>NW_021604721.1:2273341-2288048 GCF_004785775.1 Grammomys surdaster
ATATATATATATATATATGCTTCAGAATATGACTTTCAGAAGTTGATTCTCTATTTCCACACATGATTTCTTGAGACTAAACCAGGTCATTAGGCCTGTTGACAAACATTTTTGCCCAGTAAGCCACCTCACTAGTCCTAGCTCTACTTTTTATGTGAAAAATTATTGACATGAACTTTCCTCTTTACATTTTTTTAGTTGTATATTAGTGAATTTGACAGGTTGGGGTATTCTTTTTATTTGTTTCTGGAAATTTCCTCAGTGCTTTCTTCAACAAGACATTATTAATTCAAAAATGAACTTATGTAACAGCTTAGAGAATTTTCTGTAGTCCAGTTTTCTTCTGAAAAGTAATTTTTGTTATAGTGTACAAGACTGAACTAAGCTAGTAGCTTTTGTAACTTTCTGTGGAATCATAGAATAAACTAAGTAATAATCTGATTGAGGCAGATTAAAACTGATGAATGCAGGCATGTTACAAAGCAACAAGTCACAGAGCTATCTACATGAATGATACAAAATAATAATCTGCTTGATAGAAGATAGTTTACTATGCATTTGATAATAAAAACAAATCTAAACTGCAAAATAGCTTGGTGATAAAGTGGTTGATGTGTACACTTTGATAACTTGAGTTTGAATACTTAAAGCTCATCTGAAAGTATATAATATCCTTGTTCTTATGGTAATATGTGAGGCAGAGACAAGAGAATCCCGGGAAACTCACAGGCCAAGTAGCCTGGTATACACAGAGGGAAAAAAAGGAGAAAGACACCCTGTTTCAAACAAAGTAGCAGCTGAGGACTAACACCCCAGGTTGTCCTCAAACTTCCAAACACACAACCACACTCACATACAAATATACAACGTACACACACACACACACACAAATAGGAGGAAAATCCACAGTCCACAGTATGATAAGTAGGATAATTTAATTCTAAGTCAAGAATATTGATAATGAGAATTCTAATAGTGTATTATCAAGGTGGTTTTGCACTAATTTGACTGCAAATTATTCTCTATTCTTTATTCTTTATTATGTTATATTCCTTCTTTCTCTATTCTTTACTATGTTATATCATATCAGATATGTCTCATTCATCAATTCTTAGACAATAACCCAAATAGGTGCCTATGAATAGTCAGCCATTTCTTTTAATAAATTGTATACATTCAATAGCTATGTTAGTTGTTCAATAAATCACTAACTACAAGTCAGATGCCACCCACACACCCTGAGTAATAGACATTGCAGCCATCATGAACCAGGCAGGGTTCCCACTAGGGAAGAACTTGGCAGTGTGACTATGGAGTGAGAAGGTTGCTTCAAATCAAGTTGTAGATGATAAGCAGAGAGGAAGGGAAGTCTGTGATCATGCTATTAGCTCTGTGAGATTATGTAATTTCATCTGTTTATTCCATAAGTAGTAACTTAGATCAAGAATGGGGGAAATTAGTCATTTAAAATTTAAAAGACATGATTCCAAACTTGAGTTTGTCATTACTATTTTGCAAGATGTTTTTCTGTGTCTCAGCTGCCACAACTCTTGAATGGGGAGATCACATTAGAATTCTATCATAATCATCTTTAGCTAGACTTCTTTTGCTTTCAGGTTAATACTGGTTTTGTTCTTGGCATTTACATTCTAAAGATGAATGTAGTAAATGGTGGTTTGCTACCAAGTTGATGACAGGAAATCATTATAATACTTGTAATTGTTACTAAATTAATATTAACTGTTATGAAACAGGTATGTTCTTTAAATATATAATATTTAATTATACTTCTTAAAATCTCCAAGCAATTTAATTACTATTGTTCTTTAATAGCTGACTAATTTTAAAAATATACATCCATGTATAGAAAAGGGCTCTCTGATCATCAAGAACAAAGAGTTGGGAGTATTTAAATATAAAGTCAAGATAATAGCCAAGTATGGTAATTTGGTTTTTAAAATTAGTTTTTATAGCCTATTGGTAGATGTGACTGAGCAATGGGTAGATGTTGTTCGTGACTAGATGCTCAATTCTAATGAAGAAAAACTTGGGCTAACACAAACATCATGAGGGAAAAAAGACAGTTTACTAGGAAGAACATGATGGAGCAACAGAAGTCACAGAGTGAGCATGGGCTTGTCTTTGGAGGAACAGAAGAAAGCAAATATCAGATCACACAACATAGGATCCAAGGTAAAATTACAGTCTTTTACAGATTTAACATTAACTTATATTAAGGAAATTTTCTCTTAAAACAAAAATCAATGTAAGTCTACTTTCTATGAGACATAAACACAGGGAGTAAGGTAGGTGTGTGAGTATGTGTGTGTCTGTGTTGAGACATGAGTTTCCTTGATAGTGGAGCAAAATTAGACTCATCCCCATTTTACTTTATAGAGACTGGTGAAGGTCAAGGAACGAGTAAGACTTAAGGTAGGTATGCAGAGGTACATCTCACTGTGCCTTGAAAACCCAGAACCAAATTTAGGATTAGTTAGAGAAAGTGGAATTATCTTGTAAATAACGTGAAGGAGTTTAGTTCATATAGTTGCCTAAACTCTATGCTTAGAGAAATGTTTTATATTCAACAATATGTTACTGCTCTGTAAGCTGCCTTAGCCTCATCATGCTTCAAATGAGATCAGCTATATCTAAAGATATGGTTTTTTTATTAGATCTGCTTTTCTGAGAGAAGCAAATAAAAGGGCCGTGCTTCGTGTTTGAACTGATCCAGGAAGAGAAAATGGGATTAATAAGAGATTTAGAATCCTGGAATCAGAAGCTTGAAGCCAGAGAATCATGGAACAGAAATCCTCTAGGAATATATAGAACTTTCAGGAAGAATATGGGAGGGTTGGCTGGAGCTGTTCAGTAAGCTGTAGGCATAATGTTATTGTGCCCTGAGCAAAGATTAACCTTGTATTATTCAAATGCTGATTTCTGTGCCCTCGTATCTGGTTGCAATCCTTATTCTAAAATTCTCCTCTATTAATGTTGTGCAAATATTGCTCCCCAATTATACCCGGATTGGTCAATAAAACTAGCTGATCAACCAATGGCTGATCAGGAAAGAGAATAGAGCAGAGCTGCCTCCCAGCCAGGGGAAGGAAAGAAAGTGGGAGAGAAAGTGGAGCTTAGCCACAGGGAAAGAGTCCAGGAGAGACCATGGAAATTAGCTCAAGCAAAGGAAGCCAAAAAAGGAAAGTATCTTCAGAATTTTTTAGGAAGCTACCCAGATTAGCATAGAAGATTAAAGTAGAATAATAACTGCTCAGTTATTGTGACTTTAAGCTATAAAATAATCATAATAATCCAATCTCAATTATTTATGAGGTAGCTGAGTAAGAAGAAAACTGTAACACACTTATTAAAAAGCCACTAACAATAAGCTATGTAAGTGTCTGCTATTTGTGCATACATTTGCAGTATTTCATCTATACACAAAAAGAGAAAAGTACAGAGGGAGAAGAAGAAAGAGACCAATCCCTGTCTTAGGAAATTCCAGTATAAATGACTGGAAAATGCCTATCAAATCAGTAAGTAAAACTCAAGCTGTGTTGATCAGATGTATAATACAGTTTCCAAAATGGTTGGCTGGTTGACTCTGTTCTCCACTTACCAACTATTTGCTTTCACTTAATATAGACCCAGATCAAAAATAAGCATCAAAAAGCAGAACTGCAAACTCCTAAACATGTTTTTTGTTTGTTTGTTTGTTTGTTTTATCAGCAAGAATCTACATGAGTAACTTTTCTCACTTGCCCTGAGTTTGTGATATTTAAATGGGTGACAGCTCTGAAGTGCCAAAAGACATTACAAAATACTTACAAGGATTCATCTGGTCAGACTGTCAGTTAGCTGGACATTCATAACTTCAGTATTTCAACAGTGTTATTCATGTGGAATTGACTCCTTGGACAACAGATAGCCTTATTGTAGGTCAGCTTGAAAGAATGTGAACGGAACAATGGAAGGAAATAAGTGTAGAACCTGGAGAAAGTAGAAACTTGGGCTGGGGACAACAGTGATCTTAACAAAAGAAATAACTGGAAATTGTTTTGGAAGTATTTTTAAAAACAGACGTTCTTTAATTTTTATATTAAAACATTCAAGATATAATACATGGAACACTCTACAAAACTGAAATAACAAAAAGTCCACCACCAGTGACCTACTTTCTAAAACAAAGCCACATCGACTCCAACAAGGCCACATCTCCTAATCCTTCTCAAAAGTGTCACTCCCTTAGAACTAAACATTCAAAGATACGAGCCTATGGGAACCATTCCTATTCAAAACACCCCTTTCAGAGAGCTATATTTACAATCAATGATTATATTGAAAACCATGCATTCAGAGTTATTAGAGTCATAGCTATAGAGGAAAGGAAAAGATATAATTTAGTCCGAATGTTTGAGTTGCTGACTGCAGTCTGTACTGGCAGTTAGAAATTTGATGGTTTCATAATCTTCAGGCTCCTAGTCTATAAAATGGAGATAATCAAAATAATATCATTCTGCATAGGTGGAATAAAGACTGAGTATGCACATGCATGTCCATGTGGATATTTACATTAGTGTTCTATGAAAGGTGCTTTCTCCTTCAAAGATCTGGTAGGATGTAACTAAATAAGCTCAAGGTGAGACCATTATTAACCCACTTGGTTTTTGTTTTGTTTTTTTGTTTTCTTCCTTGCTGTTCTTTCATTGTTAGCTTTCACACCTAGTTTAGAAAAGTTGATAAATAGAAACACTACCTGACAGCACTGGAGACAAAGCAGCAGTTGTGGGGGCTCACTAGGGCTGAATTGCCCAGGCCATGTTTCTATGTGTGTTTAACTTGGTGTAACCAGCTGAGGTCCTCTGTAAGAGCAGCGAATGCTATCAACTGCACCTCTCTCTCTAACTGTATTTCTTTCTTTTTTCTTTTTCAATATGAGGTTAAAGATGTTAGGGTACTCTCCAGCTGTTTGTAACAAGTAAAGCCAAATTAAATAAGGATCAGAAGGAAGAAGTCTAAATAATGCGTCAGTTTGTTTTTTTCTGATTATTCAGGAACAAAAGTGAACTAGCATGCCCTGTGGATACCTGAATCAGTTACATGAGTGGGAATTAAAGTAACCTTTGCTAACAACTGCTGTTCATGCACTCACTTTGAATTCAATAAGAAAAACAAAAAGTGAATGTATTGTACAGGGTTACTGACAGAAAATATAATTCCAGTGCAGAACAGTTGATTTAGTACATCTGTCAGAGCCCATAAACTATTTACAAGCGCCCGCTAAGCTCTGCCAGGATTCTGTGATCTGCTTTGGTGAGATGATTTGTCACTGAATGGACTGCTTTAGCTCCTCTGCTCAATGTGCCATGAGTTTCTTGGTGAGGTTAAATGTAAGTTAATCTTGTCAAGTATCACTTCTGTCATAATTGTGGGTTTTGGATCATAGAAATTAATTCCAACTTCAAATAGTGCCACACACCAAAACACCAAGAACCTCTGGTCATCTGAAACAACACAGCATGTCCCAGCGAGTGTGTGACCAGGAACCATAGAGCTTTACAAAAACATGTAATGCTTTAGGTCAGGCAGGAAACTAAGGCCTCTGTAGAAATGTAAGGCATATGTACAAAGAGACCTTTCAATTGTTTACATATAATTTCCCTTAATTAGCAATAACTGATCTTAATTTCAACCATTGTTTTCTTAAACAGACCATATGGAGACAAGTTTACAGGGACTGGGATAGAGAAGGTTGGGAGATGGCTGAGATGTAATCTTTCTTGTTAATCAAAAATAATATTTGATGTCTGGTATCCTGAGTTACAACATGCAGGTGATAAATTGTGATGCCTTGATATCCCTCTGATTGCTATGTTTATCAAAAAGCTATGCACAAAACTATAAATATGTCAAGGTTAATCTCTTCAAATCACTATCCTCAAATGACTTTGAAAGGATTTTGAAATGTATTGAAAATTTGAGTTGTATTGTCTGTAGAATCCCAGTCTTATGTCAATCTGGAGTTAGAGTATTTTGGGGATACAATTTTGGAAACTTCAGAAAAGTAGATGCACTGAGGTTTTTTTATTCCATAAGATTAACAACAACAACAATAAATTTCTTTTTTGTTGTTGTTCTTTGTTGTTTTAAATTTTTTACTGGATATTTCATTTATTTACATTTCAGTTGTCATCCTCTTTCCCAAGTTCCCCTCCCTAGAACCCCCAGTCCCATCTCCCTTCTCCTTTTTGCTTTTATACCATTTTAATTACATATATGATTAAGGTCAGTTCTAGGTTGAGGGTCTAGCAATATACTACATGCAAATAGTCAAGGAACAAGCAAGACAATAAACATAAATAATCAAAGAACAAGCAAGGCATTGAAGCCAATTACATGAACACTCCCATGATCACTGTTTCTAAGGGTTTATCAGAATGACCAAAGTATCTGAGCCAACTTCCCTGTCCTAGCCCGAAGTCGTTTTCATGTCTGAAGACTACTTCCTTGTTCTAGCCTAAAATTTAGATTCCTGTGTGAAATTACTTCTTTGTTCTAGCTTAATATTTAGAGTCCTGCCTGAAATTACTTCTTTGTTCTAGCCTAATGTCAGATTCCTACCTGAAGCCTACTTCCTTGTCCTTGGCCAATATCGTATTCCTGCCAAGCAGCCCATTTCCTCATCCTTGGCCCATGTCAGATTCTTGCCAAGCAGCCCCCAAAGCTCTTTACCTCTCCCCCATTTTTGTTTTTCATCAACAAGACTGAGCCTGTCTTAGGTCATTCTGACAAGAATGCCTTCCTTACGCATTATGGAATATACATTATCAAAAGCAATGCACTTCTGTCTTAGGTTAGTAAGGCTCTGTGCAGAATCTTACCCATCCTTGGGTTGCCAGACAGTTAATTTAATAACTCTGTCTGGGGGTCCATTTTTAGGTTCAAGCCATGTATTTGGCTGCCAACATGTTGATGTTGTTAAAGACAAGCTTAAACACGATGGGCAGAGATAGAAATATTCCCATGACACAAAGAGCTAGCATGATCAAGCTATATATGCCATTCTTGAAGCCTGACCAAGATAGAAATACTGATCTCAGGCCATAGGTAATTTTATCAGCAGTATCTACTGCATCAACGCTCAGTAGAGCAGCATTCTTGAAATTTGTAGGCTTCTTATGTAAAGTTAAAACATCCAGACAGGTGTTAGAATTATGCCAAATACACTGCAAGTATCTTTAAACTTTTTTCTAATTATAATGACTACCACTGTAAATTTTAGAACTAACATGAATCCAATGGTATTTGGCATGGCACTCGAGATGATTTCTTACCCTTAAATTCTGAGCCTCCTTCTAATAATCTGAAGAGGATAAACAGCATCAATCCTTTCTTCCAAATGCCTATCTAAATCTTCTTTTACATTCAACACATTAGTGACATTTTTTTGCTAAATGATTAACAAAAGTAATTGTCTTAACTTCTTGTGTCACAGCAATTGCAGAAGCAGTGATGCTTGCAACTAATGTAATTAAAGCTGCTATACCAGCAACAATCAAGCCCATTATCCTCTTGCTTCTGCTTAAAGCCTGACTCATTTCTTCCAGGACTTTAAAACTATTTTTAGAATACCAAGTTTCTGTAATACTCAGGGCACTAAAACAAAAGCTGGTTGATAGACCTCCATAACCGACATGCCAGGATTTCAAAACACATACCCAATTAGAAGGTGTACAATCAATGCAACTTATATCAAATGCTGTAGAAGAAACAAAAGTATTTTTAACTTGACAATTAAAAGAGCCTTAAAGCATGTGCTAACACCTGTTTGAAATCCAGATCCTGCACCAACTTTATCTCTTGCTAACATAATATCATAGAGAACTGCAGCTAACTTCCAAATATGTCTTTGAAAATTTCTAGAACCAGACTTCCAAATGAAGGCTGTTATTTCCAATATTGAATTGATTTCTATACCAGTCCATGAATTAAATAACTGGTTACATTCAATAACAATAAAAGAGGCAATATAACTTCTCTTTTTGATTCTCTGTTCCACAAGGTCTAAATACTTGAGGCAAGGCAGCTTGTCCCATCAGGGGTATAGATAAGCAACAACAATAAATTTCATTTGATAAAATGTGACAGTTTCTTATAGATTTTAAAATACCCATCTCTGAAACAAAGAGAATTTCTGTCTCTCTACATACATTTAACTTGTTAATTATGATATTTTGGTGTTTTTTGATCAAGTAGTTATGAAGACAGTTAGGTTTCTAATGCCTTTGTAAGTGAGATTAAGAAACAAACCTGTTGGAGTTTGATTTCCTTGTATTCATTAATTTAAAAGCATTAGCTTGAAATTCACTTATGGGGATTTCCAATGGCATTTCATATCCACTAGCAGCCTTTGCACTACATCAACTATGGTAAAAGTGATTGACATGGGAGCAAACATAAGCTCTCACATTTTCTTTCAATTTACCTTGATATTGTTACTTAAGACAAAGTACCTAAAACTTCTTAAAACCCAAATTTATGGTACCCAGGCTGAAAAGTACCCTTATATGCTCATGTGGCTTTAATTCAATAAAAAGAAATTTCATAAGCCAAATATGCATAACTTTTCCAAGAGCCCCAATTCATTTCCCTGAGTAATTATATGAAGATATAAACAAAACAAACCAAAAACCAAAAATGAACAAATAAACAAAACCCTGGAGCTGTCAATGAGGAGGGGAACAAAACCACTCCAAACCCAAATGTCCAAACCAAACCAAAACCACAAAAACAAAAACAAAACAAACAAACAAACAAAAACAATCAAACAAGCTGAGCAGATTAAGTCAAATTTACACGGGAGTGGGAGTCAAGGTGAGATGTTTGGGCCAATTTTAAGGAAAGCATGGTAGGTGAGTGTGAATGGGAGGCAAGAGTCATAGGGCCATGCCAGGCCAGCCACATGGCAGGCAGCTTCCTGGGTAAATGGTCTGAGTATTTACAAAGCACCCCACACACAGAGGAGTCAAACCCTCAGTTTCTGATGCTAAAGTCCCCTATCACCAATATAAAATTTTTGATAATTTTGAGAATTTGTGTCTCATATAGATGTAATGAGAAAAATTAACATGCACAGGAGAGTGGGGTGGCTAATGCCTAACATATGCCATATCCACAGTGCCTGCCATACTATGGACAATCATTCCTGTGAATTCACAAAGGATAGGAATCCAGAAGGTCTCCTAGTAAAAAAACACAAATTCTGTCCAAGCCAGAGTGAGAGTAGAGGAGGGATTGATACATTCCCTTAGGCTCAGAACACACTTTATGTGTAGAAGGAAGGGAATGGAGTCTGAAGAAATGCAGAGCAAGACATCTCTCCCTGTCTTTCTTATTTGCAGATCTTCCTCTTGTAGTTGATTACTAGACACATAACAAAAATGTAAGAGCTGTTTATCTCAGTCCTTCCTTCTCTATGATAAGCTTAAGATAGTGTCAGTAAGAATGTACATATTAGTAAGTAAAATAAAAATGTATATGTTTGTGTATGCATGTGTGTGTATATATGTGTGCATACATGTGTGTGTGTGTGTGTGTGTGTGTGTGTTTTATCACTGTCTCAGTAAGAATTAAATACTTCGGTGTGTGAAAAATATTAAATACAAACTAGTTTTTACTGTTTCGTTATTTCATATGTGTATCGAATACTTTTAAACTTTTCTTCATTTTAGGAATCACATAGCACCATTGAAACAGAATTCATATTAATAATTTAAGTTTTTAACTTTCTGTGGAGCACCAAAGTGCAAAATAAATGGCTTCACAAGTTTACTTACAGACTCTCAAAGAAAGAAAAGGCCTTGTTTGTATTTTATCTCCCTTAACATCTTTTTCTATTTTTCTATTTTTCAAAAAAAAAAAAAAAGGTCTCTCTTCTCTTTTGTAGTTTGGAAGTGAGAGAGTGGTTTTTACCATGGGAAGAACTCTCCCGATTTATCATCCTTTCAATAATTTAGAAAGGTAATATATTCACATTCACATGACAGTTGTTAGGACCATGGGGAAAGCTGCTGGAGGATTCATTATGAAACACAAAAATATCAGCCTTCAGAATGTGAACTGTGTGGATACTGGGCACTTGAGTGGCAGAACTCTAACACAGCACACTAATACAGGGACTAAGAGAAAACACAGTGCAAAACACTTGAGAAGGAGATCCTGGGTTCCCTAAGGCCCACCATTTGTGAATGGAATAACTATGAAAATGAACCCCTCTCTACTTGCTAGTTTCTTCTCCCTTCCCCCCACCCCCTGCCGCTTCCACCAAGGGCAAAAATAAAAATTGGTAAATTAATGAATCTAAAGAAAATACAAGGGAAAGAAATCTCTCTTTTTCAATTTAGGGCCATCTGTTCAGATAGGAATCTTGAGTGACTAGATGTTAGGTGGGTCTTGGGGAGAATTACGCTTTCTCATGGGAGAGGAGTGGGGAGGAAAAGTGAAGAAGTGCCGAGGGAGAAGGGAGGAGAAGAGAAAGGAGAGGCTGAACATTGGGGATGAGACACCAATTTTCAGTAGAGATAAGGATGGGGAGGGCCAAAGAATGATGTGTTGCTGGTTTACATTGAAATTGTCTCCCCTATTCTCTTAAAACCCTCAGTTTCTTGTCATTGTTTTGGTAGAAGTCAACTTGGGTATGAAAGGAAGGTTGAGGCTGGAGATAGAGATGGAGGTACGGGGAGCTTGGGCCCAACAGATGCTTTGAGAAGAAACAAGAAGGAACTGTTGCCAGCTTGAGATACACAGAGTTTAAAACACTACCTTCAGCATCCAACAAAGCAGAAAGCTTAGTTCATTTCCCATATAATAGCTTCTGTCTTCCTGATAACTTTTGGCTCTTCAGGTTGAGTTCTCTCTGGGCAGAGTCAAGTTTCTCATTCCTCTGTCCCTGTCCAAAGGAAAGAACGTGGTCCATTGGTTCCCACTTACTGTCTTACTTGTGGTCCAGCAAGTTATAAAAAATAAGCATCAATAGAGATAGGTGGTGACGGCAGAGAGACTATCCATCCTGCGGGAAGCTTGTGTCACTGGCCACCCTTGATGATCTGTTTCTACCATGCTAAGTATAGAGAAGGCCTTTCCTCACACCTGGCTTCTGCAGTGTGAGCTCCAGAGGACTGCATCTGTACATGGATTGACTTGGGCATCAGAATGACATGTCTTGGGCCTTTCTTCACTATGCTGATGTTGCTTCTTTTCAGTTTTATGATAATGGGGGCTGGCAAGATGGATCAATAAATGAAGTTCTTGTCACATAAACATGATGATCTGACTTACTCTCCAGCACTCATGCAAAAAGACCAGGCATAGTGACATACATTTGTAATCCCAGCACTGTGGAGCCAGAAACAGGAATACTCCTAGGGTGCACTAGTCAGGCAGTTTAGCTTGATCTGTAAGCCATCATTCCAACAAGAGATCCTGTCTCAAAAACAAGTTAGATGACACCTGATGAAAACATTTGATATGATCAATAGCCCACAAAAGCACAAGTATACATTTGAATGTGCACCTGAATGCAAATGAATATCCACCACTCACACATATAGACATTACACATACACACACACACACACACACATACACACACACTTACACATGGATACACATATACACATGAATATATACATATACATGAAAATACACAGAGAATAAAACGTACAAGCACACCACATACAGACATAGACAACACACACATGGACAAGCATACATTTGAATGTGTACCTACACTCACATGGATACCCACCACACATGCACACATACAGACACTACACACATACACACACACACACACACACACACAAATACTCATATACACATGAACACGAACAACATACACACAAGCACAAGCATATGCAATATACACACCACACATATACAACACACACAGGTACACATGTATACACACACTAATTTTGTTAGTGAAAAATACTCATTGTTTCTTTTCATTTATTAAATTGACAATGGAATTTCCATCAAAATAAGGCTGCCTTCCCCTTGTCATGACGAAGAAACATATGTGGACTTTGATGATATGCGCTACTCCTCTGTGTCTCCAGTTTTCTATTCTGCTTAATATGTCACAGGCAGATAAAGTCGAGAATAAAATTGTGATCCTCCTGATCACACACAAGCCATGACTCCTTGTGGACTTCAGAATCACCTAACTCCTAAGCAAGACCTGTGATACCTACCTTGCCTATCCGTTCTGCTAATTTAAAAGAAAAAACTGTATCTTGATAGTCTATTGACCATCCTGAATTATGAACATTCATTTTCCTATTCTTTTAGTGCTGGATTGAGCCTTTCTTCTTCATTCTTATATTGGTAAAAAGATAAGAGGTTGGTGAGATAATACACATCTGGCCTAATGTCATCTATCCAGTTCTCATTAAAATCACATTTGGTAAAGTTGCAGATTTTTCAAAACTATTTAAGAACTTGGTCAGACTCTGTGGGAATAGAATATCAGAATCTGAATGTTAAACGAGAGAAATCACATCTATTTGATCTATCTCAGAACTTAAACATCATAGTAATTGATATTAAAACGACAGAATTTTGCCTTGATGCCTCAATAATCATTGAGCTTCTAGAATATTAATATAGTAATCAATAATTACTATATAGGGTATACTGCATGAGTATACATTGGATACAATAGACATCACTCTGAGGAACTTTTATTAATTTAATAAAAAAGAAAATGAACCATATCTACAGATAAAGGAAAAAAAGGACGACTACTGAGGTTCTTTATCAAGCCCAGGGACCATAGATAGTAGTCTTTGAATTAGAAGCCTTCAAGGGAGATACATTTTTGTAAAGAAAAGAAAGTCATTTCAAGTCTGAACTCAGTCAACTGAGTTCATCTTAGAATAAGATGGCTAAAAAAATCTTTGTTATGAAGGAAAAGAGTGTGTCTATAAGTACAAACACAAGGAAGTAATTAGAAACTTTACATAGGTAATTATTTCAATAATCATTTATCTTATTTGGTTTATAGAACAATAAAATTCCTAGAAATAGAAATGTACCCACTATCAACAATCATCCAGCACACACACACATACACCTATATGACAGTAACTATTCAAGAAGCAAGAATTTAGCAATGAGCAAACAGAAACAACAAGCCCAACTCCCCTTCAGACACAAAATGTATTAATTAGTTGCCTCAGTGCTATAATAAATGTCAGAAGCAAACTTAAGTTATGAGGGGCTTATTTGGGTTCCTAGCTTATGAGTACTATCTACCATGATGTGCAAGTCATGATGGTGAAAGCTTGGCCTAGTTGCTTTGTGTCCACAGTCAGGAATGGGAATCGGGACCAGAGCTCAGTCTCCTTTCTTTATGTCTTGGACATGGATTTGTGCCATCCACAGTTAAAACAAGTCTTCCCACTTCAATTAATATAATCCAGATAATCCATGACAGGCATGCCCAGAGGATTTCCTCCTAGATGATTCTAGAGTCTATCAAATTGAGACAATCACAGATGGTAACTATTAACCTGGTTACTGGCATATGTTCTATCGTCTGTACATTCTATTCTTCTTTTCCTGAAAGCAGCACTTTTCCTCTTTTCACAGGATGCACAACCCAAAAAAGAGTAACTTGATCCTAGCTGTTTGTTTGCTTGTCTGTTTGTTTGAAAGAATGTTCATAGCCTCATGTGCCCTGAAAATTGAGATGCTCCTTATTATAGGGGTGTATCACCATGCTTCTATAGTTTCTCCAGGAAAAAGACAATCTCATAGTGGATAATTAGATGAGAAGAAATGTTTGCTGGAATCCAGTGAATCTGCACACACACACAAGAAGATATTCATCCTTCCTGTTAGACAACAAGGAGGAAGAGACATATAGCTCTATATGAAGCATCTTTCTGATACCAGGTAGTTATCTTGCCATGAATGGAATATTATTGTTGAAGGAAATGAGATATGTAATGGCTTGATCCAAAAAAGAGTGTCTGGGTCTCTTAGAAAGAATATGAATGTAGGTTTAAAGAGAATATTTAAGAATTAATACCATACTAGTGAGTATTGCAAGTGAATCTTTGGGGGAAATCCAAGGAAAGATACCACATGAGAGGGCCTAGTCAAACATAATTAAAGAATGAGAATTACTGAGTTCAAGATAAGTAAAACCACATGAAGTTGCTTCTGAGAAAAGTTTAACAAGAATATGAAGAAAGTCTGTCAAAATGAAAAATGAACCAATTTATCATTATACGTTTGGACTCTCATACTCAAGACATAAAGAGGTTACCTCATTAAAGTGAGTTACTCTATCCTTTCCCTGTACAAATTTCCCTATGAAAATCACCTGAGATTTGAGAGGTTGGCAGAGAACTGACCTCTAATTCTTTACATTTCCAGTGTGTCTTAGTTACTTCTGTATTGCTGTGAGGAGACACCTTTACCAAGGCAACTTATAAAAGAAAACATTTCATTGGGGCTTGTGTACAGATTCAGAAGGTGAGAACATGACCATCATGGTGGGTAACATGGGAACAGGCAGACCTGGAGCTGGAGCAGTAGCTAAGACACAAAGTAGAGAGACCAAGAGAGCAAGAAAGTGAGAAGGGGAACGAGAGAGAGAGAGAGAGAGAGAGAGAGAGAGAGAGAGAGAGAGAGAGAG
>NW_021604721.1:2288058-2351611 GCF_004785775.1 Grammomys surdaster
GAGAGAGAGAGAGAGAGAGAGAGAGAGAGAGAGAGAGAGAGAGAGAGGTTGAAGAGGGAGTGGGAGGGACAGGGAGAGAGCAAGAGAGTGAGGGGGGATGGAGTGATGTGGACTTTTAAAACCTTAAAATCCACACTCCCAATGACATACCTCCTCCAACAAGGCCACACCTTTTAATTCTTCCAAAACATTTAGCTTATGGGGACCATTCTCATTCAAACCACCACACAATACCTGCTGTTTGGAGTAGAAGGAAGGGTGATATGGAACTTTCGTGATGCTCCTCATAGGACTGCACCTATAATTCTTGAGCCATCCTTTTTCATGAACTGTGGAATAGATGTTCCTTTATATGTCTAAAGGAATGAAGGGCATGTGTCCTCACCATAACCATGGAGAATTAGGCTTCTGTTTTACAGTCAAAGAAGGAATGGTTACTCATATTAAGAAGATAGTCACAGAGTACGTCCCTGGAATAAATAAAATTAGAATTGGGTTCTAGGTTTACATGACTCTAAAGCCCTGTATCTACCCACTGCTTGCAAAACATTCAGCCAATATTATTTTTATTTTAAGTAACTCTCTCATGAGGAAAAATTATAAATGCAAAATATTATTGATTCTGAGGCAGTACAAGATATTTGTTCAGAAGAGATATTTCTTTGGTCCAGGCACTACACTTCCTGTAGTTTTTCTAATTGATCTTCACAAGTACAGATGCACTTTGACCTACAATGGAGCTATTTATAATATATCCACTGTAAATTAAAATAAAAATCAAAAATAACTTCTATATACCCAATTGGCCAGAACTATAACTCCCAAACACAGTCTAGCATAGAGAGAATGGGCTGGTTCTCCCTACAGTCTTGTGGTTGACTGAGTCTGTCAGCTCTATGCTAGTTCAGTGTAGAGAGAATGGGCTGTTTCTCTCTACAGTCCTGTGGCTGACAGAGTCCTTCAGCTCTGTGCTGCTGTCTAGTTTTGTGAAAGTAGAATTTATTGGTTAGTGCTAGTTCAAAAAAGGACCAAGCCCCCAAATTCAAATTTCAAATTCAGGCTTTTGATAGATTTATATCTTTTTTGCTCTGTCTTGGAGTTGAAAATTAAGTTAAATCATTTTAAGTAAGGTGCATTGTATGTACTTTACAGGCCCTTGTAACTTAGATTGAATTCAACCTTCTGTCTTAAATAACTGAAATGTAGGCAAATTTATATATATATATAAAAATAAGTTCAGCAATAGAAAGCAGGCAATACAAGCCAGTGAGTTCTGACAAAGGAAATGAATGTGCCCTGCTAGAGCGAGTTTAGACACAGGATAGAGAGGGTAAATCGGAAGGGAATTTGACTGTCTTGCTAAGTTGGAGAGAGTTGGTAGTCTGAGTGGGTCAAGGTAGCTAGAGTTCAAGGACAGAATCACAGCAGAGAAATCTTGTCAGAAACACAACTTAAGTAATCCATAGCAATGCTCTTTAAATATTTAGCTGGATGTTATATTTTAGAGAAAAATATCTAAATCCAGAAAATGAAATGCTAGGAGGAAATGTCTAAAAGAATGTCCCCAAAGTTCACATAGAGCAAGGAATGAGATGTTTTGCAGTAAGAGTTCATGGAATTTAACTTCCTCAGGAGATATTGTGTTAAAAGAGAAGATAAATCACTTTTATCCTGAAAGCTCTTCAGGATCCACACTAGTAAAGCTCAAAAATAAATTCGCAAAGTGATTCTTAAAGTATATCTGCATGTCAGAACAGAAACTAAGATTATTTAAAGGAATAATGAGAATTCTAGAAGCAAAATCATAAAATTCACAGTGTTTGACATTCACACAAAACTTACCAAATGGTCAAAGTTTCAGGCTACACAGCTCACAGTGACAAGAAAGTTCAATCAATCAACAGAAACAGGCCTGGCAATGACAAATTCTGGAGCCAGCATGTGTGTTTTAAGACACTTCCACAGCAGTGGGTTTTGGCATGGCTTTTTGCAGAGTGTTTAGCATAAGCTACTCCTCCCATGTCCCCTCCTATATCCTGTCCTTCTGTTCCCCTCCACACTTAATATTTAATTCTATTTCCTCTTGTATTTCCCATTTCTTTGAAAATCCCCTCCTCCTTCTTGGTCCCTTCCCAGCTATCAATATTCTGAATGAAACATACATAGCTTAAAAACTAACATCTGAATATTTAAAAATATACAATGTTTGTGTTTGGGGGTATGGGTTACCACACTCAAAATGATTGTTTCTAGATACATTCATTGACCTGTAAATTTTATTGATTTTAATGGCTAAATTATATTCTACTGCATATCTAGGCTATTCTCAATTTCTGGCTGTCAGGAATAGTGCAACAGTGAGCATGGTCATGGTGAATAGGTATCACCATAGTAAGATACAGAATCACTTGGGTCTATACCCAAGAGTGCTATAACTGGTTCATTTTTTTGAGGAGCATCCACACTGATTTTGATAATGGTTGTATCAGTTGGCTTTCCTACCATCAATAGATAAGTGTTCCTCTTTCCCCACATCTGGAGCAGCATGAGATGTTATTTGTTTTATTAATTCTGGTCATTTAACTAGGAAGGTTGTAATATCAGTATGGTTTTGGTTTGCATATCACTGACAGCAAATGATATTGGACATTTTAAAATGTGTTCCTTAGCCATTTGTGTTTTATCTTTTGAGAACCCTTTGTTTTAGTTCTGTATTCCAATTGTAAGTGAAGTTATCATAGAATGGAGGGCAATGCTGCAACTAGACATTCTACAGTATCAAATAAAACTCTCAGTACCAGGATTGTGTAGCATGGTTTCAAGTCATTGTCCAAAGTGGTCTCACATTCTCTCCAGAGATAACAGGCTATTGCCAATGTTATTTTCTATCCTCCACAATCTGACGGTTAGACCCTCTTGCTAAAGATACCACATACTTATGTCATGGAACATAGAGAAATTAAGCTTGTGCCCAACTACAAATGTCACATCTGATAACTGGCATTTAAAATGCTAGAAGCCACTAAAGGAGGAAAGTAATCATTAATATCACCTAGCTACAAACCCTTCAAGCTACAGTAGTGACTTGCCTGTAAGACATATCCAGTAATGCAATAGTGGCACATGTATGATAGGAGTAACCAACTACTTTTGGTTGGATTTAAGGCCCAGCTCATAAAGTTGCCCCTGTACCAACACAATTAGTGAGACCAAGAACCTAAGACTACATATGCAAGCCACAGGCCATACAGGAAAACTTGCTACAATTATTCCACTAAATAACTCCCAATGGCATAACAATATACCCATAGATCAGTGAGTGCATCACTGAACCCTAACTAGAGAAATTTCTTCTTTCAGTAGATAACAATTAACACAGAAATCCACAACTGGAGCAAATAAGATATTTCAGAGCATTCAGCCCTAAATAAGATGTCTGTATCACACTCTTCCCCTCCGGGTTCAGGAGTCTATGCAGAACAGGAAGCAGAAAGACTGTAAGAGCCAGAGGTGGTAACTGACTCCATAGGAACAATATTTTTTAGGTACAATAGGCTAATGTACCTATAAACTCTCAGAGGTTATTACAGCATACATAAAACTTGTACAAGTTCAAACCAGACAAATCTCAGCATGGAGAAGGGGAAGTATGCATAAAGACACATTCCAAATTAAGAAGATTTTTGGAGTTGATACCCACTGGGAGAAGGAAAAGTTTTGCTCAATGGAGTGATACTGGGTATCAAGCCACACTCGAGGGCAGGCCAAATGGCTAGGGATAGTTGGCCAACAAAAAACAAAGTCTATGATTTTGTTTTGTTTTTTTGTTTGGTTGGTTGGTTGTTTGGTTGATTGGTTTTGGTTTGTTTTGAATAAAAAGGCATTAAGTGAGTGAGTGGAACTGAGAATATTGGATGAATTGAGAGACAGGAAAGAATATTACCAAATGTATTATATACAAATAATAGAAAGATTCAGTATGTATAACTGTTTAGCCAGCTATTATATCAGAACACATGCTCTAATGAGTGAGTGGCTGTGTTACATGGAGTAACATTCGTGCAGCTAGAGTCCAACTACAAGCATGCTGCTCTATGTAGATGAGTTCTGTCAGGTTGTCATATGAAGCACAATGAGCAAGGAATGACCGTTAATTACCAATGTTGAATGCCCAAATGCCACAATCATCTCTGTGCAAACTCAGATCACAGTACCTATGATTCCTGTTGTAAAGAGTTCTCATTATCTTCAAAAGTAGTCAGCAAATAGAAATTTGCTGATTAGCTTGATATAAGGCAGAAGATTGAAAGTATCATGGGGGGGTGGGGATGTGAAGCCAATGTGGGAGAGAGGGGTTCCAGCCAGGTCTGTGAGAATGGGTAGAATAAATCTTTGTAATAACCATGGAACATGGATAGTATATATTTTATACAAGGGACAATTAAGAGCAGGGAGTGCATTCTGAGAGAAATGAACACTCTACAGCTTCACTGCACAGCTCCTTAATAATCCCCTCACTGCTATGCATCTCTTGGGAATTTCCATCTAGGTCAATAAGGGAAAATAAAAGAATACACTCTGTGTGTTATGCTGATTGATAAACTCTCAGTAGACCTGTTATTAGAATTGCCAAAATGGAAGTGACTGAACAGAAATGTGTTGTGTTTTTTCTGTTGGTGGGAGGTAGAAGATCTAATTGTTAGCAGTGTGTGTTCTTACTGATGGTTTGGAGAAAGAAGGGGCTCCTGGAATCTCTCCTGGGTTATCCCTACTGCTGGAAGACTTTGGCATCCTCTGGCTTCTTGTTGCCTCACTGCAACCTCTGCCTTCAGCATTGGAGATCATTCTCCTCTTGTGTCTGTGTACCCAAAGTATGCAAACTTCAGTCCTTCTAGGCAAGGGACTCACCCTGCTACAGTGTGACCTCATCCTAACTTGACTAATTATGTCTAGAACTACTCTTTCTAAAGAAGAAGATCTTCTTCTGAGAACCTCTATACAACTCCTTGGACACAGAGATGTTGAGCTGATGTCTAGATAGAGACATTACCCTTGTGTTCCAGTGTCTTTGGTACAGGAAGGTACTCTCCATGCTATCAGAAGAAAACAGCACTAAGTCAGCCTCAAATCCTTTACACACAATGGTGTACTACCTGCAAGATATTGCTAGGGTGGCATAAAGCTTATAGGTGTAACCAACTGATAATTGATTTGACTTATCCAATACTGCCTGGGCAACCAAAAGCCTGAAACTAGATATCCTAGGGACCTAGGGTAAAGCTCAAAAATACTGATCTAAAAAGGGGTGGGGTGGTGATAAAATGACTCCTAATGATATTCGCCTATATTCATAGATTAATACCTTGTTCAGCCTTCTGATGCACTGCTTTGGCTGGAATTATGTCCTCTCTAAAATTCATACATTGAAATTTTCTCTGATAAGGAGCTTCATCTTGTAGTAAATGGGAACAAATACAAAGACTCACACCCAGCCAGCCTCTGCACCTAATGCAGAGTGAGATACATTGGAACACTCAGCCATCAGTGGAATGTCTCCATAAACTCCTATCCCTCAGAGATCAAGGAACCTCAGGGAACAGGGAGTGGAAAGAGTGTAAAAGCCTCAAGGGATGGAGGACACCAGGACAACAAGGCCCTCTAAGTAAATATGAGCAAAGCTCATATGAACTCAGAGACCAATGCAGCACGCACAGGGCCTGCACCAGTCTGCACCAGGACATCTGTTCTTATACTATGGCTTCCATTTAGTGTTTCTGTGAGGGTTATGAGTGTATAAGTGAGTGAGTCTCTGAGTCTTGTGCCTGCTCTTGGGTTCTTTCCTTCTGTTAGTTTGTATTGGCCAATTTGTATGTCATTGAACACCTAGCCAACTAGGGCAAAGTTTAACAACTGAACTGTCATTTATACCCACTGGGACAGGAAAAAAACATTTTGCTCCAGTGGAGTGACACTAGGTATACTGACCACATCAGTTCAGGCCTCACGGTCAGGAGAAGTTGCCCAACATATAAATGACTTTACAGGTTTTCATGGGGATGTGCTGATATTTGGTTACAATTTGATGCTTCCTTTGTTTGCTTGCTTTGTTTAGGGGGTGTTTTATTTTGTTTCCTTGGTTTAGGGGACAGAGTTCTTTGTTGTAGTGAGTTTTGTTTATTTTGGGGAAAGAACATAAAGGTGTATGTAGTGGGGATCTGGAAGGATTTGGGAGAAAGAATATGATCAGAATATGTTTAAAGTTAATTGTTTTGAGTAATATTTTATTTTGTTTGTTTGTTTTTTATTTTTATGTTTTAAGAAGTTACTTTTCTGAAGTACTGGGCTCTAGAATTTCAGCAAATGAATTTTGGAGAGAACCCTATTCAAGCAAAATAGTGGAAAGTACTTGGGTCTTTTGATAGATGAGGGTGCTTTCTGAAAAATAATCCTGAAGTGTTCTTCCTTCTCAGGTGCCTTCGGGGTTCATTTACCAGGCAGGGGGAGAAATTGGGTAGAACAGGCCCATGTTCTGTAGTCTTCAAAATCCCTCATTGTGCCTCTGGTTATAACTTCTGTTGTAAAACCTACAAGAACAATCTGGTAACAGAAAATAGTTAACCTCTGGAAATCTTCATCTGCTGCTCAAGTGTCTGAATCACACTCAGCATGTGGGATTGTGTCTGTGTTTTAGAAGTCTTGACCCAAACACAGTACTTGCCCTCTAAAAAGTAGCATCTACAACCTTTACATTATACTTCCAACTTTGAAGGAAAAGCATTACATTTGTATTATTTCAGGCTTTATATTGCCTTCTCTTCTGTGTGATACATCCTTCCCTGTGAAACTGGAGCACATGACAGGATGGACACTGAAGCCCTCTCTGGTCTCTTCAGTATTATCACCACACAATTGAACTGTGTGATGTCTATTAAATAGAGATTAGTGCAATGGAGAATTATTGGCTTTTCCCCTAGTGTTAAGGCTTGTTTGGGAGAAAACTGGTATGAACTATTTTTATTTAGGTTTATTTTATAATTTTCATTACATGTATGCTTGTGTCGAGGTAGCACATGCTTGGATGCAGGTTCCCAGGAAAGCAAGAAGTGTAGGATTCTCCAGATCTGGAGTTATAAGTAGTTGTGAACCACCTTACCTGGGGCTGGAGACTGAACTCAGGTCCTCTGCAAGAGCAATATACTCTCTTGACTGCCCAGGCACCTCTCTAGGCTTCCTGGTGTGGATTATTAACAGTTACATCTTCCTGGAATTGTACTAAGTGCTAATAATGTATCATTCATTTAACCTTCTCACAGACCCTGTAATGTGAGTAATCCCATTTTATAGATGGTGAATTTGTGGCACTGAGAAGCTCAGCTACTTGGCTGGGATTATGCAGGAAGTTAGTGCATAATCCTTTGTCTGTAGGCAAATGGTTCCATTATTTTGGATCCTTTCCCAGTACTCCTAATAAATGGGTAGAAGTGATCTAGGACAAGCTACGTAGATTTTCTGTTCTTCAATTTCTTCAGTTCTGAATGGGGGCAAAATAGCAACATCCTCATTGAAGTAATGCATGTACAGCATTTAAAATAGTGCCCAGAGTAAAAGCCAACACACACACAGCCAATGACTGAGAAGTTATCATATATTATGGAGCTAATTGAAGCCGTGTGTTGCCTCCTGTTGCTGATAAATCATATCTGGCTTCTAAAAAAGGATGGTATTGCCATATTTTCTCGCTGTCTTATGAAGGATGAGACTCAGCTGTCAGTTTCTATGGAAATAAGAAAGAGGATGTCAGAGGTGTTTTTGATAGCAGAACAAAGGACCTTTATATGATTTGGTAAAGGATGGTGGTGTTCACGGCCTGGGAATCCAGATTTCGAGAAATCACCTTGACCTCTTCTCCTGCCTTATAAAGGGCAATGAAAAGGCACCAGGGTTAAAGGAAGAACAGTTTAGAAAATGTTTCAGAAACTAGGACCCTGAAAGGAAATTAAAAATTCTTAATCCTCCATCACAAGAAAATCTTGTTCTGCGGGCCTGTGGAGCAGTTATCAGCAATTCTTTAGAAAAGTCACCGTTTGCATGTGGAGTGGACTGCTTTCTAATTGCTGCAGCAGGCTACCACTAGGAAGAACAAAGGAAATATTTAGCACGTCATAAATTCTTCTGCAGCCCTGTGGAGTGGCTAGAGTTCAGATTACACATTTGAGAGCAATTTCTACTTCACTTTGAGAAAGCTGTTGGAGAAACTGCTGGGTTCTTTCCCTCCTAAGTCTAGAGAAATACAGACCAAGTATTTAGCAATCCTGTTTGTAGCTGGAATCCTATAGAGCAAGGAGAGATATAACAATGGAAACCATTCCCATCTAGATTCAGTGTTGAATGGAAGAAGTACAACTTTCAGACTCACGGGGAGTAGGAAAGACAGACTCAGGAATGATTTGGGAATGTTTGGAAGCTCTCAAGCCTCTCTGAGGACCAAGCCTGAGACAGTCAAGAGAATAGGCAGGACCTAAAAATAGACTCAGCTCCCATTGCCAAAAAGAACGGGCTAGAGGGGGAGTAAATATCTTGCCAAGGGTAGAGTGGAGCAGCCGCCCAGCACAGTTAGGAAAACAAAGCCACCTCAATCCAGTAAGGGCAACAAAAAGCCACTGGAGATAAGTTGGTGGAAGCTGGCCGGATCTGGAAGCTGCATTCTGTGTCTGTGACCCCGTGGACCAGCATACCTTGGTCTTTAGATAAGATGCTTCAGCTCTACGTATTTGGATGAACATGTTTTCTTAGGAGATAGAATGTGCTAGAGTGGTTGTCTAGTAGTTTGTAAGTTGTGAGTTCTGTTTGGCTTTCCATCCTGTGGCTTGGCAGAGCCTTACAAGCTCTCTGTCATTCTCCACACAGATGATTGACAGTATATGGGAACACATTATCCCCTGAGATAGTAAGTTGATGTCTCAACCAGTTCATGGTGAAAGGGCTTTCCAGTGGAGGAGAAATGCATGACTTCTGGAGTCTTGGTGGGTAAACGCCCCGCTCCCCCAAATGAAAGAATTGACATTTTCATTGGCTTGGTTAAATTCCTAATTGCTTATTGACTATATTGAGATGTTTTCCAAACAAATGTGTATGCTCATTTTATTTAGTTAAGATTTTAAAGTTTTCTAATATCAAATTTCTATAGACTTAGTTGTGGAATAAATCTTAACAGATTTGTAAACCAATATCTCACTGTCTTCTATTTACTTAAAATTAAAGGTGAAGCTTTATTATTTAAAGTTGAGCTAGTGAGCTGGATATGGGGTTAATTTGTCCCTCAGATTTGGGGTTTGCTACCTAAATAGTTGCTAGGCTAAGTTGGATAAGCATTTATTTCCTTATCACTGCTGTTAATTTAATAGGCACAGTTCCTCTTCTAATAGATGTTGTAACTTTCATAACTATTGGTTGTTAGACATAAATCTTTCAGTTCTGTAGCTCACCCCACTGTGGAGAAGAATTAGAGTCTAACTTCACAGCATGTATTCTGAATGTAAGCTGGTTGGAGAAGAAAAGGTTATGCTCTTTTTCGTTTTCTGTTTTTATCCACAATGATACAAACAAAAAAAGAAACAAAGGCAAATTTAAAAATTAAAATGATTTTATTTTTTTGGTGGTAAAATGGTCTTCATGTACTCCAATTACAGAATGAATTTAAAGAATGGATACTATGGTTATTGTATTGCTTGGAACAAAGGAAGAGAACAAATGAGCTGGGTATGGTGGTTAAGGTCTTTAATCCCAGAACTAGGGAAACTGAGGTAGGTGGGCTGCCATGTGACTGAAACCTGCCTCACCTCTATGGAAAGGTTCTATGCCAAAAAGAAAAAGAGGAGGTGCTGCCAAAAAGATTAATCAGATAAAGATGACTGCCACCAAGCCTGATGAGCTGAGTTCCATTCTGGGATCCTCTTTGGTGAAAGGAGAGAATTTCCACAAATTGTCCTACATGCTGTGGCATGTGCTGACTGGTACATCCATCCATCCTCTCCCCCCCCCCTTCTCTCTCTCTCTCTCTCTCTCTCTCTCTCTCTCTCTCTCTCTCTCTCTCAGTTAGTTAATGTAATAAAAATTTAAAACAAGAAACAGAAAAAGCAGTCTAAAATGTTTGTGTATTTTGAACATATTTTCAATGTCTGAGAAATTAAACGTATAAGAGATATAACTATATTATGTAAAAACTTGTCAAATGATAGAATGTTTATGAATGTCTTTTGTCAATTGATTTTCAAAGGAATTAAAATCAGGAGACAACTATAGTCTAGACTCCACCCAATGACATGTTTACTCTAACAGCATTCCATGTGACCACCACTTCATGCTTATATTTATGGGAGTGGACCTCCATTCCAAGATACTAATGTCAATTCAAGAATGACCAGATGTCTGTGGAAAGTTTATTGAATAATTAATGGCCATCTAACTGTACAATTTTAGTGACATTTTAGTGACTCAACAAAATCCAAGTATTTTAAAAAAAATAAGTGTGTGATTTAAAACAACACTTTAATAAACATAATTCTAAGAGGTAATCTTTCATTTGCTGTGAGGCTTACCAAATTGAAGGTCTCATGTTTTAAGAAGATAAAACAAGAATTCTTTCTCTTGCTGTAAATAGACTATCTCACCCATGAGTAATGATTAACGTTCTTTCCCTCAGAAGAAAAGGCTCCTAGGAGTTCACACCTGCAGCATTCAGGAGCCTTGAGCCCCATTACCTTGAAAGAAACTTAATAATCACTATTCACAGGTGAAGTGCGCTTTAGCTGGATATAAAAAGTTGCGATAAGCCCAGCCTGCTTTGTCCAGTGCTGTTATTTTCCCAGCAGTTCTCACCCCACCAAGACACTGCAAAAATACTTCAGCAGCTTTACAGTTATCCAGAGGGGCTGTTGTAAATACCTTTCCTTCTCAGCTGAGTTCTGTGTTTATCGGAGACTCAAAGGAAGTTCTAAAGGTCAGAAAAACAAGCTGCTGGAAAATGCAGGTTCAAACTCCAGTACTAAGGCCCAAGTTTCACAGGTGAGCCCTTCTTACTGTCATCCACGTCTGAATGGGTCTTAGTTAGGACCTGAATGGTCAGCCTTAAATACAAATATAATTGCCAGCTTTACATTCACGTGCAAGCCGGAGCATAAATTTGTAAGGTTTAAAGTGTGATGTATAAAGTATAAAGTGCAGATGACGCCCTAAGTAAAGTTCCTTGTTAGAGACCACATGGATAATCTGTGCATTGTTTATGGCTTATTTACATGTTTTCTTGGTTTCCAGTGTCCTCTGTGTGTGTGTGTGTGTGTGTGTGTGTGTGTGTGTGTGTGTGTGTGTAAGTTTTAAAAGGGGGACTGGACAGAGGCACATGGATCTTTGAGTTCGAGGCCTGCCTAGTTTACAAAGCTAGCTCTAGGACAGCCAAGGCTACACAGAGAAACCCTGTCTAGAAAAACAAACACAAAAATAACAAAAGTGGAACTGGAAAGAGAGACAGCTCCTAGTCAAAACCACAGGCTGCTTCTGCTGAGGACCTGAGTTCAGTTCCCAGCACCACATTCGGTGACTCAGAATCATCTGTCACTCCAGCTTCAGGGGATCAGACACTGTCTTCTGGTTTCTATGGAAACTGGACTCATGTTTATACCCCACACAGAGCTGCCCATGTAAAATACAGTTGAAAACAAATTCTTAAAAGAAAACTAAAGCACGGATCAATTAGTTAAAACATTAAAAACTCTAAATCCTTCTATTACTAGAGAAAGTCTAACCTCCAGCCAAAAACTCTCCATGTACATTGCCTCCTCTTACAGGGAGTCCCGCAAGAACGGCCTCCTCTAGACACGGGCTAGAGTTTTGCGTCTTATGGTCAGTTTCCTTCCAGAATGTTGGATGTGTATTCCTGGATTATGGAAGTTATCATTCCCTGTCAGCTCCCTTCTCATCGTGCCGCTGCTTTTCACCAGTCCTGCTCAGTTAAACTGCTTCTGTGGCTGCTCTCATGGGTAGATGGGACTCTCTTGGTGGAGAGTCCAAGTCATATGTGCGTCCTTTCCACACTTACCCTTCAGGCCGGCATTATGGGAACAACTGTGCATGAAATGATGGTGTTCTTATGTTCAAGAGGTCTAAAACAGAGAGATACAAATTAAACACATAAACAAAACATTCAAGGACTTTGATGAATATGCTGGTGGGGATGCTGGAGAATACAGAAGAAGGTGACATGGACCAGGTAGGAAGTGGAACGCACTAGAAGGCGAGGCAGGCTTCGACGAGAGAGAATTAATTCAGCTCTTAACAGTTTTCTTGGACAACTAAAGGTGAGGTTGGGAACAGGGGTAGGGTAGATCAGTTTCTCTGTCTTATTGTTTTATCCCAATTTTTTTTAATAATAATCAGCTCTTCTGAAACATAATAATGGTGCTTTTATCACAGGAATCAGAAGTATATTAACTATTCAAGCACATTTGTATTTACACCACACAGGAGCTATTTCATCTGATGTTTTTCTTCTAGCTGTGAATTCTTCAGCATAATGCATCATGTGTCTTTGTGTGTGTGTATTATGTATGTGCATGTGTAATGCGTATATGTATTTTTTTTTACTGAGTCCAGTTAGTGCTGTCCATATACATATGGGTATGTGGTCATCCCTTAGAGCATGGGCAACTTACTGGTGACCACATCCCCAAAGCAAAGTGACACCCCCACCTACCCGACATCTTCAACAACTATCAACTGCCAATAGCTTCCTCAGCCTGGGATTGGCCCCTAGAACTCCTTTCTCCTCTATGCTGGAATTTTTAGCTGTCTTGACCCTGTGCAGGTTTTATGCAGGCACTACAGCCACTGTGGGTTCATTTGCACTGCAGCCATTTCATACCCAGAAGACACAATTTTACATCACCTCTCCTCATCTCTGGTTCTTACATTCTTGTCTTCCCACCTCTCCCAAGGTTTCTTTAATCTTTGTGGGACGATACATAAGACATGTGTCCCCTCTAAGGCTGAGCATTCTCTATTACTCATTTTCTCATTGATTTAAGCAGTTCTGAGCCTCTGCATTAACCATTATCCTATTCAGTAAGAAGCCTCCCCGTTAAGGAAGAAGGTAGCATAAATCTACAGCCATAGATACTTAGAAGTCAATTTGACCACATGAGCATCAGGCAAGAAGAGATCAATAGGTTCTCTCCTTGTGCCTGTGATTATGTGTTTTAACTTGGTGTGCAGTACCAGGCATCAATCTCTTCAAGTGCATTAGGTCTCAGTTCCAATTAAGAGAGCAGTTATGTGTTTATAAGCAATCTATGAGTGTTACTATTGTAGCAGTGGGCACAGTATGGCTGTTTGGTGCTGCAGCATGCAGGGAAAGACCAATGAAGTATTTTCTCCCTCATAGCACCTCCATGTGCTATGAAAGCTAGCCTGTAGAGAGAAATTTTCTTAGACTTGAAATTAGGAGGGAGATGTGTTGGTAGAGAGCCAGGGGTGTAGTGGGAATTAAAGGACTGAACGGGAGCTGGATACAATCAAGATACATTGTATACATATACATGTATACATTTTCAAAGGAGTAAAAAACAATCGAATTTTGTTACTGCCAACAAAACATTTCCCAAACGCCTATGTTTCTCCACTTCAGAAATAATCATTAGATTTTCACCCCAAACCAAATCTTGGAATACTTGACAAAATATATGAGGAAAGAAAAAGATCCAAACTGGACTTTAGTATAATAAAAACTAACCATATGAATACCCACACCCATGTACATGTGTATATGCCTGAGCACATGTGCACAAAGGACCCATATAAAGAAGCATAATTTGTCAGGAGTTAATGTTACTAGGCAGTGCCTAACCCAGCCTTGATCTTATGCAGATCTGGATTAGTCAGATTCAGAAAAATTAACCTCAGATGTTCAAAAAGAGTTCTTTGACTGTTCAACACCCGAGCTCTGTTATTTGGTAATGTCATTTCGTTTTGATGACATTAGACTGCTCACTCATATCCTGTCTTTAAATTACAAATTAATTACATTTGTGATTGGAACAAAGAACAACCACCCCCCCAAATTTCAAGCATTATAGCTTTACTTTAAAGATCATGTTATTTCACACATACTTCATTTATAAAATGCTAATTTGGGTTCCTGATTAAAAAGGAAAGTAAGTTTTCTCATGTAAACCATTTGAGATGTAAGACAGTTAAAGACTGAAATATGTCTGTGTTCTGATATCAAGATTTATTTTAGGACAACACTCTTTCATTTGGAAACAAATGTAATTGAGTTAAAACAACAATGTAAAAAAAAAAGTGTCTACGTCTCCCCACATATATTTCCTTTTAGAAGGAAACCATGTCAGTCAACATAAAGCATCTCATCTAAAGTGATAGACTTGAGGTGAAGCTAGCAAAGTTTGTGTTAGAAGTGCAAATGTGTGTTCTCTGCATTCACACTGAATAGCCAGGTTTTGTATTCCTTAGTTGTATGTTGCCAGGGTTTTCTTCCTTAAAAATCTTATAAAATTCATAGTGAAAAAAGCAAGTCTATGAAAACTTAAAAACAAAGAAAATGAATTTAAAACCAGTTGCACACGCTGCCTGATTGCGATATTTCAGTGCCCGTCGGATGTCTTCATAGTTGCTTCATACTTAAAAGATTCTGAAAGATGATTGATTGCTTCCAAACTGCTACATAGTTTTATTTGATTAACCACATATATTTTTGCCAATATGTCTGGCTACCTATTTAAAGTTAGTGCTCTGCTGGCAGGATTACAAAAACAGATTCTAAGAACTAGAATCGGATTTGGCAGGGAAGGATTTAGTTCCATACTCATAGGTGATCTTAAAATTTCATTTGACATAAAAAGAAAAACTTTCCAGTAAAAAACAAAAGACTGCACTTTCATTGGGTGGGGGGGAAGAGCTTCCTGGCTGCTAAACATGTTTATTTTTCTGGATTTTTGCCTCATGACTGATTCTTCTGAAGAAAAACATTTGAATGACATTATTTAAAACTATGCACATATTTAATCAAAATTTTTATTTAGGTGTAAAGGGAAATCTCACTTCTTTGAGTGAAAAAGACTTCTTTTCAAAGTTCATTGTAGTGAAAGAATCTTTTGTCTTTTCTCTTGACTTTTTAAGGTTTTAACGAGTTGTTTATATATCTCAATGACTTGGAAAGACAGATGTATTTTACGTACTCTTCCATGTAAATTTTTTCATTTCCCTTATAAATTACTTTTCCATATTTTAAAATATAGTTGTGTTTGGGAGGGGGTTGGCCTAAAAAGTATGAACCTTCATTTGTTGGCTACCATGAACCCCTAGATAAAGCATGCATAAATCACAGCAAGCAATAAAATCCAAAAGTATAAACCACAGTTTTATTGAAAAAAAATCTATTAAAATCATATCTCATTTCATATTATGTGAACATTAATGTATAGATTTCATTTGAAAGCTAACAGTTACTAAGCCATGTTTTTATGCAAACTAACATTAATAGAGACCTGTTAAGTGGGAGAAAGCAAATATCCTAGAGAGTCAATGATAACTGTTTTTATACTCCACAAAGGATGACACATTACATCTAACACAGAAAGAGATATACCAGGGCATGCTAGCCCTCTGGAGCACATAATATAATGATAATAATAATAATAATAATAATAATAATATACACTTACCAGGTTATAGCTGTGTCACACGTTCAGCTCCCAGGAGTGCTGCATTATTGAAGCGGTTTCTCTAAACACTAAGGTTCTTTCCTGATGTTTTTAACTCATATATTACACAAATCAAATTGCTCCTTGACTTCACCTCAAAACAGAATACAAAAATGACATGAAAACCTCATACAAAGCAACCCAAAGTTTGCTGGATGACTGGCAGCCTGAGAACATGGCCTTCCCCAGTGTCTGTCCAGCAGGCATGGGAGTGCCTCTTGCTTATGAGTGCCTGGCTAAAATGAGACAGTCCCTTGATCTTTGCAATTATAAAGTAACATAAATTCTATTATTCATGAGATACATATAAAAGCAATGTGAGAGCTCCCCCTATTGACTCACAGGAATGCATAAAATACCCTGAAATATGCCTCCAAATTTTCATAATCAATATAAAATATTAGGGACTTCAACTTGGACTTACAGAAATATGTGTGATGATAGTTATTGCTATGGACCAAAGTCGTGGGATGGGTGGGAATGGACCCAAGAGTTTGTTTCTAAACTCTATTTTTCTCTGCTTTGGGGCTTGACACCCAGCTGGTTATGTAATCTGGAAGAAACCAAGGTCTTCTTGGTTGATCTCTAACTTGCTGTGCTTAAAGCTTTGTGTAGCTCAGGTGACCTCTTACTAACAGCCAGTTAGTAAAAGCTCAGCTCCTTGCTCTGTTTTACAACTGTTTCCAGTCTCCCCATGTGTTCTACTTTGTTTTGCAATGAAAAACACACTGTTCTACTCTTTTGAATTTTGACTTTGGAAGGCATTAATGGTCAGTAAATCAAATAATCCATCTTTTGGCATGATATGTTTTTTGTAAGTTAACCAAAGCTTTGTCTTAGTAGGGCCTCTATATTTTCTTACATACCTCAGACTCCTAGGACTTTTACCTTAGTTCTTGTCATTGTGGAAAAAAATGTCAATCTGCTTTTATTATTAAAGATTATTTCAAAATATGAAACATATTTCTCTGAATTGCTCTTCAGTGGCAATATTCGTGACTATACAGTCAGTAGCTTCATCATTTGCACAATTCATCATGAGCTATTAGTTTCATTAGTGGGTTGGTCAAGGAGTTAATTTTTTCCATGAACTTGAAGATAGGTGATTCTTTATAAGGCTAGGTTTAGGTTTCATGAATTTATTTTTATACAGTTTTCTTTTACATTGAAGACAAAATGAACTTGGACTTTGAATAGCATCTCTGGATTTGACATCGCCTGTTACATTCTCCTGAACTCTGTTCAAGGATGTCAGATGGTTCTACTAGCTGCAGTCCAGTCTGAGTGCTTTCCGGATGCCACATTTTACAGGACACTGTTCCAATGTGCTAAGGTACACTACAGGTTACTCAGTTACTTTCTTTTGTCTTGTTTGCTCTACCTGTATTGTGATTAATTATAGAAGTTCACACAGAGACAAATATCACATGAAGCAATATAAATAAAGATATTCCTGATGAGGAGCTCACCTCTCTTAAATAATTTAGGACTAGAAAACTTAATATCATCATTTCCCTAAAACACTACCCACAGCAGTATGAATTGAAAATGTGAAGCCAGTGAACATGAGACTTGGTTCATCAAAATTCATGGCTTTCTTTTTCTCTAGAATTGACTCTATATTTGAGATGCTTCATCTTTATGCTATCTGACTTGTTCCTTCCCTTTATTACCATATAAGATAAAAGCAATCTTCTTAATAGCTTAATTCAGGAAATAGATATTCCATTTTATCAAATATGAGCATCATACTATTGAATTCTTTGTGCCAAGGGTATGATTCAGTAGGAGAGTCCCCCCTAAGATGCATAGGCTCCATTAGGAATTAAAGCATTATATATCAATTTTAATGGCTGACTTTTTACCTGTTAAAGTTAAATAATAATGATTAGAGTGTTTTTATTAATTCTTCCATAGATAAAAATAAATTTTTAAAGGTATAGAATGGTTTTCAAACTGACTGAATATATAATAGAAGTAATAAAATATGTCTTTGATGTCTATGAATCTAAGGGGGACTCTGCTAGTTTGACATTTACGTCAATGTTTTGTCTGTATTTCTTCCAATAAAATTAATTGATTTCAGTTATTGAAATTTTTGCACTTTAGCAAACAAACTGTTGTTTATAACTACTGAGTTCCTAAAACTCTTGGAATTTAGAAACAAAAGATGAAAATATGTGATATTAAGATATGGCAATGGGATTTTCAGAATTGGAGTAAAGAACTAATATGTATTTACATTTCCCAGTATTAATACTTGCTACAATATGATACAAAACTGGTGCCTTATGTAATTAAAAAGGTAGAGTTTGGTGACATCGAGGAAGCAGAAGCAAGAGACCAAAGATGCAAGGATGAAGAGTTAAGAGACAAAGTGGTGGTGGTGAGAAGTAAATTAGTTATCCCCTGTAGGCTCAGAGTTTTCAAAACCTACTTTAATTTTGGTTCTTTAATGCTTCAACTTTCTTCTAGGCCACACCAACCAGAGGTAGAAGAAAGAAAGGTTAGTAGGAAACATGTTTGTGAATCTGTTTAGAAATAGTTCTTTGGTGTGATTCCAATCTTCCTTTTCAGCAGCCCAATCCCCTAGCAAAACACCAAACACAAGTCAGCAGCAGTGGCTTGATCCAGAAGAAAGTTCAAGGCTCTGCCAATTGGCATGAGTCAGCTGAAGCAGCACGGAAGCAGCAAGAACACTACCAGAAGTTCTTTGGTACATTTCTACCTATGAAGTCATGACAAACAAAGGTCAGCAAAAAAATCAAGGTGAACCAACGCAAGAGCATAGTCCACTGTCTGTTGGATTATACTTATACTCTTTCCAAATATTACATGCCTCTCAAGAATCCACTCCAATGAAACATCACATGCCTTTTCACCAGACAGCTTCCAGAAAAACAACACATGCCTGTTGTCAGAAAAACATCCTCTCATGTGTCAGCTTCAGCAAAACATTCTCTCAGAAGAGAGCTTCCAGAAAAGTATCACATGACTCAACAGAGTCTCCAACGAAACCAGAAATTCCCACTTTAATTCCCAGCCATTATCTAGTCTCCAAGAGCTGCTAACATATCCAAACAGACAATGGCAATATTCTTATAACTGTAGCTGTGGGTATCCTTGAGGGAAGAAGTATTAGTGAAAAGCTCTCAAGGAATCGGGATGAAAAAAGGTGGACCAGAGGCAAACAACAAGAGCTCACAGTACCGTTACTCCCCTAAGAAACCTGTAAAATGGGTCTAAGCAGCCACTGACTCCATCCTGGGCTCAGCAGTGAACTCAAAACTTAGCTCTGCACATTCCTCTTTATCAGAAGCTAGACATCAAGCAGACTCTGTAGTAACTTTGATCTTCATTACCTGAGTTGAGAACACTTGGGTAGTTCTATTCAGTGAAATAGGGATCAAACAAAGTAAAATGTGGGATATATACTAAGCAGGCAGTAAGTTGTAGCTATCATTCTCAGATTAAAAACAAAACAAATAAACAAACAAACAACATTAATAGTGGTAAGAGACAAAGAGACCAACCAACTATAGCTTTGATCTACTTTCAAAATGCATGAGAAAACATCTTATATTCATTTATGATTAAATACACTTAGATGAACCAGAATCTAGAAGATACCTTTAACTAGTTGAATGCATATAATTAGCAGTAAATTGAAGTATTGTATAAATTAATAAAACAAGAAGAGTTGGTATACTTAACACTTCTAACATTGGTGTTATACAATTATCATCTAAATTAAAAATTAAGAATTGTCTAATATACATACACATATATGCATATATGTATGTATAGTATATGTATAATCATATGTATAGTTCAGATCTAGAAAGCCAAGATGGTCAACTGAATTATTAGCAGAGTTTCTTAATGCATTGTCATTTAAAAGAAGATAATAGAGTTTGACGACATGACTCAGATGTCCAGAACCCTTGGTGCTCTTTCAAAGGCCCCAAATTAAAGTCTCAGCACACACCAGGCAGCTGAAACACGCTCTGTAGCAATTGCTCAGAGGAATCCAGCTCCCTCTCTGGCCTCAGCACACATCTGTACACATTTGATAGATGCACAGACACATGTGTACACACAAATAAAACAAAAATAAATAAGTTAATGAGGAAACTATCCTTTTTTAAAAGCATATTTTCTTATCTGAGTACTTGGATATAAAACTAATCATCAGTTGAATTAGGGACTGAATACCTAGGCTATGAGAGAAAGGCCTTACATTTAACGACTTGAAAAGAAAGAAACTAGAAATAAGATTTCATTGCTATCTTTCGATCGTTAAAGTTTTTTGTGTGTGTGTTAGTGCTCTTTGAGCTCCCATATTTCCACAGAAAAATTTATCTGTCAGCTGGTAACAAAACATGGAGTCTGTTCACAGCAAACCCATTCAATTGGCAGGCAAGCCTCTGACAGAAAAAATTGCTTTCCTCATCCTTCATTTTTGAGCTGTTGCCTTATTCTTGGTTCTAAACTTTGGGAAACACTTTGTGGTAGTCTTTTAAAATTACTTTCCTTTATTTAAAAAATATTTTATTTTACTTATTTGGGAGCATGCGTGTGGAGGTCAGAGGACATCCTTCAGGATTCTGTTCTCACCTTCCACCACATAGATCTCAGAGAGGGAACTCACTCTGTCAGGTTTGGAGGAAAATGCCTTTACTGGTGAGCCATTGATTAATTTACTTTCTTCCCATCCCTCATCTTTCTTGATCTCCCTTTATTTTAGCTAAAGACAATTTTATTAGTTTATTAAGGAGCACAGCTAATCCAATATTCTGTATAAAGTTGGAATACAAACTTATAATGCACATATTGCTTGGTATGTTTAAAAAGAATTTTCAAGTAAAGCTGTAATAATTATGATTTATGCCCAAAATAATGAATATACCTCCTCCTTGCCCCTTCCTCTAGTGCAGGCAGTAGAGCTGTCCCTAAGGCCAGCAGGGGAATTGGCTATGGGAGAATGGGCCTTGCACTTCAACTGGGTAACATACAGTAGAGCTGACCCTGGTGGCAGGGATATAAGTGAGCCACTGGCAGGGATGCAGGTGAGCTGGCACAAGGACTTGAGTGTGATATAGCTGACCTTGCTCCTTATCAGCTGTAGCATTGGACAAGCTAGCAGGAACAGTCCTGGAGTGCTCACCCTGATGGTAGTAGAGCTGGCAGAAGAGCTTCTGGTTGACCAATTCATCTAAGGCTCAGATCCAGTGCTACATCTGAGACCCAGATCCAGGGCTTTGATTTGGCCTACCCCCAAATCTACCCCATGTATGATCTACTAGTGCAGGAAAAAGGGCCCATCTGGCAGATCCACTGCTGCAGGGTCTTCATGACACAGGGCAACAAGATATTCCAAGACTCACAATGAGGATCCAGTAGAGATAGTGTAACAGAAGCCAGAGGCATCTAAACAGATCAATGACTCACTGTGATAAACGTTTGCAAGTAAAGATGCATAAACAAAAGGGTATACTATGGGACACACTGTGACACACTACAGCTTCCATGGCAAGATTTTTATTTTATTTTATTTTATTTTATTTTATTTTATTTTATTTTATTTTATTTTATTTTCTGGGTAGAGGTTGCAAGGGTGAAGGGCAGATGCAAAGAGAGAGGGAAATGAATGAGATTGGGGTGCATGATGTGAAATTCACAAGGAATCAATAAAAAGGTTTTAAAAATGAATATATTATACCTGCTTAAAAATTGAGGAATATCTTTAGAGTGATTTGGAAAGCCAAGGTGCTTGGGAACCATGCATACCAGCATTCTCTACCCACACTGTCTAACACAAACAGAAGTCTAAACTGAAGATGAAAATCCTCACTGTGGCAGAGAAAGCCAGTTCTGTGTTAACAATGGTTGCTACAGCTGCAATGTCTACATCCAGGATTTTAGAAATGCTCCTGAAAGAGCAAACTCAGAAGAGAACATGAGCAAAAGTACTCGGAGCTCATAAACTTCAGACGCAGAAATAGTAAGACTTTATAACTAGGATTTAAACAACAGCTAGTACGAATAAAAACATGACTTAGCAACTTTCCCCTATCTTTGCTGTCCTTGGTAATAATAAAATTGCTTTTCTTTTTTTTTTAAAAAGAAATATTGTATTAAATTGCTTGAACAGACTGTTTCTGGACTTTCCATTCCTGACAGTGTGCAGGATAGATACTTTAAAAACTTTTCCTCAGCTCAAAAATTCATATGCTGGACATAAAGTCTTAAACATCTTTATGAATGCTCAATTATTTTGCCAAGAAACAAAAGAAGTGGATTTGAAGGAGGGCAATGAGAAGGAGGAGGAAGAAGAAGAAGAGGAGGAAGAGAAGGAGGAAACACAAGAAGGCATAAGTCCAGAGATCCACTTTAGCTCTGCTTTGACAGCTGCTGCATGCACATCTCCAAGCCCTGGTGACTCTAGGTTTCTTTCAGGGAACTCAATAAGTGGCATAAAGGATATGAACCAGTCAAAATGGAGAATGTGATTATAAACACACTACTCATACCTGAACCTTCAAAAGGCAACATATTTGTTAAAGAATAAGTTAGAAATCATACCAACCAAAAGGAAAAACTAAAATACTTGGCTCCAATGGGGAAGAGGTCTTTCTGAAACCTGTATAACCACAGGCCTGTGCCACAATCCATTCTATTTGTGTGGTCCCCAAAGCCAAAGATGAAAATTCAGTCATAATTGACCTCAGGTTGTTTGTGTCTGTGGTGCCACCTGCAAACAAGTGTCTATCTTCCGTGGGAGGGCTGTGCGTTAAACTTAAGCCACAATTATTCCCTTGGAAAGTATCATGAATTTGATGTCTTAATCCAAGAATTCTAAAGTCCACCAAGACTTATAACATACATACACTTGACACATCTTTGGGGGAAGATAGAATGTGTATGAAAAATAATAGACTATCCTAAATATTCTAAGTATTCTAGAATGCTTAGGGAAATTACACCCACCATTAGGAAAAATGAACCAATCATGTAAGTGAATGACAACAGAATTGAACAGACAGAAGGCATGAAGGACAGGGCACAAATGAAGAGATATGGAGCAGATCGTGAAACATGGAACTTTTGGCTTTTAAAATAAAGCCACAGATATAAGAAAAGTGCTTAAAAGATGTGTAAAACAGAACGGCCCTGAAACACTGAGCTGCTTAGAGTTTGAGAATAGAGGAAGTATGAAAACAAGCATCTGAAGACACAAGGAAAAGAGTTTTCTTAGATAACATTCAGGGTGAGACAAGTCGATGATTGATTTAAAAGTCACAAAAATTTACTTTTAGATATGCTGTAGTGAAAAAGTAGAATTTCAAGTTAAAAGGAAAGGGCAACTTCTCATGGTAGAAACAGGGAGGATGGCATATTGATGATGAGATTCTGTCTTAATGTGTTGAGCTACCGCTGCACTACACTAAGAAGGCTTAAGATGCTTCCCATTAGGTCTGTGAAGCATCGAATAATAAACCCAAGAGGTTGACCTGCAGCCGAGGAACTCCAAAGAATCAGCTTCAGGAACAGCAGAGAGAATCCCCAGGGAAGTCTTAGAAGTGAAAAACCATGCTGAGCAGTAGAATGACCTGAGGTTGACCCATGCAGAATTTGTCTATATAAAATGCACATGGTCAGAAATTATATAAAGTCAACTTGTCAAATTGTCAAATTGATGGAGCTCGTGCATAGAAGTGAGGAGTAGTGTATGAAGTTGTGAAATGTTTACAAAGCATTCTAAATTTCTAGAATTGCTGATGTAGATAAAGTAGTTCAATGTGGTCTTTAGATAACTGTTTTAGATTTTTCTTAGATTAGTAGTAATGGGATGTAAATACAATATAGAATGGTGGTGTCACCATTATGGAGGAAATAAAACAAATTAGCAGAAAGTAATGGCTACTAGGTGGACCATATCCATATGAAAACAAATCTCTATAAAACAATGCAAAATTTAATTTTAATTAAGATTCCAAGCTGGGCTTAAAATCTGTATTGTATCTATTTATTTCTATCTTCCCACATAGGTCTAGATCATTATTAAAGATAAACAAATGTCATGATTTAAAGTAAGTAGCTGCCATTTTTAAAAGTATTCTATATAATGCAAGCTGGGCAAACCAAGCCATGGCACGAAGCAGACACCACACTGGACACCTTTATGTCCAGAAGCTTCCTGTGTGACTAACAGTGAGCACAGATTCTGAGGGAATGAATTAAGTAGACAACATGAGTCCAGCTGTTTATCCACATGCTAATTAAAAGCTAATAAAATACCAGTTCATGCAATAAGTATGGATTTTAAACACATTTTGAAAGAAAGACAAAACTTTTCTATTTTGATAAGATAGAACTGATGAACCGTAGCAGAATGGACTGGAGTTTTGGAAATGTCACTAGTTTCCAAAGGATCAGTACTGCAAATATATAAAGAATCCCCATAGATAAATTTTAAACAAGAAAGTTACAAAATAAAGGGAAAGACTTGATAAGATTCTTCATTGACAAATTAACTTCCATCAGTAAACACAGGACTAGCATTCAACTTTTTGGGGATCCAGAAATGCAGTAGAGATAACCATTTCTCATCTACCCAAGTGGAAAAAGGATTGACAAAATGTCTGACAAAATCAGTGGCTAATACAAACGCGAAGTAATCACAACTCAAAAACTGCTGATAGGAATATAAATATATAAATATCCAATTTTCGGAAAACAGTTTGACATTTTCTATGGGCTAGCATGGCGGTTTCTATTCCTACAACACAAAGATGTAAAATTGGGTAGTGTGATAAGTTCTTATCAGCACTGGGTACAGTTACAAAATCTGAAAACCAATGAAATTGTTTCCAATGGATAATAGGAATAAATACATGAAACATAAGGCAATGTTGGGCAGAAGGTTGTCTCAAATACATAGACTGCATGAAAAACTCTCAAGAAACACAGAAGAAGCCGGGCAGTGGTGGCACATGCTTTTAATCCCAGCACTTGGGAGGCAGAGGCAGGCAGATTTCTGAGTTCAAGAGTTCGAGGCTAGCCTGGTCTACAGAGTGAGTTCCAGGACAGCCAGGGCTACACAGAGAAACCTTGTCTCGAAAAAACAAACAAACAAACAAACAAAAACAAAAGAAAAAAGAAAAGAAACACATAAGAATCATCATCTGAAAAGTTAGAAAAATAACAATGTCTTTTAAAGGATGAACAAAACTTCACAGTATTAGACTTTCCTGCAACACAAGAAAACAGACAAGTACACAAGGAGTTAACTATTCCAAGCACAATTCTCCATGTAAACTTTTATTATTAATGCATTTAAAAAAATAGTTTCTGAACATCCTAGGGTTCACAAAAGCTGGTACATGTAATCTCCTAAATTAAATATAATTTTACTACTAAATTGGAAGGGCACAGAAGGGGGTTCAGTCAATAATTTCTTAAACACACAGTACAAAATAGATTCGATCTCATTTTATGTATGTTTTTAGTTCTATAAGAATAGAAATTATCCAACTTGTAATTTGTTAGTGCTCAGTACATTCCTCTATCTGTAAAACCTCTAATAGAACCACAAATTTATTGTCCATACTAGAGACAGGATGAGGCCAACATTCTCAACAAATACTTTTTTTATGTTATATATATAACTTATTTATATTTTCAAATTGTAATTTATATTCATTCACACAGGGGTTATAAACACAAAAAGGCAGGATGTGGGGAAGGAGATGACACTGGAGTATGGGTGTTCAGGGGGTATACAAATATCTTTCAGAACAGGGTATCGGCTGGGTGAGGGTTCAGGGGATAGGTCACTATGACTCTGCCTATGATTCACTTGTCCTTATCTAAGTTGATATTATCTGCCAAGGCTACCTATTTACAAGGTCTATGACTACTCAGGCTAGTAAATTGTCACAAAAACTCTGTCTGTTTACAATAGCTTATAGCCATCTGTTTCAGTGTTTATCCACAGAGACCCAAGACTTGGTGTTAGTATACATGTATAACAGGCCTATTGCTGATTTTAGGCCTATGGCTGATTTTAGGCCTTCAGTATGTAGGCAGGGATGCTCCTGACATCTCCTCCCTTCTCTAAGTGTAGATGGCTCAGCCGTTAAATGCTAGGCTCACAACCAAAAACAAATACTTTTTGACTACAGAGTCTTTGAACAGATTTAGCCTCTACCTCTGGAGACGGATGTTGAGATAGTCTCTTTTCCATGCTACTTTACAAGATGATTCTGTGGATATCTATTTCATTAAAATTCTACATAAAGAATGTGAAAACTGGTTTCATGGTAAAAATTTTAAATAAGCATTCTGACACCCCAATGGAGATGGTTATTTTTGATTCTGGGAAAAAATCTCATGAAGTAACTGGTTTTCACTTTCACACAATAGAATATAATAAGCACAACTTTATCATCTAATCAAATAACCAGAAAGCTGATTGCTTTCATTCACACTTACACAATGGCCGTCAGTGCGTAACACTTTGTTTTTGTTAACATATGCAAGAAAAAGAGCATGTGCTGGGTGTGGTAAACCAACATTTGCAGCAAGATCCCTTGTTTTATGGAGAAAAAAAGCCTTTGTTCACATTAAGGCAGGAACAGACTCTTTTGTGGGCTAATTCTGTTAATATCCTGAAAAATAAAGTGTCTATAATAAGTAATTAGTTATACCCCCATCCACCTGTTAGAACAAAACGTACTGTATGCTGAGTATCATAAAGCGTAGGAAGTAGGGACTAGATGCTTCCAGAGATTAGGTAATAATGAAGAAAAAGGTCCCCTTTCAGCTGAGAAGACAGTAGCTGATTTTATTCGAGACAATGCTGGGAGATGCTGGAACTCAGTCATACCTGCTGACTAACAAGGGCCTTATACAGGCCATCAGATGGGATCAGTAGCAGGCGGTCTGCTGGAAAGCTGTCCACGTGGTTTAAGCTGGCATGCATGGTAAGCAGCCTCACTCAGAACTGTGTTTTTAATCTCCCAAATCAGAACTAAACTGGTTCCTAATTTTGTTTTAGCTGAAGTGTGTGTGTGTGGGAGGGAGACCTTCATACATTTTGTCCACCAAATAAAAGCACAAGGAGCCTAGTTAAATTAAATTTCAAATTAAAACATTAATATTATTTTACATGTTTCGTAAGAAACATGTGGGTCATATTAAAACTTTATAGTGGACTGTTTGTTGTCTTTATCTTTACTTTACATGATAACTTGTTCTTTATTGTCCCTAGCTGCATTTCAAGGTTTTTGTGACAGTTTGTCCATGGAAGATTTTTAAAAGCAATACAGAACGATGATCCTGTGTTTAGGCTGGATCAAAGGTAGTAGTTATGAACATCTAGAGGAGTTTCCTATTATAGGTTGCTTGTTACTGATGTGGATGATTCATGCTGAGAGAAAGTCCTACATTAGCAGACACAGGAGGTAAATCTTTGGTTTGGAACTTTGCCTGTGGTGCTTCATGACCTCGACTTGGCTCAATTTGCATAGGAATAAAAGATGCAGAAAAACTACAACATGCAATAGCTTTTGCAACACACTTAGCCTCTTTTACACACTGTGGCTAGAAGCCATGGTATTCCTAAACAATGAACTTTTAAATGAGAAAAAATCAGTGCCTAGAGGAGATGACAAAAGTTTAAACCACAGATTGAAAAATTGTGTCCCTTGGAATTTTTAATCACCTCCCCCCAAGAAAAATTACAAGTGAAATAAGTTTATTTAAAATTTTCCTGGTAACTCAAAAAAAAAAAAGCAATGAACATATGCTATAATCATCCTACACCTAACTATCAACACTTGTTCAAAAAAATCTCAAAAGGAAAGAAGAAAATGAATAGTAGAGTGTCAGCCCCTTCCATATACATGTGAGTTGGCAGTAATTTGTTAGATACAGCACTGTTGGTGCTATTCAAAAGTACCGGGAAGTGTCAGAGTGTAGAACAACAGTATGATTGCCTGAGATCTCAAGAGCACACTGACTTCAAACTCCTTTGGAAATGCCTTATTCTTTTATAGGTCTGCGTTTCCATTCTAACCTCAAACACATGCAACAACAATAGGTCTTGAGATAGTTCTTTGTATGATCAGAATGCTCATGTAGCATCAGAACATACAGTATTTCTTCCAGGGTATGAACTGTCTGCCACATTGAGCATTCCCAGAAAGTTTCCTAGACATTATCCCAAGGCACAGCAACCCTCTAATGGCTTTGTCAGAAAGCTTGTGACCAACAGAATTCATGAAGGCCATTCCATTTTAAGAAGCAGACCCTTCAGTGCAGGCGTGGAGTATGGGTCTCTTCAGGCATTGTTACTGCAGAAAAGATGGTGTTTATCGAAATAAAGAATCCAGAAGATTTCATTATAAAGATCAGTGTCTAAAAATTATGAACTCTGGAGATTACAGCTATGAGTAAGATGCTATCCACTAATCTTAGCAAAATTATTTTCTGAATCAAATTCTAGCTAATAGCATATGTTAATGACAGATATGTCTGAGGTTGTTCTTTCTGCTGTTTAATGACACTGTAAATTTGCTTCTATGTGTCAAATTGGCTTCACCATAAGGTGCTCAGGTTGAAGATTGTTTCTGAGTACACTGTAAGGATATTTCTGCATGATGTTAATATTTCAATCTATTCACTGATTATTTTGCTTTCCTCAATGTGGGACAGGGAAGGACTGAAGAATGGGAGCTTTCTCTCTCTCTCTCTCTCTCTCTCTCTCTCTCTCTTTCTTTCTTTCTCTCTCCCTCTCCTGCCTGTATTGAGATAGGGTATCCCATATTTTCAAGCCTTTTAAAGACAGACTAAGTTAAATCATGGTTTTCTGGGGGTCTTAATCTTGCAGAAAGTAGACTTTCTGAGGGGTACTTCTCAGTCTATAAACAAATAAACCAATCTTTATATTCTATTTAACTATCTATATTGACCATCTATGTATCTATCTATATATCTATGTTTCTATGTGTCTATCCATCTATCTATCATTTATCTGTTATCTATCTATCATCTATGTATCTTTCTATATCTATCATCTAACAAGTTAGCTACCATCTGTCAATCTCTTTCTGTCCTCTCTCATTTCTCTTTCTCTAATGTATTTTTATTCTGTTTCTCTAGGGCACACTAACTGATAAAATACTAATAATTCAAAGTAGTGACCAAAGAAAAGCAGTCCATATCATTAGGTCAATTATTTTTTAATTCAAAGCAAATATTCAATGACTCTTTCATAATGCCTTGAGGATACAATTCATATTTTGTCATTTAGATTCTTCTTTAACTGACAATATTTAATAGAACTGCTCTACCCAGCCTCCGCCCCCAAATACATGTGCCAAATAAGCTTATGAGAAACTCCTTTCAGTGATAACAGCACTTATGCATTGAAAACAAAAACAATAACGTGCATTCTTAGACATGCTGCCACTTTGGAATTCCGGAGGAGGGTCTGATTAATGAAGAAGGGCTCCTTTCTGAGTTAAGACACAACACCAAGCCTGGACAAGTGCACAAAAGGGGCATTGATGGCTTTGTTGTTTTCTATCACCATGGTTCTTTCTTGTGACAATTTTGAGGTGATTGAAGAGGCAATTGACAGTATTATATTTGATTGACAGTATAATGAAGCTAGGCTTGGCTAGTCTTTTTGCTTTATTTTTTCATTCTTCCTTACCTTTCTTGTCACTGTCCATAGTGATGACTGATATTGACTACTTTAATTGGATTGGATGATGCCCAGGAGACCTGGTAGACACATTGCTGAGTGGCCTTGAAGGGCATTTTTTTTCCATTACTGACATGTGGGACAGCACCTGAGTGGGGAAAACAACCCAAATACTGATGATACAATTCAGTAGACTAAAGATCCAGATGGAGTGGAAACAGAGGGGGGGTGTTCATAGTGTGGGCTTGCTCTTGATCTCTGTTTCCTGTAAACCACAAGGTGAGCAGCTTTAGTCCTGAAGTCCTTTCTCCCACAGTGTTTATGCTTTGGCATAAACCTAAAAGTGAGGGATCCAAAAGCTACAACCTGAAAATTCTTAAACCATGAGTCCAAATAAAGCATCCTCCTTAGGCAGGTCACTTCAGGTATTTGTCACAACAAAAATGCTGGTATGCATGTCCATGCTCTCAAGACTACATCGACTTCTCACAATTCTAGGGCTTAGCTTGTGCTGTCTGCTCTCACAACACCACACTTGGCTCTACTTCAGTAGAGATATAGAAATAGCAGTTTTAGTCCCAGTGGTCCATTACCTCGTATTGTAATCAGTGTTCCTATTTTATGCCACTGAAACACTTTTAATTGTCAACCTTCTGTAATAGCCCCTTTATTTCTAAAATCATGTCTCTATTTTTCCTAACTCTTTACACATTGGAACTCAGCAACCCTGTGACCAGAAGTCAAGGTCTCAATAAGGTAAGCTACACACTGTTCTCAGAATGCCATTTGTCCCCCCACCCCCCATCTGCTGTGGTGTGTGAGCTCTGTTCCAGAGCTTGAAAGTTTCGTGAGGGCAGAGATAGAGTTCTGTGATCCTGTGCATTCAGCAGCTAATGGGGGACCTCACACATGATTCTTAGCTGAAACTTTCTCTCATTTCATTGTTGGTCATCAATACCACTGAACCTTCAAATTAAATCACAGCAAAGTCTCAAATTCATTCAGGCTTAAATATTAAACATCTTAATATTCAATTCTTCACTATCAAAATGCACATATCACTTTAATGCTAAGTCTTTATCTAGGTTTTAAGTACCTTAGGCAAGAGTCTGGTAGTTGTTTGAAATCACTCATTTTATGGATCAAATGTAGAGTGTTGCATAGCAGCTAAAGAGTCACTATTGATGGTCATCAAAGATAATTAGGTGTAGTTCTTAAAAATGGACTTGTAGAAGATCCAGGCCAGAAGCAAAGAAACCCAAGTTTCAGACCTATATCTAATTCTAAGTAAACACATAATCCTGTAGAATCATTTGGTCTTGGTATTCCTTGATTTCATCCTCTGTGAAAAAAGAAGGTTTAATATTATGATTCTTGGTTGCTGAACTAATTCTAAGGCCTACCAAATCAGCTTACTCTAGACACCCTATATAAATTTCCCCCTTTCTCTTTGTTGACTGTTGTACTTATATATACTATCATGGGCCACTTAAGTCTTTATTCACTATAAGATTAGTGGATCCAATTCTGCCCACCCCAGGGAAAACTCCAAACCACTTTCTCCCCCATCTTCTCTACCACAGTCTACCAAATCCCCTTTCTGAAACTGATTGTTTTAGTTCCCCCGTAGTCCTTACCATTTCCTTACATACATGTCATTTTCTTGTTATATTTTACTGTCTACCTCCCCACACTAGAATCTGAGTCTCAGAGAGAATGTACTGTGCTGGGTTCATTGAAATATCTGGAACACACAGAACAGTGATTGCCAATTGATACTCAACAAATATTTGCAGAATGAAAGAGACCATTTATAATAAGAACAACCTTTTGTAAATTGGATTCTTAAAATCCAAACTCTTTGTAATCCAAAACCATAAACATAGTCTTGACTTGGCCTATTAAAATTGGCTGAAATACAAAAAGTTTTAGGTATAATAGTTATGACAGCAGTCATATTGCTAAATGATTTTTTAAAAACTGGTCAAAATGGACTCTTCTGAGTTTGTTCCCAATAGGAATCATGCACAGCTCCTTAAAATCTTCAGAAAATAAAATATTCTGATTAGAGAGTTTAAACATTAATATTGAAATATTTATAAAATATTCTATATTCATAAATGCTACATGTTTTTAAACGCTGTAATACTAAGTAGTAATGATTTTTACTGAAAACATATCATAATAACAGCATTCTAAAATTTTTCTCTTCCTACAATTATAAAAGACAATGATGGATATTGAGAAATTTAGGATGAATTTATATTGTTTAAGTATAAAGTCTTAAATTTACATTTTGAGCTACACTTACAGATTGCTCACTTTTCCTACAAACATGTTTAAGAACATTAAGTTTTGTACTGTAATTTTATTCAATGCTTAGTCACAACTTTATTACAGAGTAAATTTTAATTTTTCCTTTTTTATGTTCCTATTCTACATCCTTTGAATTTTGACTTCCCTCTGAGCTGCATTCACTCTTTTATTTATTTTAATCTCATTAGCATCTTGACATTTCATCCTCCCAAGGTTTAAAACAGAAGTCTAAAAAATGTGGATATTGGTATGCTAGCATTCCAGAATGAAATCTTAAAAGCAGAGTCTAGAGGTGGCCATTGAGCCCTTCTAACCTGTCTGAAGATACAGTGATGGGCAACAGGAGGGAGCAGTAATGGCCTTCCACCTTGAGAAGTGACAACATAAGAGATCTCATTTTATGAAGGTCACAGAAAGTGGATTAGTTCCTAGTCCTCCTGGGACTATAGCTTATATTATGCTCCTCCCAAGGAGTTTATTATCCATGACTTATGACGAGGAAAACCAAAGCCATTTGCTATTCAAACTTCTTTGCTCACAACATTGAACATCCCACACCTCCATAGTAACTCTGAGGCACCTTAAAGTCCAAGGAGACTAGTCAAGTGTGGTGGCACATGTATATAAGATGTATGTAATCCCAGCACTTGGGAAGTTGAACAACAGAGGATCAGGCATCCAAGGCATGTCTCAGCCATATAACTACATGGAGGTCAGCCTTGGCTACATGAGTCCCATCTCAAAATATAATCCAGTAAATAAGTAAATAAAAAAACAAGACAGGACCAGTGAGCTCACAATTGGATATTATTACTCAGTTCACATTTTACCTCTTTTAGTCATTTTGTACTTCATGTCACTAAAACTAAAGTGGAAATTTCAGTCCCTTTCCAGGAACAATGACAAGTTCCAATTCAGACAAAATTCTACAGCTAGTGATTATTCTTCCCACTTACAAATACAAAGATAGCTAAGCTTAGTGACACTGGTTGGTAATTGCTGCTTATGAGGCAGAGGCAGGAAGATTGCAACTCCAAGGATGGTACAAGTCCCACAGAAACTTCAAGGTCCGTGTGTGTGGCCACCATGTATGTATGTACCTGTAGGTAGAGACTGGGACAAGTTCAGGGGTCATTACTTATTTGAGACAGTATCTTTCATTGACCTGGGGCTTGTAGTTTTGATTTACATTCTCCCAATGGCTAAAGATGTTGAGTACTTTTCAGATACATATTGGCCATTCATATCTCCTTTGAGGAAACTGAGATACCAGACATCCTTGTCAAAATTGTTGGCCAAATAGTTCATGATTGATGACTAAGTCATGATTGAAACTATGGAGTATGCCATTGAAGACAGTGTGTACAATAAATTGAGACAAATTGGAAAGTGAATATACAGTTACATTTAATCTTCTTTGTGAAGCTGGTGGTTCAGTATGTTCTTCCACTTCACTGATAATCTAGCTAACTTAACTAAACTCAAAACTGTCTTAGGGCTGCTGAACCCTAGCATATTCCTGAAGTTAAATTAGTTTTTGGTCACCTACATTATTTCCTATTCATAAAATACACATAAAACTTCAAATTCATTGAATCTCAAATTTAAAGCCTCTTGTTTATTATTTTGATGCTAAGTTATTCTGTCTTTGAAGTACACAAAATTGTACACCCAACTCTTAGACATCGGACAGTTCTAAAGTTATCAGAAAATCTCTGTCTTTTCTATTTCCTTTAATATTATATTCATGTCTGTAGGAAAAACGTTACCTCTGTATTTCATAAGTTTGACATATGTCTGTTGTAAATCTGTGAGATAATATGTCATAGATTCCTTAGTCTTCTTTTTTCTCTTTATTCATTTCTTTCTTTCCTTTTGTCTTTTACTTTCAAGACAAAGTCTTGCTGTGTTAAGGATGACTTTGAATTCTAGGCCTCAAGAGAACTATTGGCGTTAGTGCTTTAGCAGCTTGAACACAGTTGTACATCACACTTGTTTCCTTAAGCTTTTGCTGTCTGTATTACACTGGTACCATGCATGCAAAGTATGAAGTAAAATTTAATTCTCAATAATAGGCTAGGACCAATACCCAAATCCTTATTAAAAGTATTAACACACATATATTATTTCAATGACTATTGTGCAAACTGTTTCTAACTAACATGTTCAAAATACAAATTGGACCCCACAGTTATTTAATAAAATGATGCAAATGGACACCGGGTTTTGTGGCTTTTTCTGAAAGTGGCAATAAAATATCTGTGACAGATGAGGTGGTAAGTCTGTGACTGATGCCTGCAGATGCCAACACAGAGTGTGGTCTATGCAGTGTCTCCTAGTGTATGGATGAGGTGTTCATAAGGAGAAGTGCACAAGAAGCCTATCACTTCTGTTGTCCTTCAAAATTTTCATGGCCCCACAACATTGTGAAATCTTTCTTATACTGCCGGTTCAGGATTTAGATTAATGGGCACCTAGCAGGCCACAAACTCCACTGGCCCAGCAAGTTAGTACACAGACGATCCACAGAGAATTTTTCAATAAATTTATGCATTGTTTTGTGAATTAATGAGAAACATCTATACTTTTTTAAAAAATATGAATTTTTACTTTGATTATGAAGATAATGTAAAGCACCACTGAATTCATTCATGCCTCCTGTATAACTTCTCAACAAAGAGGTAGTAATGGTATCACCGATTACATTATATGGAAACTCATGGAATTTTTGCCATTTAAAATAGGACCTTTAAATTACAAAATCCTTAAATGTCTGTTTTCTTTTAGTTGACATATCTAATACATTAATAAAACCATGTGTGAAGCATTGTGACATCCAGATGAAAGCAGTAACTTTTGAACACCTTTCTTACCCTAAAGCCCTAAAGAAGTATGAAATATTTCCCCTTTAACAAGTAATATTTACTGCTATTTTGCATGTTCCTAAGTGTGTGGGGCTGAGAGGGCAATCAAGGTTAGCTTCACAAAGGTTTTACTTCACAGAAGTACACTTTTGCAAAAAAAAAAAAAAATCAGTTCTGAATTGGAATCTAGATGGGCTTGGAAAATCATTTGTGAATTTTAATTAAGATGGGCTTGTGAAATCGTTTGCAGGGGATTCTCTGATGAATCTATAGTAAAAACCTTGCAAGACTAGTACAACTTCACAGAACAACTTATTTGTCTGGAGTTTGGTTTCTGTTCATTGCCACAAGCCCCCTTTTTGACAGGTCAGCACACAACATCAACGAGATAATTCTATTTTTTTTTATTTGTTTTTTATTGGATACTTTATTTATTTACAATAAAGATGTCATCCCCTTTCCTCATTTCCTCTCCCTAGAACCCCCTATCAAATACCTCTTCCTTTTTGCTTTTATATCATTTTGATAGCATGCATGTATTAAGGTCAGTTCTAGGTTGAGGGTCTAGCAATACAATAGATGCAAATAGTTGAGGAACAAGCAATACAATAAACACAAATAGTCAAAGAAAAAGCAAGGCATTAAACCCAGTTATGTGAACACTCCTGTGATCACTGTTTCTAAAGGCTTATCAGGATGACCAAAGAATCTGAGACTACTTCCCTATCCTAGCCCAAGGTCATTTCATGTCTGAAGCCTACTTCTTTGTTCTAGCCTAAAATTTAGATTCCTGTCTAAAATTACTTATTTGTTCTAGCCTAGGATTTAGACTCCTACCTGAGATTACTTCTTTGTTCTAGTCTAATGTCAGATTCCTACTTGAAGTCTACTTCCTTGTCCATGGCCAATGTCATGTTCCTGCCAAGCAGCCCATTTCCTTGTCCTTGGCCCATGTCAGCTTCTTGCCAAGGAGCCCCAAAGGCTCTCCAACTCTCCTCCTTTTTTATTTCATTAACAAGACTGAGCCTGTCTTAGGTCATTCTGAGAAGAATGTCTTCCTTACCTGTCATGGAATATACATTATCAAAGACAGTGCACTTTTGTCTTAGGTTGGTAAAGCTTTGTGCAGAATCTTACCTGTCCTTGGCTTGCCAGTCTCTTAATTTAATAACTCTGTCTGAGGGTCCATTTTCAGGTTTAAGCCATATACTTTGGCTTCCAACATGTTGATGTTGTTAAAGATAAGCTTTAACATGATGAGCAGGAATAAAAGTATTCCCAGGACAAGAAGGGCTAGCCTGATCAAAATATATATGCCATTCCTGAGGTTTGTTCAAAATGGAAATACTGAGCTCAGGCCATTGATAATTTTATTGGTATTATCTACATCATCAAAGGCCAACAGAGTAGCATTCTTTAAATTCACAATCTCACTACGCAAAGTTAACACACCCAGATGGATGTTAGGATTATGCCAAATATCCTACAGGTGTCTTTAAACTTTTTTCTAATTATAATGACAATCATTGTGGATTTCAAAAGTAACACTACTCCAATGATGTTTGTCATGCCACTTGGTATGGCTCCTAACTCTTGAACCTTGAACCTCCTTCAAATAATTTGAATGGGTTACTGAGCATCATTCATTGTTCCAGATACCCATATAAATCCTTTTGTATACTCAATACATTAGTAACATTTTTTTTTTGTTTTTTGCTAGATGGTTAACAAAAATAGTTGTCTTAACTCCTTGTGTCAATGCTATTACAGAAGAAGTTGTGCTAGCAATTAATGAAATTAAACCTGTTATATCAGCAATAATCAAGCCTGCTACCCCCTTGCTTCTGCTTAAAGCGTAACTCACTTCTTCTAGCACTTTCAAGCTTTTTTCAGAGAATCAAGGTTTTCTACTACTCAGGGCCTCTTCCACAATACCTTGTCCTTGAGGATTATAAGAAATCCTCGAAATAAATTGTTGACAAAAAGGCTGGACTGTTCAACTACAATTGCCAGATCCATTATCTGTTTTCTTTTTTTAAAAATTGGATATTTTATTTATTTACCTTTCAATGTTATTGCCTCTCCCATTCCCCCCCCACCAACACTCCTTATCCCATCCCCCCTGACAAAAGCTGGTTGATAGACCCCATAACAGACATGCTAGGTTTCAACACACTAACATAATTGGAAATTATACAGTCAATGCAACTTACAACAAATCCTGTAGAAGAGATAAACCCAATTTTAGCTTGACAATTAAGAGTCTTAAAACATGTACTAACCATTATTTGAAATCCAGATCCTGTCCCAACATAATCTCTTGCTATCCTAACATCATAGTAAGCTACAGCTAGCTTCCAAATATGTCTCTGACAAAGTCCAGATTTAGTCTTCCAAAAGTAGACTGTTATTTACCATATTGGACTGATTTCTAGACCAGTACATGATTGAGTCCTAATAGTTGGTCACCTTTAAGAAGAATACAAGAGACATAATTTTTCTTTTTGATTCTCTATCCCACAAGGTATAAAAACTTGAGGCAAGGCAGCTTGTTCCATCTGGGATATAGTCAAGCAAAGGTGGCTCAGGAACATATGTCCAATACAGCTCCCCAGTCACCCTTCTCAGAGCACTCAGCAAGCTCACAGGTTGACATCATTCTTTGTCTCAGTAACAGTATGTCTCACTAATCTTTTTAAAGTTCCATGGGCCTCTTCCACAATACCTTGTCCTTGAGGATTATAAGAAATCCTCGAAATAAATTGTTGACAAAAAGGCTGGACTGTTCAACTACAATTGCCAGATCCATTATCTGTTTTCTTTTTTTAAAAATTGGATATTTTATTTATTTACCTTTCAATGTTATCACCTCTCCCATTCCCCCCCACCAACACTCCTTATCCCATCCCCCCTCCTCCTGTTTCTATGGGGGTATCCTTCCACCATCTTCCCATTCCCACCTCCCTGTTCTCGAATTCCCCAACACTAGGGAATCCAAAGTTTCAGGCACCAAGGCCCTCCACTTCCACTGATGCCTGACAAGGCCACCCTCAACTACCTATGCAGGTGGAACCATGAGTCTCTCACTTTGTGTTCTCAAGCTGGAAGTTTTAGAATGGCTACTCCAGCTTGTTTCATAGGCCCATTTGCTTGAAAAATTGTTTTCCAGCCTTTACTCTAAAGTAGTGTCTGTCTTTGTCACTGAGGTGGGTTTCCTGTATGCAGCAAAATGCTGAGTCTTGTTTACATATCCAGTCTGTTAGACTATGTCTTTTTATTGGGGAATTGAGTCCATTGATGTTAAGAGATATTAAGGAGAGGAGATTGTTGCTTCCTGTTACTTTTGTTATTAGTGGTGGCCTTGTTTGTGTGGCTATCTTCTTTTGGATTTGTTGGAAGAGGATTACTTTCTTGCTCTTTCTTGGGTATAATTTCCCTCCTTGTGTTGGAGCTTTCCCACTATTATCCTTTGTAGTGCTGGATTTGTGGGAAGATATTGTGTAAATTTGATTTTGTCATGAAATATCTTGGTTTCTTATTGCATTTAATATTCTTTCTTTGTTTTGTGCATTTGATGTTTTGATTATTATGTGATGGGAGGTATTGCTTTTCTGGTCTAGTCTATTTGGCATTCTGTAGGCTTCTTGTATGTTGATGGGCATCTCATGTTTTAGGTTAGGGAAGTTTTCTCCTATAATTTTGTTGAAGATATTTATTGGCCCTTTAAGTTGGGAATCTTTATTCTCATCTATACCTATTATCCTTAAGTTTGGTCTTCTCAATGTGTCCTAGATTTCCTGGATGTTTTGTGTTAAGAACTTTCTGCATTTTGTGTTTTCTTTGACAGCTGTGTCAATATTTTCTATGGCATCTTCTGCACCTGAGATTCTCTCTTCTATCTCTTGTATTCTGTTGGATTTGCCTGTGTCTATGACTCCTGATTTCTTTCCTAGGTTTTCTATCTCTAGGAGAGTCTCCCTTTGTGATTTCTTTATTGTTTCTACTTCCATTTTTATGTTTTGGATGGTTTTGTTCAATCCCTTTACCTGTTTGGTTATGTTCTCTGGTAATTCTTTAAGGGATTTTTGTGTTTCCTCTTTAAGTGCTTCTACCTGTTTACCTGGGTTCTCCTCAATATCTTTGAGAGTGTTATTTATGTCTTTCTTAAAGTCCTCTAACATTTATCATTAGAAGTGACTTTAAATCTGAGTCTTGCTTTCCTGGTGATATGGGGAATTCAGGACTTTCTACGTTGGGATAACTAGGTTCTAATGATGACAAGTACCCTGGGTTGCTGATGCTTATGTTCTTCTGCTTGCCTTATGTCATCTGGATCTCCTTAGTGCTACCTGCCCTATCTCTGACTGGAGCCTGTCTTTCCTATTATCTTGTCTGTGTCAGAACTGTGTGGGTGGGTGTTGCTATTGGGGTTAGTGCTGAGGCCCAAGATCTGCTCAGTGCTCAGGTGCAGACTGCAAGAAGCAGTGCTCCAGGCCAGGAGTGAATTCCTGGGTCTTAGTGGGTCCCAGTTACTCCCTGTTTGGGGCGGGTGTTGCTGTCTCCTTTCCTAAGATACTGCCTGGGTTAGAGCTTTTAGGAGTCCTGCTTCCTCTGGGTTCTGTGAGATTGGGTGCAGAGCTGCAGCCCAGGATATGCCTAGATAATTCAATTAACTAATCATCTACCTTATAGGAAACCAGTTTGGTTTTTCTCTTGAGCACCCAATGTTGGGATTAATGGCATATGTACAAGGTATCTTAGAACCCCATGCTCATGTTCTCAAATCAATGAGTCATTAATGAACAGCAAAAATTGACTGAGCACACTCTGTATCATGATTAATGAACTATCAAGAGTTAGAGGGGATTCACCATGAATGTGTATCATAAGGGCCTCCCCCATGTTCCTTAAGCCCCTGTGTGTTTAGTTCTCTGCACAGAGGGCATAGCAAAGCAAAAGATCCATCAGAGCTCATGTATGTGCCAGAGAAAAGGCTCAGATCCATTTCTTCTAAGAAGTTCTACTCTTGGAAGTTAATTATCTAGTGGCTCTCTGCTGAATTAACCTGGGAGTTATTATACTCTTTGTGTGTATACCTGCATACACATATGTGTTCATATGTGCACAGGTATATGTATTGTGTTTGTGTGTGATGTAGAGGTCAGAGGGCCACTGGGTTGTCACTTTTTTTGAGACATGGTTTCTCACTAGCCTACAATTTGCCAAACAGTCTAGGTTGTTGTTCAGTGAACTCCAGGGTTAAGCCTGTCTCTGCTTCTTCATTCCTGGGACTCCACTTACCCCTATGTCTTTTCTGCATGGGTTCTTGGATTAGAACTCAGATCCTCATGATTGTACAGTAATTATTTCACCAACTGAGCCATCTCTCAGCCATTGTCTTTGAGAGACGGGATACAACCTATATTTATGGAACTAGAACACACAAAGCTCTAAATACACACCACGCACACACACACACACACGTATGTATATATACATACATATATATACATATATATATGTATGATTGATATATATATATACATACATATATATATGTATATATATATATATATATGGAGAGAGAGACAGAGAGAGACAGAATGGGCTGGGGATCAAATGATACAGGAAATAGAGAAAAATGCCATGGTGCTTTGATGTTTGATGACATTCATGTTTTAAAATGCAGTTCAGTGTGGACTGCTAGGTAGAAATACTGAGAATCTGAATCTTAGAGTTAGGCACCAAATGTTTACCCTGTGGTTGAAGAAAACCTGCAGTGCAAATACTTCTTTCTTGGCTTTTAAAAGTAAGAGCCAGTGTGGGAGCCTCTGGGATAGACCACTGCTGGCCTTGCTTCTCTGTCAATTCTGGAAACAGCCAGAGTCCTCCAGAGAGAAAGTGGAAATGTAGCTCATTGAGCCCCATCTAGTAAAAAAGGAAAGCCACATTTGAATCATCTTGAAGGTTAATAGTGAAAAGAATCACAGAAACGCACTCCTTTTCCCCAAGGCAGGCAGGCTACTGTCAGCCAAAAATGATTGAGTTAGCAAAGGCATTTCCCCTCTTTTTCTAAAACTTTCAGCATAGTGAATTCTACCCATGCATCCTACACCCCCCACCCCTCTACACGTACTTTATTGAAGCCTGCCAACTCTATATACCTCCTGGGTATACAGTGCCAGATTTCTCATCACCTGATGGGGGTGGGGTGGGGTGGGGTAGCTGAAATTGGCATAAGGGATGGAAATAGCCATTCCTTTGGGCTGGTGAGGTGGGAGAATGAGATAAGCAAATAAAGCAAATGCAGCTGGCTCTTGACAACATTGAAAGTGCTGCTGAGAAGCTACATATAATTTAGCTTTAGTATCCTACCTTAGTATTTTAAAAGTTCTCATGATTCCTCTGCCACCAGGTGATCAATGAAAATGAAATGGGACATCTTAACAAATAACCATGTTTTATACAGAAAGGACTTGATTCTTCACTAGCCCAAGAATTTACACATAATGCAGAATGTGTACATATGCTACCCATAATAATAATTTTCATTATTTTCACACACTTAGTGATCATATATTTAAAAACTTTTACATATACTTCATTAATCATCTTTATAAAAAAATGGTGTGTGTGTGTGTGTGTGTGTGTGTGTGTGTGTGTGTGTGTACAATTTGTGGTAAAAATCCAGGCATTCAACAATTCCTTTCTGGTTTACTGTTCCATTTTAAAAACATCCAACTAACTTTCTGCCTCATATCATTGGGACAAACAGATTTAGAACGTCTATTACAACCTAAATGGTCTATCTCATTATTGCTTTCTGCTCCATTACTAGTATGCACAAACACATCTGAACACATGCAAAACTCATCTGGAATACTCCCAACTATGAGAACCAGGAGACCCAGCCTACCCAAAAAGGGCTTGATTCATTTAGCATTGCTCATTTGAAATATTTTCTTTGGTTGGTCTTATGCTTGCTTTAGATACTTGAGTGGTCTAGTGTAAGATTTATTATGCCCATTAGTATTGCTTTGTCAAAACTGTAGTATGCATTTTAACAATATCTACAATTTATGATGTTTAGTTCAAAGTTGTATAGTTATTCTAGTAATTTCCAGCTCATTCACTTGTCATTTTTTATTTCCAGGCCTTGCCGCAAAAATTTCCAAAATTAAAAAGGCTTTTGTCCAACTTTATTTTTGTTCAAAAATTAATCATTTTAGTTTTTGGTGAAGCACAAATCTGCTTTAAATATATCATTCATTTATTTTCCTGTTTTGTATATTGAGGGTGGCTTACCAAAGCTCAGAAAAATTGACAAGATGATTAGAATTCATACATGCATGATTAATTTCCCAAAGGTCATTTCCAGAAGATAATTGTGTAGATTGATATTCTAGAGTCAATGCAGGAAACTATAGTAAGTCCCTTCCAAGATGTCTTTTAAGTCTTGGTTAATGGGTTGCCAGTCCATATGAGGAAATCCTGGTCTCTGTAGAGACCATCCATCCACTCTGTAGACATAGCCGTTATTGTCAAGAGGTTCTATTTGAACAGCACTGTGCAGTAAGGCTAGCCTGATCTCTATTTTTACTTTAAATAAATAAATAGACACTAAATAAATAAATAAATAAATAAATAAATAAATCAGTTGTGCTACCAGTACTGTGACAAAGCTTAGTGATGTTACATGTATCTCTCAGACATCCCCATGAGATGTTTTGAGGCTGAGTAAAGAGATTTCTTTTAGCTTTCTATTTGCTAATTAATTAATTTTAGAAAGGGTCTCCCTATATAATCCAGGTTGATCTAGAATTCCAGAGTGCAGGGATCGTAAGCACTTGCCATCACAACACCTGCTCCAAGTATATAGCTTCTGGATGTTGTATTTCCCCTAGCCTAAATAAATTATATCTTACTTAATAGAATAAAAAATTCTGGGCAACTCATGGAGTGTGGCATCTGGGTATGTGAAATTTTTGATTTGCCATAAGATGACTATAAGCATTAAAATGGGAGATAGTTTTCCTCACTCTAACAGATAGTCTGTCTTTTGAAAACTTCCATAAAGGTGAATTCCCTACACAAAATTATAACTCTTTTTTTTCTAACATTTTATACAGGGGGAGTCTTTCTATAAATAAAATATTATCATGCTTCCCAACATAAAAATGAAGTAGAAGTTCTGAGGTTGGAATAGAGATAAGAACTCAGAGACACGTCAGATCAACTCTTTGCTCTTTGAAATGTTCCTGTGGCAACATAAGGCTGAAAAGCAAAGGCTGAGCCTGATTCTCAAGCTCTATCTCAAGCCCTTTGGTTATACAGATATAATGGGTTAAGAGGCACAGGGTGAGTGAAATCATGTACAAATCAGCATCAAACACTTCGACTGAATAGACAAATCAAAGTTCAGATATTGCTCAAATAGGACTACTTTTTGGTGAATCAGTTCTTCCCTCTCTAAAATAATCAGTTTGAATCATGCACCTTGTACAAAGGATGCTGGGAAAAAAGTAACAATGCATGGGAAAACAACGCATAGATGCCTAGACTTTCCTTCTGTTGGTAAATGTATCTTTCAAAAGCTTTTGGAAATCACTTATGAAACTCCTACCTTTCCTTACCACCTTGATATCTACCCAGCCATGCTTCATCATCGCAATCAGATAACTGTTAATACAATGCAGCCTTTGTTCTAGAATGCTGACTCATTTGTACTGAAATGTGGTTAATATCCAGGGCTTGTCTGATATCTTTAGCAAATCTTAGATATGGGCCTTATAAACTATATTTCACTCATAGTTCCCTATGTGTTACTTTTACTCTACAAAGTAGGAGAGTATCTTTGCTATTTGTTCTAAAACAAATGCTAAAGTAGTTTTTGACCAATGATATGCCAAATAGTTAAATTATCTAAATCCAACAACTGAGAAATTTACCAAGATTATAGAAATGTAGTTGTATGGTATGAGGAGTATTTTGTATGGTATTGTCATTTGTTGCTGTTGTCCAGTTATATAGCCTGGTCCAGTCTTACCTCAGTCTCCCTAGAGCTGGTATTGCAGTAATGTACTAATCATCCCTGGTACATTTTCAAAATTTCTCCAGAGGTGTCTAAGGATGCAAAAAAAAAAATCACTTTTAAGACAAACATCACAGACTCTCATTATACAATGGGAATTTTGTAGCATCTTCATAGAGTCCCAGATATACAGACATCAGATAGCTAACATTAAGGAGTACCATCAGCCTGTAGAATGCTTAATCCTGTCCCCAGATCTACACAAACTAGGTGTGGTGGTACATATCTATAATCCCAGAACTTGGTAGGTAAAGATAGGAAGATAGAATGTTCAAGATTATCCTGGAATCATTGACTGGACAATGAGTTCAAGGCCAGCCTGAATGTCAGGATCCTAGATATATATCCCCTCACTGAAGTACAGAGAAACTATTAACAATGCCGTTCTAAATGAGATAGTTACCTCACCTTGCTTTAGCAACTAGTATCATGGAAGGCCAGAAGAGCAGTAGAATCTCTCATACAAAATGTCTCAAGTATCAACTGAAAGATTCATTTATACCTTACTGAAACATCTACATTGTAGTTTGAAGTGTCATATTGGCCTCTCTGAACAGGAATATGGAGGATTGGTTGTTTCAAATCACCCAAGAGTAGGATTTTAAGACACATACACAAAGTTGAGTCTTGGCCATCAAGAGACTCTTCTAGAAGTATGAGTAAAATTTGTTCCATTAGCCTGAAGAAGAATCCCTGATTGACGCCAGTTCCTATCTGTGAATAAGAAATGTCCAGCTTTATGTTGGCAGATACACAGCCTGTAGAAATAGGTTAAATGATAATAACGTAATTGTTTATAATTCAAAAACTAAATTCTAGAACTTTCCTTTCATTTTTGATTATAAGATTCATCCTTTTGTATTCTGAATCCCCCTGTGGTGTTGTTTTATTTTCTGTAACATATGACTAATCCACTTTCATTTATTTTAATTTTAATTTTTATACTTTATATACATTACATCCCAATTGTAATTTTCTCTACCTCCCTCCTCACAGGCCCCCTCTCCCCTAATCCACCCCTCTTCCATTTCCCTTTTAAAAAAGAGCAGGCCTCCAGAGATGTTAACTGAACATGACATAATAAATTACAATAAGTCTAGGCAAGAACTTTCTTCTGGGAACTTCCAACTTTCTGCCAAAGATGCAGACATTCTTGATAAATGCCTTCGTTCTTTTAGCTTAACAGTAATATTCTCAATTCTTCTCCTTTTTTTCTGATTTATTTTCATTTCCTGATGTTATAACTTCTATTTTCAGGTGGTATATTTATGGGTTTCTTTAGTGTTTAAAAAATATTTTTTTATTTATATGTGTGAGTGTGTGCAAGCATGTGTGTGTGTGTGTGCATTTGAATGTGTGCCACATGTGTAAAATTGCCCTTAGAGGCCAGAAGATGGACTTCTAGGATTGTGAGACACCTAAAATGAGTGTTAGAAACAAACCTGAGGTCTCTTGGAAAAGCTGCTGAGCCATCGGTCCAGCTCCACATCTAGGTTTATAGTCTTAAAACAAAACCTAGCTGCGGTCTGCCCTCATAAGCCTGTACACGCCATTGCTCTTTTTCTTTCTCTCTGTAACCACTTAACTGGCTCTACTTTTCTTCAAATTCCATGTTGGGCATTTCAGTATGTTCTTATTTCTACTACGAAAGTCAGACAGATGACACATCATGTACATACTCTGAACCCAACACATACACACCCCTCCAGGTTTCAGGTTCAACAACAGCCCCCTGATTTGTCCTAGTAACCAATTGGAATGTCATCCAAGAGGGTGGTCTTCTGAAACCTGCAATAATCGTTTTAGAGTACCAAAATATCACAAGTGGACAATAAAGAAAAATTACTATAATTTCCTGCAAGGAAAAAAATAAAGCTTTTTCACTGTGGCCTTATTATAGGCTTGTGTTTCTGAAAATGTTTGATTCTGCATAAACATTGGTGCCCTCGGATTCTTGAAATCATAAGTCGTGACAAGATTCGTTATGCTTGCATTCAGTTTGACTGTATTGGATGTGCCACATTTGCTTGCCTTCATCTGTCTTACTTATCCCAGCATAGAAATACCACTTAAAGATCCACTGTTTTTCTATGTTTATATGTTGCCAAAACATTTTTAAAAAATCTTACCACACAGGTGTCAAATATTGTTATTACTGAAACAAATAAAACTAGATATTCCCCTCATGAGATACATTAGCAGAAGCAAAAGATTTTAATTTCTACCACCCAATATAGACTTTTCCTCTATGGACTCTTTGGTGTTGAATATTTATCATTTATCTCTGTGTTTGATGAACTTGGAGGATATACATGGTTAAATATTGCATGCATGCTGATTTAGAATGTTCCTCTAGTACACGTTGCATTTGCATTTCTCTATTATCACATAACCAGAAAAACAAAAAAGCAAAAACAACAAAATCATTAAGCCCTTTGACTTTTTGGATAGGGATGAGTCTTTTTTATTTGGAAGTAGTAAGAAGACAGCCTTTCTTTTGTGGTTCGTATTTGCTTTATTTTCAGGGAGATAGGAGAGGGTTTTGTTGTTGTTGTTGTTGTTTTATCTAGTAAGAATCAGAAAATAGCAAAGGAAACCCTGTATAGAAGTGTTGTGCTGCTGAGAAACCCCTGTAATTAATGCACTGAGATGATTCACTGTGGGCTGGAGAGATGGCTCAGCAGTTAAGAGTACTTGCTGCTTTTGAAGAGGACCAGGGTTAGACAACCTGAACTCACACAGCATCCCACAGCACTTGTAATTCAAGTTTCAGGAGCTTTGACACCTTCTTCTGACCTCCACACATACCAGGTATGCATGTGGAGCACATGCATACATGCATGCAAACACTCATAAAATAAAAATACATAAATCTCAAAAGTAAGAAAGGAAAGGAAGGGAGAGAGACAGAGAGACAGGGAGAGACAGAGACAGACAGACACAGAGGCGGGGGATGGATTACACCAGTGGCCTTTCCATTATTAGCAGAAGTGTTTGATAGGTATAAAATCACATAAAGTATACTTTTAATTCCCTAACATATGAGAAAGATTTTTAAACCCTCAGTGATCATACAATCATGCACAAATCTGTGTCCAGTGGACTCAGCCCCGCACTGACTTTTATTGTCCAGAAAGGGCTTAGACACTGCTAATTCTGGGTACTGCTTGTGGAAAACCTAGTATGTGCACTGATTACAGGGTCAGATTTCAGCAGAATAGATTGCAGGAGAGGAAACTAAAGGACACCTGCAACAAATGGTATTCATAGTCTCCTAAGCTGAAACTCGGGAAGTCTGCAGCAATTTCTAACACTTGGCAACTGGTATCTATGAGTGCTCGCTTGGCAGTCATGACAGAAATTGCATTATAGCTGAATACTTTAATGATACATTTGATGCTGTAGCTACATATTGAATTTAAATTAGAAGTCACCAAATAGTCACTATGTGTTCACTGATTATAAAACAGTGAAGTTAGGAGATAGAATTAGAAAAATAAATATCAAAAATCATTGCCAAAATAATACTATGTTTTGAATAAGGGAATCAGTAGAAAAGATATTTATGATCTTAAATAGGAAGTAGAGAAGAAAATAAAAAATAGAAAAAGAAAAATTGGAGAAATCTGAATTTCAGATTTCTCTTTTCTGCTTCACTGCACTGGCAACCTTACTCCTCATGGCTTCTTTAAGGATACTCGCCGTCTTCATGGCAATGCCTGAAACTATCTATTTTGGTTCTGTCCCTTTATGTTAGTTGATATGGAACCCATAATATTTCAGCAAACATGTCACCATTAACGGCTGGTGTATCTACCTGTCCTGTTCATCTTCCAATAACAAATAATATTTTGAATATCTCTATTGAACTGATACACATCTGTAGTATTAAGATGCTTTGAGCCTCACAACCAGCCAGCACTCAGACCCACTTCTACACCTAGCCCCAGATTCTTCCTGAAGAAAAGACCAGGGTCCTCTCCATTTCATCTTAAGTTTGAATAACTGCTTTCCTATTAAAGGCTAACACCTTTCAAGACTGAGCGCAACACCTTCACCCAGAGATGTTGGTGTAGCAGATTTAATTATATGTATGTTTTTATAAGCTTCTGGATTATTTGCAATAGTTTTGTGTTTGGTTTGTTTCTATCATGTGATGAATACCATCATGTGATCTACCACATTGTAGTTCCGATTGGTTCGTAATTTGAATGGGGCGAGGGGAGAGAAGTATGCTCATAATTAAGCTTTGTGTGTTCTGTGAAAGAGACACACACATAAATGAATAGAGCTGAGTTTTATTATGTTACACCATCCTTTGTTTGAGGTCTTTGTGTGCTTTGAATTTACCTGCAGTTTATAGCACATGACAACTTCATGATTATCCTGTGATTTACATTTAGCTTTATTGGTACATCAGCTAGAACAGAAAATTGCCTCCTTTCCTCAGAAGCTGAATGATAGCTAATAATTTCTTACACATACAAAATTGGATTCAAACAACCATCCCACAGATTGATAGGATTTTTTATTTTTGTGATAATGCAAAATCCTTCAAGTAAGATTAAGTTTACTAAAACTCACAAGGTTGAAAGGCAATCAATTCTTATTTTATCTTTAAAATTTTTACCCCAAACCAGCCTTGTTATTCTTCTGAGAAATTTCAGTCAATCCTTTATTGTACAAAGAATACTTCAGGGACTTCATGTTGTTCTGACCAAATGTTATGATGAGTAACATTGGCTACATAGAGTTGAATGGATATTTCTCAATTAGTTCTCTACATAATGAACGACAACCTCAAAGTGAGCATCTATGTGTATAAAAGCCATCTGTAAGTATACATGTGTAGAAATGCCACATATAGAATTTTAAGGTCAACTTGTGTTAAACCTATGTTCTTCAAAGCTGTAGTTTATTCCAGGACAAGTGACACACAGATGTCAAATTTATTGTGTACCTAACAGCTATACATTTGTTATTCCTTTGACCCTACAATAAAATTCCCTTGTGATGATACCAAGTGTATAATATATCCAGTCTGCTTGAGGTCAAAGAGACCTGCCTGGTTTGTTCTCTGTCCTTCAAGTTTTGTGAGACGGCTTTCTGCTACCCTTAGATTTGGTTCACTCTTCCAGTTATTCAAGGTGTAAGTCAGTTACTGATTGATATCTTCCTTTTTTGGTAATGGAGTTGTTCACAGTTGCCAATGTCCCAAAGGTCACCAGATCCATGACATCCTATAACTTCTGGCATGTCGAATTCCTGTGCTCACTAAACTTGAAGTATCTTTTCAAGTCCCCTATGATTTCTCCTTTGAAACATTGGTTATCCTGTTGTGTGTTGGTTAACTTCCACATATTTTTGAGTTTTCTATCTCTTCGTCTGTTACTTATTTCTGCCCTTATTCTATTTTGGTTGTAGAAGATACTTGGTATACTTTCAATCCTTGTAAATTATTGAGACTGGAATGTGGTTTATCTGGAAGTGTATTTCTTTAGCTCTTGAGAACAATGTGCTTTATGTGTTGCTGGGTGAAGTATTCTATTAATGTCTGCTAAGGTGGAAGGGTGGTTTTGACAAAGGTTCAAAAGCAGTTAAGTGGGAAAATGATGATTTTCAAAGTAACTAGTCTACATCAACTAAATTTGTTCATGCAAAATAATGAGCTTCATACATGGTACAAATGGGAAAGTTAAACAAAACTGCATTGTGTGTATAAAACCTAAAACTGTAAACTTCTAGGAAAAGAAATAAGAAGAAATTTTTTGTGACTGTGGGTTGGGTTTAAAAAGTAGAAATGAAATCAAGAGTATCATTCACAAGAGGAGCAAGCTGATCAATTACAGTTAACAAAAGTTAACTCTTCACAAAATCAATATTAGGAGGAACTAGTTGGAATTATATTTATGACAAAAAGTTTTTGATAGAATAGTTCTAAATTTCTAATAACAAAATTAACAACAACAATTTTAAAGCTGTCATTAGTAGGCATGTTAGCAGTATAGGTACCTATTCTCGACATTCATATATAAACTACAACAAATAACAGATAATAGCACATTCCTATTATAGTGATAAAGACCTGAAAAATAGAACCACATTACCTATTGGTAAGAACATATGGAAATGTTCATACATCATTGCTAAGGTTCAAGTAGTGTAATCACTTCAAAAAGTATTTGAAGTATGGCCTGGAGAGAGGGTCCAGTGAGTAAAGTAAGGACCTGAGTTTGGGTCCCCAGAATATACTTCACACCAAATGGGGAAGGCAAGTCTATAATCTAGGGTTTCTGTGGCAAACCAGGAGACAGGAAGACCTCAGGAAGTTCACAGGCAAGCTAGAGAACATAGAAAATGATGAATAAGAGGCTGTATCCTGTGAGGTGGAAGGAGAGAACCAAAATTAGAAGAGGTCCTCTGACTTCCACACATGGTTCTCTGGCACACCATACCTGCAAAGATGAACATACACACAGGTACACACGTGGTATTTTTTAAAAAGTTAAATGTGACCTGTCATACCATATGTCCATTGCCTTGCTAGGTACTTACCTAAGACACCCATGCTAAGATTTATGCAAGAACACTCATAGGAGCCTTGTTTGTAACACCACAAACTAGAAACGATTAACATGTCTATCAATAAGAAAGGGGGAGTAGAATTGTGGGACTGCATAAGGGTATCCTGGTTCATGGCTGGGTATGGGCCTGGAACCCTGAGACTCGAAATGAGAAATGGCATGCGTTCCGCCAAGTCCCCAGAACCCAGAGTCTTGACAAGCAGTCTAGTCTCCATGGACCTACATTGTTCAGTCATGTAGGCCATTACAGCCCCTTCCAACATGCACAGGCAGAGGGTGTGACCACAGGCCTCAGGCCCTAGGGATTTACATACTAATGAAGGCCAGAGGGCAGAGCAAATTAAGCATTCCTCCCCAGGCCCTCCCCCTTTCTCCCTCCCTATTTAACTAAGGACTGCCTAAGTTTCGGGGGTGGGGGGTTGTGGGGGGGGGAATGTATCCAAATCCATCCACCATTCGACATGAAAATAAACCTTTGGGGCTGCTGGTGAGATGGCTCAGTGGTTAAGATCACTGACTGCTCTTCTAGAGGTCATGAGTTCAAATCCCAGCAACCACATGGTGGCTCACAACCATCTGCAATGAGATCTGATGCCCTCATATGTGTGTCTGGAGACAGCTACAGTGTACTTACATATAATAAATAAATAAAAATAAATAAATAAAGGTGTGTGCCACGACTGTAGGGCTGAACATGTCAACATTAAAAAAAAAAACCTTTCTGGAACCAAGTACTTCCTAGTGTCATTGGGGCCTGCTGTCACCAATGCCTCCAGCCTCTGGAACCTTAGACATTTCTCCTGTATGTGGGATCTGCCGGTGTGGAAAGTCTCAGGGACCACCTCTGCTGCTGCTAATTTTTTCCACATAGAACCATATAGCCATGCAATATATAATGGAGTATTATTTGGTAATAAAAGCAAAGGAACCATTGACACACACAATGTTAATGAATATTAAAATAATTACGCCAAATAAAGAAGCCAATAGCCTGAGTACATACTATCTGATTTCACTTGCATAAAATCATAGAAATGTGAATGGATGTACAGTGACAGAGAACAGATGGCGTAGCTCAGTGGTTTCTTGAGATTCTGGTGGGAGAGAAGAAGGGGAAAAAAAGCATCACAGGGAAACTTTTAAGAGCAATCCCTCAGTCACACTATTTTAAATGCAATAATATGAGTTCTGGAGAAGTAGTTAAGAACACTGACTGCTTTTCCAGAGGTCCTGAGTTCAATTCCCAGCAACCACATGGTGGCTCACAACCATCTGTAATGGGATCCCATGCCCTCTTCTGGTGTGTCAGAAGAGAGTGCCAGTGTACTCACAAATATAAAATGAATTAATCACTTTAAAAAATAGAAGCCATTCAGCTCATGTTTGTAAAAATGTAATAATGTAAGTACAATCACAACACATTCTTAATTAACATTCTACAGCTTCTTCAGAGCCTCTGATTCATGTTTTACAGTGTCCTTAGTCTTAGGTTCTCTTGTGATTTCTGCACATAGTAGGTGGTCCTACGATATAAACAATATGGAACTCAGAGGAAAACCCCTTCTACACAGGGCAGACAGATACCTGCTAACCCATTCAAAACTCAGCTTCATTAGTTTTCTATCTTCATCCTCTTCCACTGATTCACAAGCATGCAGACCCACCTCTTCTGTAATCTCATAACGCCCTACTCAAGCTGCTTCAGTTACCTCTCAACAGATTATGTGTATTACTTTCTGTCCCTCTATTAGCTTTTGAGTGCTTTTTTTTTGGTCATTCTTTCCAGCAGGTAGTAGACAGGATTCAATAGATTTTTTTTGTCGAATGAATATGTAATCTCAAAACCAAAGAGGTAAAAGCACAAATCTAAATATATAGCACACAGGAACTAACTACTGATACAGCTCTAAATATGTCCTGAAGGTAAACATTCTCCCAGGCACCCACAAATCTCTTGTAGAAGAGAAAGACAGTGTCATAGCATCATTTCTATACCTATAAATTACTGCTCTGGCTTCCCATATAGATTTGCACCTCTGTTTGGGCCCAGTGAGCATTTGGTATTCACACATGGTAAGTAATCCTAGTTCTCACAGTAATGAAGTTGGACAAACTTATTTTGATTGCATTATTTCCAGTGTTTTTAAGAAGAAATAAAAACCTATAAAACTTTTAGTAAGGGGATAAAACTGACCAAAACCAACAGCTCCAGAGTAATTAAATGTTAATTCATTCTGTCATTTTTTTTTTTTTAGGTAATCTTAAAAAACAGCACATACTTCCTCATTCTGGTTTTTCCACTTTGATTTTGTGTAGTGGTTGCTCTTTCTTAATTAAAAGGGCTGCAGGAGGATAAAGCATGGTAATACAATCAGGCCGAACTTTTTCAAATTTCCTTCTTTATTGCTTTCTACCTTAATGAAAACATTCTCACAGTAAGCCTCAGAGCTATCAGACAACAAGCCAGGTAGCGCTAAGGAGTCCAACAGAGAGGACTGTCTCCTATGTAATGCCAGCATGGACACAGAAAAGTAATTATGTCAATTAAACTTGTTGCTAGTTGCATCAACATCTTCACCCTCTGAGTCATGTGAACAAAGTCTATCTCTTTAAGTGAGCTCATAAGGCTCAGTGACTGGGGACTGGAAAAGTTCAGAAGAGAATTTACAAAACCTGCTTCAGGACAGCCAAAGTCCTAATCTGATTGATTATGCCTCAGAGAGTCTGTGAGCTCTTTTTCCAGAGCTGAGCAGTTCTACTCTGCTCAGCTTCAAGTGAGTGCAGACCCCAGACCTGTGGAATGACTCCAATTTGTGGATAGTGTGATTAATTTAGAGAACCTTGGCATCATAATGAAGTTAAGGATTTTCTCACAGTGAGAAATTTTCAACTAATGTTGTGGATAAAGTGGAACAGGTTTGGAAGGCCCTGATTCTGTGGCATTACCATTAGGGAGGGAGCTGAAGAAATATCCTGTCTGATTGTTCTCATTTTCATGGAGATATGAGGGCCAATGGCATCAGTGGAGGGTAGACCCTTGGAGCATCACAATAAACAGAAGAACCAATGCTAATTAGGTACCATTGCTGACTCATAAACTACACGTTGAGTGCCTATGGTATCAAAACTGCTAGTGGACACACTGAGTGAGCATCTACCTATGCAAGGTGCTGGTAGTCAAACAAAATCAGAGTGATGGTGACATTTCTGGTATGAACATTGTTTTCTAAGGTAGGATGTTACAGAAGTCTACAACAGTACTACTTATGGTAGAGCAAGGGCATCATTCAAAGAATTAAATAAGAATTTCAATTTGAAAAACACCCAAAGAAGAGCTTTTAGTTATTGGTTTCTTTCTTTCTTTTCTTTTCTTTTTTTTTCGTGTTTTTATTTGTTTATCTATTTTTCTATTTATTTTCACTGGTATGTGTACTTTCCCATCAAAATGAAAATTTCCTGGGAATATAAAATAAACCTTTCTCAATCAAGAACAAAATTGCAAATTATATCTGTCATTATTAGATTTTACTAATCTGTAAAAGAGCTCGTTTAGAACTAGGATGATAAAGGGAGATGTAGTGTTAGTACATTAGTCTGCTCTAAACTCCTAGTGGGTGCACGTGTGCTCCTCCCAACTGTGGGAAAAATGCCACTGCGGTGTCCCGGAGGCTTTCCATGTGGCAGGTCTCACATACAGGAGAAAGTCTAAGGTTCCAGAGGCTGGAGGCTTTGGCAGTCGCAGGCCCCAAAGACACGAGAATATCCATAGTTCCGAAAGGATTTATTTTCATGGCGGATAGTAGATGGTCTGGATGTACCCCATGAAACTCAGGGCAGACCAGAGTTAAATAGGGAGGGAGAAAAGGGGAGGATCTGGGGAAGAATGTTTAATTGGCTCCACCCTCTGGCTTTCATTAGTATGTAAATCTCTCTAGGGCCTGAAGCCTGTAGTCATACTCTCTACCTGTGCACTTTGGGAGGGGATGTAATGGCCTACGTGACTGAACAATGTAGACTAGACTGCATGTCAGGACCCTGGGTTCTGGGGACGTGGCTGAACACCTGCCATTTCTCCCTTGGAGTCTCAGGGTTCCAGGCCCATGCCCAGCCAATAACCAAGATACCCTTACACAGTCCCACACCCTACCATCCCAAATGTTGGGGATTCAAGAATGAAACACACACACACACTGCCTTATTTTTTATATGCCCTAAGCGACTCAACAGCTGGGCACTTCCAAACCTCCTCAAACTCTCCCTTTCAATATTCCCAAATTATTACTCACTAAAACCTATTTTTTATCCTGGCCACTATAGATCCAGGCCTACAGCCCTTGTGGGCCATGACATCCATGACATCTTACATTTTGGCTCTCTTGCTTTCCTCTCTCTCTTTTGTTTCTTTCTCTCTTTCCTCTCTCTCTCTCTCTCTCTCTCTCTCTCTCTCTCTCTCTCTCTCTCTGTCTCTCTCTCTCTCTCTCTCTCAGCATCTCACTCTCAAACATGTATGTTCTTGTGTATTCTGGGAACCCAATTAATATAATAAAAGCAACAAATCAAATCCACAACAGGGAGAAATATTTTAAAACAGCAAAAGCTTTGTAATGAATAGAGACCATGCGAAATTATGAATGACACTTGGATAATTTTCATTGTCCATTGTCATCATCCCCACGTTTGACAAATCATCCCAGTTTCTCGATTTGTCCACATCCAGCAGCTGTAGTCAATTACATCATGGGCTTCTGGTGACTCACATGCTTGTTTGATTTCTTTTTTTCTAATGTCAAATTTTTAGTATAACACTTTCTCTAACAGAAGTTTTGAGGAAGGATTAAAGATTTGGCATGGTTTAATTTCTCAATGATTTTTTAAAAAAAGTATAGTTCAACCCCAGGGCCCCCATGACTTCTCATTGTTTAACTCTTTTTTCAATTTGACCAAACATAAAATTAGAACTGTTGTTAAAAAAACACCACCAATATTCTGATATTCCACAGGCTTTCCTACCTGGCCTCCTCAGCTTCCCTGTACTATAGTGATTCAAGCATAACTAGCCATGGGTGCTTCTAATAGAAGATTGATGTTGTAAGGTTCTGGGATAGCTGTAATGATGTTATTGGCCACCTGAACTCTCCTAAACTCTCCACCACTTCAGCCCTATGATTCTGACCATTTCGTTTCTCTCCTTGCAACTTTCCTAAACCCTCATTACATCTCTTTCTTTATCTGTGGTCACAGTTTAAAAAAATCTTCCACATTAGCATGTCAAGGACCAGCTTCTTTGTAGAACTACAGTTTGCATTTCTTAGATACACCCTGAAGAAGCCATCTGCACACTTCAACTGTCTCTTAAATCAACTCCTTTCTTTACACACTAAACCCATTTCTCTGTGCTAATCAAACAGCTCTTTTTGTTGTTCCTCCTCTTTCAAAACAATATTTTAGCAAAATTATGTAGTTGTTTAGTATTTAAAATACCAGTGTCAAAGCTTACAAAAGATATGTAGGAAGAGAGTTCTGAGAATGAGCTTGAGTATCAACATTTTAAAATCTCTCCAGATGTAAAAATGTAAAACTGAGGAATATCATTGGTCAAAATTCAGTATTTCATGAACACATCTTGTTTTTATGAGGCTATTCACTTCACCTGTGAGCACAATTCAGTAGAAAGGAAGCTACAGGGATCATATACATTCTCTTAGGAGTCTATCACAAAAGTTCTTTCTTAAGGATGTGGTGAGCTTGTTTGCACAAGCCTGAGAATTGGTGTTCCTAGCTCCAGCACCCAAGTAAATTCTAGCATGTGGTACTGCCTATAATCCCACATGATGAGGGGATTCCCCAGAGCAAGTTGGCTAACTTGGACGAGCTGAATTAGCAAGCTCTGGATTCATGTGAGAGGCCCTGCCTCAGTATACACAATGTGGAAAACCATCAACAAAGACACCTGATACCATCTGTGGGCCTTTATCTGCCTGAGCACACATACGCATGTACCTGAACGTACACATATTCTTTTTATTCAGTTTTACTATTATGTTCTGGCAGGAATCTACTTAAAAGGAACAGAGGCTTTGGCATATTCGAGTGGTGTCTATATTTTTCTTTTCTTTCTTTTGCTCTCTCATGCTTAGGCTATGCTCCATATAACAGAAAATAATAACAGAATATAAATGGAGTTATCATCGATATTATTGATGGAGGCTTCATGAATGTTAGTGTCTCTAATATTTAATGATCAAACTTTTATCTCTTGGTTTGTCAGGATATCTTATTCTTATTTTTTTTTCGGTTGTTAAAACTTTCTGCCTGTTGTCATCCTGGCACCACGCATAGGTCTCTTTTGATCTCCATTGTTGTTTCAACTTTGACACTAATTGTAGGTATCTGAGGTAGATGTATTACAGCTAGCCACACTCAGCCACACATTAAAAATGTTAACATCAGGAGTTGGAGAGATGGCTTAGCATTGAAGAATGCCTGTTTACCTTGCAGAGGACACAAGTTGGTTCTCAGCACCACATGGTGGCTCATAACAGATCTGTAATCTCAGTTGCTGAGGATCCTATGTCTTCTTCAGGCCTCCATGGGATTGATCCTCTGGTACACAAACATACACGCAGACAAAATACTTATACATATAAAATGAAAAGAAACTATATACAGAATACAGACATCAAAAGAAACTTGGAAAACCTCAACATGACCAACATGACATTACTTCAGTCTAGAGGTTCAATGCAAATTTTATTCTACACTCATACCTTTAGCCTTTGTGGCCACCCCACAGAGTCAGGAAATGGCTTATAACCCAATCTGATTCTCCATTATTATCCCCTCTCTTCTCTACAGGATAGGTGATAAAGAATGTTGGAATTTTTGGTAGCCAACTTGTAGCCAAATGGGGACCTCACTAAGGTACAAAGTAGGCACATGGGAGTTAAAATATAGAGACAAAAATAACCAGCCTTCTTCCAGAATCATTCCAGCCACATGAGGAAAAAGTATCTAGCTTTTTTGGCTAAACTATTTACATTGGTATAATATACATACAGAATATTTTGGAGGATAAAAGAGAAAGATAATCAGTGGATTTGGACTGAAGGGAGCAAATGCCTCTTTCATGGGCAAACATGTCAGAAAATATTCAGTGAACAGACTGTCAAGGCTTTCAGTATTTTCTTATAATGGACATGTCACATCACTTTAGTGAGTTTTATGTTAACAGACATTTTCTGAAATCACTGTGTTGATATACATGTTATGATGATATTGTAAATCTTAGCCATTGTTAACTCTAGTTTTATATGTGAAGGACTGTACTTTGTATCTTCCTAGTTTGTAATTCTCTTCACTGCATTGTTAGGCACCAACATTTTAACATTAATTTCATTTCTAAAAGTAACAAATACTATGTTTGGTAATAGAAATAGTCAACTCTATTGTATTTGATGTCCTTGAAAGGCATAAGTCGTTATAAACAAGATATATTGTGCAAGGAAGCATTTGTGAACCCCCAAAGACCACCAAGGAGCCAATTCAGATGAAACCACATTAGGGTCTCTTTATTACAAGCTCGAGCTTAGGCTCTCCACCAACCCTGACACAGCAGGATGGGAAGATGGAGCAGCCCCTAGCCCTCAGTAAGTTAAGGTTTTAAAGAAATGGCAAGCAAGCAAGGGAGTATCTAGCCTTGAGTATTTAATTGAATGACTATTGTAAGTCAACAGGTGGATGTTCTGAAGCAAGACCATGAACAATCACTAACAGTCCGAATGTACATCTGAGACAATCAGAATGATCTTTGATTGACCATTTTTAGGAAGTATATAGGGAGCAACTCTGGGGTATGGACCAAGGTCAAGCCGTGGGGTCCTTCCTAGTACTTGGTTGCAGCCTGGGTTCAGCTACAGGTAAAGTTTCTCTTAAAATGGGGTCTGGTCCCGTAATGGAGTAGGTTTGGCCTCTTAATATAAATAAATAAAATATATGCTACAAATAAGTTATGTATAAACCTAAGTTTTATGTATATATGTGGTGTGTATAAATGAGATGGTATTTCACAGTAAATCACAATAGAGACCTTACTGCTTAGCTCTGTACAGACAGTTATATATCACACTTTTCTGCAGCTGTTGTATACACTGCAGTGTGTGACTGTTGTGTCAGCTATAGAAAAACACATGCTGCTTATCCATAGTATTTAACACCTAGGTATTTGTTCATAACTTTAAACTTTTATTTTGTCTTGTATCCTTCTCTCTTTTTTCTTGAGTAACAAAAATTGTCTCAAAATGCGAAAATAAAAATCAAATGTGATTGTTATGAAACCAAGACTAAATCAGAAAACTCTACTAGAAGGGAATTTGAAAGGAGGGTTATATTCAGTTCCTTTCACCTGGGGAGCACCCTGGGTTCATACAGATAAAAAACAGTGGTGACTTGGAAATGAAGAGTTGAGGAACTGCTCATAAAACTCCAGCTATATTGAGATTTCTATAAATGTCAGAAGTAAATGCATGTCTGGTCGATGGAGAGTGTGTGGTGATTTGATGAGGTTTATAGTCACTATCAGGCTTAAGTTGAAAATTGTGTGAACTCCCTGATGTGGTCAGAGAGGCCATTACTTGGCTTCCTAACCTCTTGGTACTTTCAAGTTTTTGTGGTTCTCTATGTAACAATTGCCTCAATGTTACTTGGCATGCTATCATTTTTTCCATCAAAATAATGACTGCTGTCCAATTCATAAATGTGGAACTTTTGTCTGGTCCATAGATAAGGTACTTTTGGGCGTTCAAATCAATACTGAGTCAGTCTGAGGCAGCTCAGAGAAAATTCTGCCTTTATGTTGCGCATTTGGCTTCTAAAATGGGGCTATATTCACAGTTAAGGCACTAATAATTCTTATTATGTATTTTGTGTTAAAATTCAGTCAGAAGTTGATCATATGGGAATATGAACCTAAAAATAATGTTTAATATTTGTGTTATCTGCTGATATTCAAACTTCAATGTAAAATGTCCTTCCACATTTTGCCATGTTACAAACAAAGACATTTAACAATGACAGTAAATGTAAAAGTAATTTTAAGCGATTCTTATAATTCTTGATAAATAATGAATCTTCAGAGAAAATGTGAGGCTTTAAAGGAAGATGATGGCCAGGGGATGTGATGCTCATTGCTCACACTTGTTCTAAGTAACACTGCTCACACTGACACTCATTCTAAGTAACACTGCTCACACTCACACTCATCCTAAGTAACACTGCTCACACTCACACTCATCCTAAGTAACACTGCTCACACTCACACTCATTCTAAGTAACACTGTTCACACTCACTCTTGTCCTAAGTAACACTGCTCACACTCACACTCATCCTAAGTAACACTGCATACACTTGTCCTAAGTAACATGTTTTTATTTTGTAATATACTGATGTTTACTTCTTAGTAATCTATTTTGTGAACTAATTCCTTGCTTACCACAGTTTATTGGCGAATACTTCTAGGCTTGTTATATAGGACTATCCTTCAATCCATGCTGCCATGATCTTCAGAAGTTCTGCCAGGACTGTTCACATGTTCATCATAGCTGGGCTTGTTGACTGTTGATTATAGAACCCAATACTATGAGCCCAGTTATGGCACAACCCATAATGGGCCCTCCCCACTTGATCACTAATTGAGAAAATGCCTTGCAGCTGGATCTTGTGGAAGCATTTACTCAACTGAAGTTCCTTTCTCTGTGATAACTCCAACTTGTGTCAAGTTGACACACAAAACCAGCCAGTACAATGTGATTTCCTTTCTTTCTGAGAGTATGTGACCTCGAGTAATATTGTAAATCTTATGCCTATCTTTCTTCATATTTTTATGTCATTTTACTTTAGAATTGAGTAATATATTCTCTTATGTCTATTATGCAAATTTTCATTTTAAATTCATTTATTCATCTATTGATAGAAAAAAAGGTTAATCCTATCTTTGTAATGGTTAATAAAATAGCAAAAAGCATAATACATAATAAATAAATTTTATTTATTAAAAACTATTTTATTAAAATAAGATAGAATTATTTATTAAGATTAATTTATTAAAATAAATAGAAAACAAGATTCTTACTTTTATACTTAGATATAGGGTGTCAAGACATCTGCAATTTATCATTTATGTATGTGTGTGAGAGTGTAGGCTCACATGTGGCTGTCAGAGCTTTTGGGAATCATTTCTCTCCTCAACTTTACTGAGACAGGATCTGTCTTGTCTTTTGTCTCAGGCTCCCATCTCTCAGCAGGTATCCTAGTCTGTGTGCTAGGAATCCAGCTTCTGAAGACAGTAAGTTTGTAAGTGCCTTCTTTTACAGTTGAGTCATCCTGTCAGCCCAAAATTTTAGTTTCAAATGAATGACTCAGAAAAACACTATGTATCTCTATAAGAGGGTGGCTGAGAAATGTTTGTAACTTTTCACACCAAACCTGTGGAAGCTATAAGTCGTGTGTATGAGTTGGTGTGAAAAATTCCTGAGTGGGTGGGTATTGTGAGCCATAAAATAAGTACCAAGCAAAGCGTTAAAGACTGCTGAATTCAATGTGTATTGTTTTTTTCCTTTCAACATCTTTGTATCTTTTCAAAAGTTTCCAAACAAAAGGAAACACTTTGTAAATCACGGGAGAGAGCAGAAAAAATAATCAGGTGGCCCAGATCTCCAGCTACCAGATTGCTGATGAACTATGGGGAAGACCAAGATGGAGCCGAGAAGAACGCTCCATAATGAGTTGGCGACACCAGATGAATTATATTCTTTACAGTCAAAGCTCCTGAACACTCACCGTCCTAAATCTTATTTTTATATGGCACACATTTAGAAAATTTAGGAGTGTTCTGGAAAGTTATAACAGCTGGTGTGCGATTGTTAGGCCTTGAGGCTGGGGGGCGGTTGAATGTCTGTGGAATTCCAAGGCTCTGGAGAAGTGTTTGAGAGCATGGCCCCAACTGCTTGAGAGCCCTCAATGTGTGAAACAAGCCACTGGACAGGGCCTGACAGATGTTATAAAGGGGTGGTGTCAAGTGACTTTTTCAGGATATTAAACCAGCATCCTAGCTGGTAGAAAAAAAAATTGTCACTGACATTGAGTCAGCCCACTGGAGATGTGGCTGCTGCCCTCTGAGCTCTGGAAACCATTATACACAAGCAATCGATAGGCTCCTAGGCTGGAACCTAAATAATGATTTCTAATAAAACCTATTTTAGATTGTTTGTGCTAGAAAATAGAGACGAGTCACCAAACATAATGTACGTAAAGCCAGCTACCCGCTCCCTTTCTCTCATTTTAAAGAGATGAATAATGGAGGAGAGATCTGGCGATAAGGCCAGAGGGGGGAAAAAGGCCTTTTGGTGCTGGCCAATCTGCTTAGCTAATGGTTGTAAACGGACACCCCTAATGAAATAAAAATGTCTCAGTTCAAGTACATAGCTGTGTGGTTGTTAGCCACACTGAACTCTGGCTGGGATCCTGCTGATAGATACTAAGTAACTGGTCAACAGTTTCCCATGGCTCTCTTCCTTCCTAGACCCTCATTGAAAAGCAAATAATAATAACACTTAAAAAAACAAACAACAAACAAACAAACAAACAGGATGGAGATCTATCTGTGCCCCACATTAAAGGACAGTAACAGCCCAATTTGCCTCCAGAGAGGCAGTGAACGAAGTCATTTTTGTCTCTTCTCCCTGCGTGTTTGCGAATGGTTTATTTTACATCCCAGAGTCTAAGGCTGGTGGGCAGTCGTGGGCAGGTTCTATCTTACCACACACTGTTTAAAAAGCAAACTGGAGACGAGAGGAGCCTGTGCATGCTGGGAGCTTGTCTCAAGCCCCTCCGTGTGCCCTCTTCCTCTGAGCTGGTGCTTCAGCCAGGAGCAGAAGCCCTGTCCAAATGTGCTAAGATGAGATGGCTGTGGTTAAACTGGTTTCCCCCACTCTCCCTCGCAGCTCGCAGTTGTCTGATTTCAATCAGCAGCAGTTCCTTGCACATGTCCAGCCATCAATCTTCTGCCACCCCTGGATGAATGTGGCACAGCACAGGGCTGCGTTCCAGTTAAAAAATAGCCTTTGCCGCAGCTTTCCATCTTCAGCCACTGATAAGTATGCCTTTGATATTTTTATTAAAAAAGAAAGAAAACACATTGGGAAATATGTTTCATTTCTTACAGCAGAGACCAAAACCCCTGAGGCCAAAGGGGATTGAGGTCCGTTGAGTGGAAAAACAGACAAGACAGAGCCGAACTCTACTTTGAGAACCTTGCCAGATAGAAACGACCTACTCATGAAACAGGAGCCCTACAATTTCTATAAGGGTGCACCCATACAGCTAGCCCCTATTTTTCACAAGCAGCAAACGACCCCATAATTCTTCTCCAACCAGTGCCTTGTATCCAGTGGCAAAGACATTTGGAAAGCATAAATTCCAGCCACTCATTTAGTATTCTGTCATGCTTATGGGCTGGGCTTGGAGTACCTTGCTGGACTTACCAGTATTTGCTGTGTCATCGCAGAGACAGAGGTAGAAAGCAGGTATTGCAGGAGAAATGGGGACAGTGTGGAACATTGGAAAGTATTGTTGTGAAGAAGGGTGATCATAGCTGGGCTCCTGAAGATGCTTACCACTTAGTCACCTCAAAGAGATGACCCAGTAAATAATCTGTCTTCATGTTTAGCTGTCCACTTTAAAATAGGCTATTCCAGTTTCAAGGGTCCATCTACCTTCCTGGCAGTTATGGAGAACTTTTGTAGGTACAGAGAGTATCTCTGGTCCTTGGGTATCTCTTCTGCCACCCTTGTTGCATATCTTTGACCATCTTCTTAGATGGTCTGGGAAGGATCTATTTTAGTTGGGTTCACTATCATTGTTAAATTTGGGGGGGGTGTTTTAACTGGTTGTATGTCTGTGCATCACATGCATAAAGTGCTTGAAGAGGCCAGAAGGGGGCATTAGATCACTGGAACTAGATTTACACGTGGTTGAAAGCACCATGTGGGTGCTAGAAATCTAACCCAGGTCCTCAGGAATAGCCAGTGCTCTTAACCACTGAACCATCCCTCTAGGTCCTATCATCACCACTGCTGTTAATATCTCTCTCTCTCTCTCTCTCTCTCTCTCTCTCTCTCTCTCTCTCTCTCTGTGTGTGTGTGTGTGTGTGTGTGTG
>NW_021604721.1:2351711-2383579 GCF_004785775.1 Grammomys surdaster
AGAGAGAGAGAGAGAGAGAGAGAGAGAGAGAGAGAGAGAACTTGTGGAGTCCAGTTCCTATATTCTGTCTTCTATAGGAGCTCAACATGCTACCACATCCAACTCCTTAAGGGTTCCAGGTTCAAACTCAGGCACAGACTCTCTTACACAACTCCTTAAGGGTTCCAGGTTCAAACTCAGGCACAGACTCTCTTACATAGAGAGTATTTTATCTTCCCAGCTCCTAGTTTAAATGAAGGCAGCTATTCAGTTCTAAAGTGGTCTATCATATTACTTCCTCAGTACCTGCCCACCCAAAAATGAGATTTGTTGTGAAACAGGAGTGTCTACATCTGACCCCTCATACCCAATGTGTTATTTTGAGGTCACAAATACACCATTCACCCTGCTGACTTAAAGCAACCCAGCTATAATTCAAGTGCCTCTGTAGAAACATTGAAGAGCTGGGGACAGTAATTCCAAAACAGATGTAGAAGTGCCTCTATTTCAGAAAATCTTAAGACTTGGAAATAATGGCAGAGTCATGGGGTTTTGAAGAAGCTGGCAAAATTTGTTTAAAGTATCTAGATACTGTGCACACTTTGGATAAACTCCTCACGACACAACTAATCTCCAGCCATGGGCAGGATCAGAGGCAATATTTGCAAAAGCTTGTGTCCCCATTTTAACAAGGAAGGGATTCATGCTAAAGTGGGAGAGAGTCACAATGGTTTCAGAATGACACCAAGAAATAACTTTCCTCAGTAAGTACCATGTTCAAACCCTTCAATGGCTTGCCTATGTTGCAGCCATTTCCCATGGGGTCAATTGAAGTCAGTAACTTGCTACCACAACAAATTCCATAAGATGTTGCTAGTTCTGAAATGCTAAATTGTTGGATTAATTAATAAAATGGCTGTCTATGTTCATATAGATGGCTGATAGTGCTCATTATTGTGAACACAAAGACTACAGCAGAATTTTTTAAAGTTATTTACTCATTCAACTGATATTTGTGAAGAGTCAGCCATGTGTGAGGTATAGTTCTTAGAGGATGGGGCATAGAAGAAAAGAGTTAAGTTCTTCATGGAGTCTGCCGCCTAAAGGAGAAGACCTGTAAGGAAAAATAAAACGTATAGTACTCATATAATATTGCTACTGATAGTAACTGAGATAGCTTTTCTGAAAAAGATTTATTTTAATGTAAAGTTGAAAAATAAGAAGTAAGCCAGAAACACATCTGAAAGAAAAATATTCCATACAGACAAAGCATCCTGAAGACAGAAACAGGAAAAGCCAAAGGTAGGGTGACTAGCCATCCCAGACTATTCAGGACTCGTGGGTATAGGGTGTTCTCAGGACACAGAATGTTTAATGCTAAAGCAAGAAAGTCTTGAACAAACATGAAGGAGTTACCCACATTATGTATGACCACACAGCCTAAATGAGAGGCTGGGATATGAAATGAGATGGTGCTGCAGATGGTGACACCCTTGGGTGAACTCCTGAGGCCATGGTTGGAACCATTTTATTCTGAGACTAACAAGCTTTCATGACTCATAAGACTCTTAGGGTACAAGTAGTCTCCATCATATACTGACATTGACTCAAATTATTTAGTATGTAGCATTGAATAGATACAGAGCTAGTGACATCTTAGATCCTGTAAAGTTTCAGAAAAAAAAAGTATGATAGTGTCTCAGGGTTGCTATTGCCATGATGAAACCCCATAGCCATAGCAACTCATTAAAAAGAAAAGTTGAGGCTTGCTTACAAGTTCAGAAGTTTAGTCCATTGTCGTCAAGGCAAAAGGGAGTCTGGTGGTATGCAGGCAGACATGGTGCTGGAGAAGTAGCTGAGAATCCTACATCTGGATTTGCAGGCATCAGGCAGAAAGAAATGCTAGGCCTGGCTTGAGCATTTGAAACCTCAAAGTCCACCCATAGTGACACACTTCCTCCAACAAAGCTATACCTCCTAATAGAGCCATTCTCTAATGACCAAGCATTCAAATAGGAGCCTATGGGGACCATTCCTAGTCATACCACCCCAAAGAGGCACACAATTATAAAGGTCAGGATGAAGTTATTCAATTCCAGCAGAAGGATTAAGATGGGCAAGGAGGGGAGCTCTCCTTTAATATTGCAAGCCTACATTTCTCAGTGGGCCAAGTGGAGCAACATTCGTTTTCTTGTGGATTGACTGTATTTGTAGGGAAAGGAAGAGCAGGCTTCCTGTAAAGGCAAGTCTGTGAACATTTTGCAGGGGTGGGATGGCCTGTAAATTTCACATAGTGGACCCTCCTCCAGCATCATGCTGGGGAGCTGCTGTAAGCTCATGCTTATCTTCTAACTCCCTTGGTAGACATGGGCAAAATTAGAACAGAGCATAAATCCAGACAGAAAGCTGCATGGAGAGTGACAATATGGGATAGGGTATAGGGTTACCCTGGGCTGGTGGAGGGGGACTCACATCCTGTGCTGCATGCACACCATCAGAAGCTGCTAAAGGGAACATTATACAAGTCCTTCTAAGAAGCCTGGGAGCAGAGGACTGAATTGATCATTTCATGGGTCCCTTGTGGCTAAACAGTGGACAGAAACTAGTAAGGCAATGCTGCAATAATGTAGCAAAATGTAGACATTTTGCTACATGTGTCTCTCGAGGGTCTGTCTGTATCGTTTGTCCATATGCCAATATCTCTAAAATAACTGCAAGAATGTCTCCTTTATTGTATACCTAACCTTTTTTGCCCACCCAGAATCTATTTCCAGCAGAACAGTCAGATGGCATCTTTTAAGGACAAGGTCAAGTCACACCTTGCTTAAACATCTACCAATAAAGGTGGGGAAATGACTCCATTGGAAAATCATTTACTTTGCAACTATCAGGATCTAGGTCTGATCCCCAAGTTGCATACATTATAAACAAACAAACAACAAACAAAAACAAACAAACAAACAAACAAAAAACCCAGCTGTGTGTGGTAGTACTTGCTTCTAACACCAGCACTGGGGAGGTAAAGAAGACGGATCCCTGAGGCTCTCTGGCCAGCCAGCCTAGATCCTTGTTGAGTTACAGGCCAGTAGGAGAGTCTGCTTCAGAAAACAAAGTGGGCAACATTTCCCAAAGAACAACAGCTGAAATTATCCTTCCAGCCTTCACAGGCACACACACAAACACACACACACACACACACACACACACACACTATGCATGCATGAATACACACGAGTACAAATGTGCACACATATTAAAAAAAATGAAACAAATAGAAAATCTGCCAATTGTTTCCCACTGTACAAAAATAAACTCAAAGCTCTCAGCAGGATCAGTAGGGATAGATCCAGCCCTCTCCTCGGGGCTCAGGCTCTATTGTTCTTCTTGTCTACACCATTCACACCACTCCATGGCCTTCAAACATCCCACTGTTTCCACTTAAGACCTTCCTTTCCTGAGTCCCACCCTGTGATGCTTTCTTCCACTTTTGCTGGGCTCATATTTTAATATAGTTATCTATTCAAGTGTCAGTTCTTTAAAGACACCCTCTATCTCCAATATCTAACAAGCCACCATCTCCTTGTCACCTTCTGTCACCCCAGCCTGCCTCTCCATCTTCAGACACTCAGGAGCCAACTGATTCATTCATTCCATCCCAATAGGAAGAGAGACAGGGCATGTGGGACCATCCCAGCCTCTTCTCTTTTCTTGTCTGGAGAGTGGTGCATCTCTGCATGGCAGCTCAGACGCAATGTTCATTCTCCTCATCTAGTAAACTGTCCCATGGTCCCTCTTTCCACAGCTCTTCTCTGCCTTGGGTAACTTTACTTTTGAGATGTTGCTTCTTTCTTTTCAGTGGCAAGGCCTGAGTCTTGAGTTGGCTTTTATGATTGAAATAGAAATTGGTTCAGCAGAAGATATAGGCATTCCTGGGTTCTTTTCCCAACACTTATTAACAACATCAGGAGGAATTTTTACCTCCTCTAAGATTTAGACTTATTGGAATAGCATTAATGACATAGAAAGCTTGCATGTATGTGTACATCTGTGTTCGTGATTGTGTGTGTGCATATGTTGCTCATGCTTGTGTGTGAACATGTGCATGTGTATGCTTGTATGTGTATGCATGCATGTATGTGCACATGCTTTTGTGAGTGCACATGTGTGTGTATATTGTTTGTGTGTGGTTCTTTTTTTTTATATAGGACAAACAAAACTTCTATTTTAAAACACATTTGAGGTAGAACATATTACTGTCTAACTTCTACTTCTTCCTCTCAGCACTGAAAAGACCAATAGTACACTAATAATAAAATCACAAATACTATCCCCACAAAACAACACAAAAGTTAAAAGCCAAATGTTTTATGTCTGATTTTATGTTGGAAATTTACTCTAAATGAGCTGGGATATTCAGCACAGACCTGACCCCTATGTAAAATGCTACTTTTTAAAAATAATATGCAGGAGGCTAGATGGGCGCCACTAGGACTTTAATAAGGTTGTGTCTCTCGAGTTACATTCCAGTCTTTATGTATATTTATCACAGAAAAGAATTTTTATACTGGGTTCAAATCAGATAAATGGAACAGGTACTTGATAAAAGTTGGACCTGGCTAGTGATAGTGTGTGAACTGGTTTCTAAAATAAAAAACATACTCAGAGTTTGACTTGATGAACCTTGAATATTTTACTCTCCGTGAAAAGAGTGTAAATACTGATGTCTTTGATCTTCCATGTCCCCTCTGCCTTCAACTTTTCCCTCCAGGGCTGTTTGTGTGTGAATGTGAACGGTGGAGAGAGAAGGGTCATGGTTGTTTCTCTACCACATCTCCTTCTGCACCTCCACTTCCTTTGTTCCTATTTGTTTTTCTTTTCTCCTTCTCCTCCTCCTCCTCCTCCTCCTCCTCCTCCTCCTCCTCCTCCTCCTCTTCTTTTTTGTTTACTTATTCTCTTTACATCCCTTTCCCACTCCCGGTAACCCCTTTCCACAAGCCTTCCCTCATCACTCATCTCCTTCTCCTCTGAGCATGTAGGGATATGTGCCGATTTCTTAGGGCTCAATTCCTCTCCAGATCTCTCAGTTTTGCTTCACATTCTCTTTTTCTTGAAATTTTCAAATATGTGAAAGATTAAGAGCAATATTGTAAAGTGTGTAGTGGGCAGAAGCATCTTCTCTGAACTTGACCTGTGTGGCTTTAAATCTCCAATCTGTTCTTTCCGCCACTATGGAAGGTTGATCGATTTCTGTCAGCAATCAGTCCTTTCTTGGACACTCATTCACTTGGTCGAACAATAAGAAAAGAAGCATGACTTTGGAATTAATATGGTGAGGCACCTTTAGGTACCTTAGGTGTTGGCTCATGTGGGCACTGTTCTCTAAACTGTTCGTTTTGTTTTTTTTTTATTTCTTCCCCCAACCCATTCCCCTCCTTCTGCTTCTATGAGGATGTGTCCCCAACCATTCACCCACTTCTACCTCCCTACCCTCGAATTCCCCCATATTCAGCATCAAGCCTTCACAGGACAAAGGATCTCCTCTCCCACCTGTGCCCGACAAGGCCGTCCTCCCCTACATATACAGCTAGAGCCATGGGTCCCTCCCTATGTGCTCCCAGGCTGCTGGTTTAGACCCTGGGAGCTCTGGTTGGTTGGTATTTAAGACATATCTATTATCATATCACAAATCCATTAGAAGGAGGGCTCAGGACTCCGATCTACTTTGATGAGCACCTGGAAGAGCTTAGCTTCTCAGAGTTACCAGAACTGGCAGGTATCAGCCTAGTACTCTGTCAAGTGTCATATAAATATGCCATGAAAATTATCTACTTTTTGAAACTAAGATTTATTCAATTATAAAAGGTAATTATTTGTGTTGATTACCATTTACGTTGACACGTGTATTTCTAAGTGTAAGAGCTTTATAAATGCATATTATATTATTAAATGCTTAAATAATAATTTCTTCCTTGATTATTATCTAAAATAGTCATGGCATTTAAGCATATAATCAGTCCAGAGTAACTTTTATGTTAAGGATATTGACTAAGTCTTATAGTATTTTAGACATTGTTTTTGTTAAACTAACATGTGTAGAAAAATACAAAGCCAATGTGTTTATCAGGGAATGACTTTTCTTTTTCATAATGAAATAAATTGTTGACACAGGGAAATTAATGACCCATTTTTCAGTAAAAAGATAATTCTTTGTTTGTGGAATCTTGACAACTGAATCAAGATTAACCCCAAAGCTAATTGATGTAGAGATACAACTTTGCTTGTATACTCCTACAAAAGTCCTTGCTTAATGACTAGAAGACAGATGCACCAGATTCGTTTTCAGAGAGAAGCCTCGAGTTCACATGAGTCTCAGCTCATTTTTGAGTCTCTGTATAAACTAAAGCTGCACAGCCAACTCAGACTTCCACGAAAGTCGGTTCGGGGCTCTCAAGCTGCGGGTCGGCGGCTGTCGAAATGTCCACTAGCCCTCAGCCCTCAGATTTGTTCTTATTTTACATTCTTAAGGGCATTCCATAAATGTTTTCAGTAGTTTTCTAAGTAAGTGTCCTTAAAATAAATGAACTTAACTTGTAGAAATCTAAAAATCACATTTAGTAATGAAATATAGGAGATTATACCTTAATAATAAAGTTCCAATTCATGCAAACACAATTTAAATGAGACATATCACAGATTTCTCAAAATATAACATTTATAGGTCGAAATGATGGGAAATACCTTAAAGTAGACAAATAAACAAAACCTTAAGTCAATGATAAATATGAAAAAAAAATGGGCTTAAATCTCCAATCTGTTCTTTCCAAAACTATTAAAGTTGAACAATTAGTTTTAGCTCTCAGTCCTTTCCTTCGTAAAATGAGGCTGTCCATGCTTTTTCTCCATGTTTGGCCTATGCCTCCCTCTCTCCTGATCTATTAGTTCACATAAGTATAAACTCGGTTTGAAGATTCTGAAACAGTCACGTAATTATAAGAGATAAAATACCAATTGAATTAACTAGAGAACAATGAACATCTGACTGGTTTCATAAACAGTCTGATCCAGCAAACTTGATCATGTCAGTCTTGAATTGTCCATTTCACATGAAGAAGTTTCTAGCTAGTAGCCAAGTGTAAGAAAAGGTCTACGCTGCCTACATTATGTACTTACAGGAGTGTAAATACATTATGTACTTACATTCTGCCTATTCCACAAGCACCTAGTTTATGTAATTTAAAAACAATAGAAAGAGATTCATATTAGCACAGTGTAAAGAAGCCATAAGAATAAAGGAAGGAATGAGAAAGAAAACTTTATCAACAGAATAACTTGCCAGAAGAAAAAAAATGTTACCATAGAACAGATTATGTTTTAAGCAAATATTTGCCATATGTATTTTAAGCTGATGTAACAACACCCGCTATGAATGAAGACCACAAATAGACAAGAAAGAATTAAGTGAAGAGCTAACCAGACAATGATAAAGTAGATAGGTCAGAATACATGAACAAGAAAATAAGAAAACAAAAGGTTTGAAATTGGAGAAGAAATTAAGAACTTGAGAGCATATAAACACTGTGGTAAAATAGAAATAAACACCAAGAAGACAGATTAATAAAGGACACATGCATACTGAAATAGCAGATTTGGGAAAAATTATTCATTAAAATAGTAAAAAAGACATCATATGTACAACTGGAGTCCATGTTAGAAAGAAAATAGAGTTAGAACAAATATTTAAGCACAAATCAAGCAACATCTCTTAAGAACTGAAATCAGAAAATAGACAATACATCCTATTTTCAGGTTCTCAGAAACATGCTATACATATGAATTATACTAGACTATCAATAAAATAAATGCCAATCTACTTAAGAATTAAATATAATACAAACAACGTTCTTTGCTCAAAATGTAGCAAAACAGACTGACAGATGCAACCACCAAAATATGTCCACTTTCTAGGTATTAGAACGTATAATACTGATTTTCTCAAAGAGAATACTTAATCTCAAAGAGAAATGTCACTTTACATTAGAACTTGTGAGATACATCTAATATAATATTCAAAGAAAATATTGTGGTCCAAATATTTATTAATAAATGAAGATTAATAAGAATTGTAATTAAACATGTATCTTAAAAAGTTAGAGAATCAACAAATAAACATTAGAAACAAACTAATAGCAATATTTATGAGCAAATGAACCAATCAATAAATCCAAAATCTATATTTTATAATAAATTTATTTAATCACACACTTAAAAAAAATTTAGAAGGTCTGAAATGAATTAAGGAAGTTAACTTAACTTGCCCAATCCTATAAAATGTATTTGGATAGAAATAATATTTTTATTGGAAAGTGTTTACCAAAACTTACCTTAAAAAGTAAGTGTGCCAAGTATCTAGAGGAACTAGGGAAAAACATAAAGAATTTCTCAATAAAATGCCAGACAAAAGAAGAGTAATAGGAAATTTCCCACAAATGATTATAAAATAACGCTCTTTGATCATTTTTAGAACCTACTTAAAAAGTGGCCTCCGACTGTTTTCTAGAAAATATTAAGACTAGGTGACCCAAGTATTAAATCCCAATAGAGGATCTCTGTTGTTGGTTATAGTCATGGAATTGAGAGCAGTTTGTTTGTTAGGGAGAGCTTCAACAGCAAGCTAGCTGTATACAATAATCATGAGAACTGCATTTTATCATTTTGCCATACTCTACTGGTTAAGTCATGAATCTAGTATATTTTTAAATAGAACAAATTCTATATGGGCATGAACATATGGTGGATGGCTTAAAATCCTTGCAGATAGCTCTTGCCAGAAAAATCTCATGGGGTTGTCATTATGGATATCAACAGGAAACTCTTACATAAAATCGTGACTGAGAAAAATAGAGCACATACAGCATTATAATCTAGTAGAAATGATTCCATAAATGCAAAGATGGTTTAATATTTTATACCTTTTAGTATTCATAGGCCTATGAGAAAAAATTATAAGTATTTCCATATATGTTGATATGACATGTCCCACAGTTAAAGAGAAAGAAATTACAGAAATGAAACTGGGAAAGAAATAGTAAAATGAATTCCTCCTATAAATGAGATAATTGTCTACCTTGAACATCAAACAAACCAGTTAAAAGGTAATTCAGGCAATAGAATTCAGTAAGACCTCAGGGTTCAGTAAGAGTGTAAACCAACCCTGCTCTGTCCTCAGCTAAACAATGTAGCATTTTCCTTTTGTGCTGTGGCAAGAGACTCACAGCGTGCTGAAGCCCTCAGGCACCGTCCTATGCATCCCTCCCTGATTTTAAAGATGGATGGACTCTTTGTATTACAATTCTTTACAGATTTTAGAACACTGGAAGATGGAATGATCTTTCATGCTCATGAGTTAGAAGAATTAATGTCATAGATATGGCTCTTTTCAAAAGTAATCTGCTTTGGGTTATCTTTCAAATAATAATCTGCATATTTTATAAAATCATCATCAAAACTCAAGACCATTATTTACAGAGATAGAAAAGATCTTAAAAGTTATACGGAAACACACACATACACAAAACAAGGTTAGTCAAAGCAATCTGAGCAAAAGGGATAGTGCTGAATATACCACCATATAGTTTCATGCTATACAACAAAACCACAGGAATAAAAGCAGCACAAAACACAGGCATAGAAATAAACACATAGACCAGTGGAGTAGAATAGCAGACTCAGACCCAAGTCCATGCTACCCGATTTCTGAAAAAGATGCTGGTGTTGAAGACAGTATCTTCAATAAGTGGTGCTAGGAAGGCTGGATATCAACACACAGAAGTACAAAACAAGATCTTCCTTCTTCATCCTGCACAAAACTCTACTCCAAATCCATCAGGAAGCTAAGCATCAGACTTGATATTGTGACACTTGTTGAATAAATTCTGGGATGTATGCATCAATATATAGGCATTGTGTAAGGACTTTCTGAATAGGAGTCCATTAGTGTAGGGAATAAGAACAGTGTTCAACAAATCAGATCTTATGAAACTAAAAGTATTTTTTTCAACAAATGAAACTGTCAGTTAAGTGAAGAGAAAGCCTACAGACGGAAAGAAAATTTTTGCTAGTGTGGTGGTTTGACTATGTATGGCCCAGGGTGGATGAAATGTGTCACTGTGTGTGTGGGCTTTAAGACTCTCGTCCTAAGAGCCTGAAAAAGTCTTATCCTAATTGCCTTTGGAATAATAGGTGGAACTTCAGGCTCCTCCAGCCTCATGTCTGCCTGAGTGCTGTTATGGTCTCACCTTGATGATAATGTACTGAACCTCTGAAATTGTAAGCCAGACCTAATTTAACTTCATAAGAGTTGCCTTGGTCATGGTGTCTGTTCACAGCAGTAAAAGCCTAACTAAGACAGCAAGTCTTAACCAGGCAGAATGGCTATGGTTAAGAAAATAAGTGACCTACCAAATCAACAAAGCAGGGCTTACACAGGCTCACAAGGAACCATGGGGTCTTCATGGGTTCTCAGCAGGCCCTCCATGTATATGTTGTGGCTGTTAGCTTGTTGGGTTTTTGTTTTTTTGAGACTCTTAACAGTGGAAGCAGGTGTATTCTGATTCTTATGCCTGCTCTTGAGACTCTTTTTCTCATATTGGGTTGCCCTGTCCAGCCTAGTTATGAAGGCTTTTTTTTTTTTTTGCCTTGTCTTATTGTTTCTTGTTTTGTCTTTTTTGGCTATCATCTCTTGGAAGTCTGCTATTTTCTAAAGAGGAAACAAGGGTAGGGTGAATATGGAGGAGAGGAGGTGTGGGAAAGCTAGGAGGAGTGGAGGGAGGGGTCACTGTAGTTGGAATGTATTGTATGAGAGAAGAAATTATTTTCAATGCTACTATTACTACGAAGAAGAAGAAGAGGAGGAGGAGGAGGAGGAGGAGGAGGAGGAGGAGGAGGAGGAGGAGAAGGAGGAGGAGGACGACGACGACGAGGAGGAGGACGAGGACAAGGACCAGGAGGATGAGGAGGATGAGGATGAGGAGGATGAGGAGGAGGACGAGGAGGATGAGGAGGAGGACGAGGAGGACGAAGATGAGGACGAGGAGGACGAGGACGAGGACAAGGAATACAAATGACAGCAAACATTGACAGAAGTAACAGAAGTATGGAAAGGGGAAATCACACATTATTTTTTGTAGAACGTAGTAATGCAGCAACTTTAGAAAGCAATTTGAAAGTTTCTCAAAAAAAAAAAAACATAGATAGAAATATGACTGAGATATACCACTCCTTGGCTTATATCCAACTGACTCTACATCCAACTACAGAGATATTTGTTCACCCATATTCATTGCTGATCTCTCTGCAATTGCTAGCAAATAGAAACAGCCTAGATGCCCACCAGCTGATTAATGGATAATAAAAATGTGCTACATATACACAACAAAGTTTTATTTCACTGTAAAGGAAAATGAAATTTGCGAGTGAAGAGATGGACTAGAAAAATGTATTTATTGAGGTAATCCACCTCTCCAAACAAATGTTGTATGTTCTGTCTTGCATGTAGATCCTAGCCTCACATCCTTAGTTACATGTGTTTATAGTGTAGAACATGTGAATGCCAGAAAAACAGAAAGGGTCCCTTAAGGGAGAAAGCAGATAGCAGAACACAGAAAAGATGGGAGTAAAGACAGGGAAATACTATGGTAGAAAGGCTTAAGCAGGGAGGATGGGGATGAGGAAGATAACACAGTTCAGAAGATGGTTAGTCATACTGAGAGGTGTGTGAAGAAGCCATATGAAATCTTCTATCTTGTAATTAAAATCAAGTAACAAAGGAGATACTCTGCCTATCTCGATAACAGGCTCCTAGATGCTGTGAATCACTACACAAAACTCCCAGGAGCAAATGTGGAATAGTACATTATAAATTGTTAGTCAGAAAGCCCAAAACAATGCAGGCTATTGAATTCCTCTTGGTTGTCCACCAGCACCAGATGATAAAATTAGTTGCTGAAGACAACAATGCATCCTTATTGCAGAGTCCAGAGATTTCAAGCTGGAACTGAACTGCATATTCTTCCAAGCTAGGTAACTGTCCACTAGTGCAGAAAGGACAACAGCAGCCTTCTGCTATGAACTCCAGTGCATGGCTGCCAAGCAAGTGGTTTCTCCTTTCACTACAGAAGCATCACTGTTATGGGAGTAACCAACAAGCCTCTGATTCATACGAGAGAACCCATGCCTGATACTGTAAATCCAGTGAAAAGCATTGACCAGGGAAGTCATAGTTTCTAGGGGGGAACTTACAGTTGTTTAGTTAACCTGACATATCGGCAAACCTGAAATAGCCACCTTCTAAATCTCTATGTTTTTACCTATAGACAAATGCCCCTTGCAGCCTAACATTTTCTTTAAACTGGTTATGAAAGCTAATTTTAAAGATGTTAAAAATAATGACTGACTAAAATTAGTATGATGTGAGAATTTTTTTCTGATGAATTTCTTTTGCTATTTATTTATTTTAAATTTTTTATTGGTTATTTTATTTATTTACATTTCAAATGTTATCCCCTTTTCTGATTTCTCCTCTGCAAACTCCTTATCCCACCCCTCCCCCCAACCTGCTTTCTATGAGGGTGTTCCTCCACCCACCCACCCACTCTCTCCTCAGCTCCCTAGTATTCCCCTATGCAGGGGCATCAAAGCCTTCACAGGAGTTCCCTTCCATTGATGCCAGATAAGGTCACCCTCTGCTACATATGCAGCTGGAACCATGGGTCCCAACATTTATATTCTTTGGTTGGTGGTTTAGTCCCTGGAACCTCTCTGGGGGAGGTCTAGTTGGTTGATGTTGTTGTTCTTTCTATGAGGTTGAAAACCCCTTCAGCTCCTTCAGTCTTTCCCCTAACTCCCCCATTGGGAAGCCAATACTCAATCTGCAAGCATCTGCATCTGCATTGGTAAGGCTCTAGCAAAGCCTCTCACAGACAGCTGCCTCCAGTCAGCAAGCAATGTACAAAATTTTAACTCAAAGAGCTTTCCACTTCTCACTTCCAAAATAAAGGTTACATTAAGAATATAAAAATTCCTCCTTTGGTTGGGTAGAGTATCAACATCTTAGTAATATTTCTATTTGATTTGTTCTTGTCTCTACTATGGGAATTGGATACCTGAACACCACAGTTCCCAGATGTTCTGCCAACAAGCTTCTGTTGAAGGTCTGGCATTAGAATAGTTTGTGTGGGAGTAGCCAGGAGGGAAAGAGGGACGGCCATTACTGACTCTTTGGTAACAGGAAGGCTCATGGATTCAAGAATAGAAAAGACACATTGATTTTTTTGTTGACAATTCCTAGAAACCACTTGCTTCAGAATCCCAGACAGTGAGATCATCAGTGGTAGCTCCCAAAGGTGCCTGTCCTTTCTGATCTTCTTAACAGTAGCAGTGCTTTTTTGACACTTTATGTATCTGCTCTTGGAATGGTTTCACAGTCTTTGATGTTCCAAATTAACATTGGAACATCCTAGAACTGCTTCTATTGTCCTGTCTAAAGTCAGACAGATAGAGTGGTCAATATAAAGCATCAACCCTAGCAGAATTTTCTCCTCACTCTGGCCTGAGGCAGAGGGTTCTCAGCTCTTTTTGAGTCCCACTTTCTATCAGATGTGGAGGCACAGCATAAGCTGGTAACAAACCATAGGAAAAAGCAGTTGTCCTCCTCTGACCTGGGCCTCATAACCTCACAGAAATCCAAATGGTGGCTAGATTACAGTTTCAGGAGCTTCATCCATTTTCAGAATGGCAGGGAACATGGAGGCATGGAACATGGCAGGTATGGAGCTAGAGAAATAGCTAAGAGCTACATCCAGATCCACAGGGGTTGGAAAGAGAGTGGGGAGGGAGGAAGGAGGAAGAGAGGGGGGCTGGTTTGGGTTTTTAAAACCTCAAAGTCCACACCCAGTGACACACTTCCTCCAACCAGGCTACATCTACTCCAAAAAGACCACACCTCCTAATCTTTCTCAAACAGTGCCACTCCCTTGTGACTAAACATGCAAATATATATGTTTATGAGGGTCATTCTTATTCAAATCATTACACCTTCTATGCAATTCTCATTTGAACAAGAAAAGTAATATTTCCTTGGTAAAAGCCACTGAAATACTGAGACTCTTTGTTATAGCAGCTAGTCCATAACAGTTAGTGCAGTCTTAACAAGAGACAAAAAGCTGCAACAAAAAAAAAATGCAGAAGACTTTAGTAGATTAAAAATGGTGGGACTTTACTTCTCATAGTGTGAAGACTGGACAGGGTTTCAGATTTGATGAGAGCCTGCTTTCTGGGTCATAGATGATGGTGTCTCCTTACTGTATCACATGGGACAGGGAGAGAGGCAGCTCTCCTTAAAGCCTTTTATAAGGCTGCCACTACAGTGATTTTATATTCTCACAAAGGCTTCACCACCTGACAGCACCACATTAAGCACTATGACCACAACATGAACTTGTGGGCAGGAGTAACAGGGAGGGGGGTAAATAGAGCACAAATATTCAGACCATAACAGACTATATCATCTATGATTTTTGGTTTTCATATGGATCGGAACATAAATCTACATAGAGAGTAAGAGCAGATGATGTTTGCTGCATTGTGGATGTAGAAAACAAGATATGAAGATGAGCACATTTGAATCAGGGTAATGAATATTACACAGTCACAAGAGGGGTGACGGTGACACATGGTAGTTATGACACATGGCATAGGTTGGAGAAGTCAGAGTGCAAAATGCTTTAGAATGAAAACCATTTTGAGCACTGACAGGCAAGTACAACATACCACATTGTAGAATGTGGCTTTATTCACAGAAGTCTGAAAATACCATATGAAAGTTACCACCCATCAACTACATCTATAAAATGTAAATAATCATATGTGAGTTCTGTGTTCAGATGTAGGATCTATCTCTCAAATGTCTCATTATAGGAGAGCAAATATTCCCATGTCCAAAATATTCAAACCCCCAAAGCTTTGGATTCCAAGCATTTAAGATAAGACTTTCTCAACCGGATGGTTGTGACCACATATATTTGAATGAGAAGAATGTACCGGTTTGCTAGTGTGTGTGGGATGTTGAGGGTGAGGCCAAAGTTAATTGTTGTTACATAGACACCAAAGGGCCAGATGCCATCTCTGCCTGCTATTGACAGTTCAATTTACTTTCAATTTTATGTGGGGTTTCTGATCATAAATGGTCTACAGCTCTTTCGTGGGCCCATGCTTTCATATTTGTAGAGTATTATGAAGAATACCTAACATATCAAGTTGTCAGTGTTAAGTATATTTAAAAATTAACCCTTTTTATTGGTGATGACTTTCTTGTTTCCAATATTTCATTCCCCACGTCAATTTTGCTTTGATTGACATATAGTCCTTTGGGGGTAGAACTGATAGAAGCAATTTGTCTTTTTTCTCATCTCTGTAGATTAGCAATAATGTTTGATTAGTTTCCACATTAATTTTTTTTCAACTTGTTGTTCCTGTGTTTTTACTAAATAGGACACAGACAATGTTATCTTTCTCCCTTGACAGCCTTAATACTTAAGTCTTATTTTTCTTTTACAATTTTAGGGTCTTTATGGAAATCTTGAAGAGATTCTGAGTTTTATGTTCCAGGGCTCTGTCAAGGATCATTCTTTCCATTTGTGTTCTATGATGTGTCACACTGTATCTCTGTCCTGTGTCACACTGTATCTATCTCTGTCCTGTGCCACACTGTATCTCTGTCTTGTTGGATGTTCTTCTCCCAGTTACTCATTGTGTACAAGGTGTTCACATATGTCTGTAAATACTTGTCCACCATGACTTTATCATTTACACCGCTACTTTTCTTTCCTTTCCCTTAACCCCTGCATGGTCACATCACCACTGATGTTAATGTCAATTTTTCCTTGGCTTTTCCTTCCACATATACACTCTGCCACACTTAAGAGCTGTGATTTTAACTTCTCTCTCCCGTCCTGCCCCTCTTTTCCTAAAATCTGCCATGTGTCTTGGAGTAACAGATGGAATTGAGCCACAGTGGAGAGTAGCTGATAGGAACAGAATAAATCTAAAGACACAGTGAAATTTTTTTTCTGCTTTTGAGACAGGGACTCACTCTGTGGCCCTGGCTGATGGCAATGTTGTTGTCTCAGCTTTCCAAGCTCTGGGACTGAAAACTCCTTGATGTTCTTTTCTTCTATCCACTAGCCTCTTGGTATCCCTGCCAGCTGTGCTCTGTCCTGTGTGTCCTGGAAGCCATATGTCATACACGCTTTTCTCTTTCCCATATTTTACATACACAGTTTTCTTATCTTTCAAACTTATACTCATGTGTCACTTTCTTTTAAGAAAATTTATGTATGTGTGTTTACGTGGTCATGTGTATGTGTGCCAAATACATGCCTGGTACCAGCATGTCTTTTAATGCTGTGTACAGGCACCATGACCAATGCAAGTCTTATAAAGAACAACATTTAACTGGGGTTAGGTACCAGTCAGAGGTTCAGTCCATTATCATCAAGTCAGGAGTATGGCAGAGTCTAGGCAGGCATGGTGGAACAAAGCTGAGAGTTCTACAGCTTCATCTGAAGTCTGCTAGCAGAATACTGGCTTCCAGGCAGCTAAGATGAGGGTCTTAAAGCCCACAGTGACACACCTACTCCAATAAAGTCACACCTACTCCAACAGGGCCACACCCACTAATAGTGCCACTCCCTGGGCTAAGCATATACAAACCATCACACAGCAGTAGCCAGAGCCAAGTATTGTAAACCCCCTAGAACTGGAGCTACACAAGGTGGTAAAGCTGTACATGTCTTCAGAGCATTTGCTGTTCAAGATGGATTGTGTGATTGTCTATGCAAAGAAACCACTCTAGGAATTTTTATCCCCCAGGGCCAACTCCCTAGCCCCCATCAATTACTAGTTTCTTAAAATACAGGTTATACAAAGATGCAGTATATGCATGGGAGGAAGACTGAATGTGACCCGTCTTTCTGGGTTATGGGCACTCTAGTAATTGTGTGGGGTGATAGTGAAACCATGCTTTAGTTTTTCTAGAACTTATTTAAATATTATGAAAAGAAAACTCTCATTTTGACCTGCTCTGTTTCCAACCTGGGCTGGTTCACCCTTCCTTAGGGAAATTTGTAGTTTCCCACTCCCGGGAGTTCAAAGTATTGATTCACTTAGTGCATCACTTAGTAATGAACTTAGTGCAAACACCTGATTGGCATAGTGCATTACAGCCCAGGACTCCTGGACTTGAGCAATCCTCCTGTGTCAGCCTCCCCAGTAGCTGAGACCACAGATGTGGTCTGAACATCTATGCTCCAAATGCAAGGGCACCCACATACATAAAAGAAACTTTACTAAAGCTCAAAACACACATTGCACCTCACACAATAATAGTGGGGGATTTCAACACCCCACTCTCAGCAATGGATCATGGAAACAGAAACTAAACAGAAACATCATGAAATTAACAGAAGTTATGAAACAAATGGATTTAACAGATATCTATAGAACATTTCATCCTAAAACAAAAGTATATGCCTTTTTCTCAGCACCTCATTGTACCTTCTCCAAAATAGACCATAAAAGTGGTCACAAAACAGGCTTCCACAGATACAAAAAGACTGAAATAATCCCTTGCATCCTATCAGATCACCACAGACTAAGGCTGGTCTTCAATAATAACAAAAACAATGGAAAGCCTACATACACGTGGAAACTGAACAACACTCTACTCAATGATGACTTGGTCAAATAAGAAATAAAGAGAGAAATGAAAGACCTTTTAGAACTTAATGAAAATGAAGGTTCATCATACCAAAACTATGGGACACAATGAAGGCAGTGCTAAGAGGAAAACTCATAGCTCTAATGCTTACAAAAAGAAACTGGAGAGAGCATACACTAGTAACTTGACAGAGCACCTGAAAGCTCTAGAACAAAAAGAAACAAATACACCCAAAAGGAGTAGAAAGCAGGAAATAATCAAACTCAGGGCTGAAACCAACCAAGTAGAAACAAAAATAATTATACAAAGTATCAACAAAACCAGGAGCTGGTTCTTTGAGAAAATCAACAAGATAGATAAACCTTTAGCCAGATTAACCAGAGGGCAAAGAGACAGTATCAAAATTAATAAAATCAGAACTGAAAAGGAAGAGATAACAAGCAGAAACTGAGGAAATTAAAAAAGTCATCAGATCCTACTTCAAAAGCCTATACTCAACAAAACTGGAAAATCTGAATGAAATAGAAAATTTTCTAGACAGATACCAGGTACCAAAGTTAAATCAGGAACAGATAAACCATTTAAACAGTCCCATAATCACTAAAGAAATAACAACAGTCGTTAAAAGTCTCCTTACCAAAAAAAAAAAAAAAATCCAGGACCAGATGGTTTCAGTGCAGAATTCTATCAGACCTCCAAGGAAGACCTAATTCCAATACTCTTCAAACTACTCTACAAAATAGAAACAGAAAGAACATTACCCAATTCGTTCTATGAAGCCACAATTACACTCATACCTAAACCACATAAAGACATAACAGAGAAAGAAAACTTTAGACCAATCTACCTTATGAATATCAATGCAAAAATACTCAATAAAATTCTCACAGACCAAATCCAAAAACACATCAAAACGATCAAGTAGGATTATCCCAGGAATGCATGGATGGTTCAATATTCAGAAATCCATCAATATAATCTGCTATATAAACAAACTCAAAGAAAAAACCCACATGATCATCTCACTAGATGCTGAGAAAGCATTTGACAAAATTCAGCATCCCTTCATGTTAAAAATTTTGGATAGATCAGGTATTCAAGGCTCATACCTAAACATAGTAAAAGCAGTATAAGCAAGCCAGTAGCCAACATCTAGCTAAATGGAGAGAAACTTAAAGCAATCCCACTAAATTCAGAGGCTGCCCACTCTCTCCCTACCTATTCAATATAGTACTGGAAGTCCTAGCCAGAGTAATTAGACAACAAAAGGAAATTAAAGGGATACAAATAGGAAAGGAAGAAGTCAAAATATCACTATTTGCAGATGATATGATAGTATACTTAAGTGACCCCAAAACCTCCACCAGAGAGCTCCTAAACCTAATAAACAAATTCAGCAATGTGGCTGGTTATAAAATCAGCTCAAACAAATCAGTAGACTTCCTCTACTCAAAGGATAAACAGGCTGAGAAAGAAATTAGGAAAATGACACCATTCACAATAGTCACAAGAAATATAAAATACTTTGGTGTGACCTAACCAAGAAAGTGAAAGATCTGTACGACAAGAATTTCAAGTCTCTGAAGAAAGAAATCAAAAATGATCTCAGAAGATGGAAAGATCTCCCATGCTCATGGATTGGCAGGATTAATATAGTAAAAATGGCCATCTTTCCAAAGCAAGAACCCAGATGTCCTTCAACATAAAATGTGGTACATTTACACAATGTAGTATTACTCAGCTATTAAAAACAATTAATTCATGAAATTCTTAGGCAAATGGATGGAACTAGAAAATATCATCCTGAGTGAGGTAACCCAATTACAAGTGAACACACATTTTATGCACTCATTGATAATTGGATATTACCTCAAAGGCTCTCAATACCCAAGATACAACTCAGAGACCAAGTGAAGCTCATGAAGAAGGAAGATCAAAGTGTTGGTGCTTTGGTTCTTCCTAGAAGGAGTAACAAAATACTCAATGGGAGCAAATATGGAGACAAAGTGTGGGACAGAAATTGAAGGAGGGGGGTCATCCAGAGAGTGTTCCAACTGGGTATCCATCCCATGTGCAGTCACCAAAGGTAAAAGCTGATGTGGATGCCAGGAAGTGCATGCTGACAGGAGCCTGATATAGCTGTCTCCTTAGAGGTCTGCCAGAGCCTGACATATATAGAGGTGGATTGAACTGATCATGTGGTTCCCAATGGAGGTGTGAAAGAGAAGACTGAAGGAGCTGAAAGGGTTTGTGAACCCATGCAGAGAGCAACTAAACCAACCAACCAGAGCTCCCAGGGTCTAAACCACCACCCTGGGAGCACATAGGGAGGGACCCATGGTTCTAGCTGTATATGTAGGGGAGGATGGCCTTGTTTCGATAGGTGGGAGGGGAGGTCTTGCTCATGAAGGCTGAATGTCCAGTGAGGGGGAATTTGAGGGTGGGGAGGTGGGAGTGAGTGGGTGGTTGGGGGCACATCCTCATAGAAGCAGGAGGAGGGAAGATGGGATAGGGGGTTCCTGGGTGGGGGGAAAATGCAGAAAGGGAATAACAACTGAAATGTAAATAAAATATCCAATAAAAAATGTCAACTTGAAAAGAGAGCTGAAAGAACACTTGAATGTTGAAATTGTGAACAAAAGCAGCTCACCCAGACTTCAGCACACAGACATCTTAAAAGATATATATGTATGTATATTCAAAAAGGAATGAGGCCCCACGATGGAGGAAGGCCCTGTCAGTAGCATTGAGCTGCCTCACTTTTTTAATGGAAAAATTTTTACAAATGGGTTCTTCAGCATATGTTATTAATTTCATTATCCTGGCGTCTTGCCAGCTAAGCATCAAACCCTGGTTTTTGTGATTTCAGTTGCAACTAGTAAAACTCATGTGGGCATTAACAGAAACAGACAGGAGAGTGTTTTTCCAAATCAACTCTAAGGAACTATTTTTAAAACCTTTATTTTATAATACTGGTTGGAACCCTTGTTTTTGTTGATGAGAAATATCCTTTGAGAGTGCATGGTACTCTCAGCCATGATTATTTGTAAGACTTGACCAATTCATTGATACTGAAGGAGGAAATATTTTATTCATGCAAGGTTTTAAAATAGATAAAACTTTATAAATGCTCATAAAAGTTTGACTTTTTATGCTTTCCTGCACCATATAGTTTTTATCATAACTATCACTATGAATTAAAAAAATGCCTTTTTCTGGATGAGTACATTATGATGAATACTATGAAAAGAAAATGGAAAAGGTAGAAGTAACACTTTGCTATGAACCCTCCTTTATCATCCCCTTTGAGAAAATATAATTTCATTGGGAAATATCAACAACCATGTCATGAAACTTACTTAACGATTAGTTTCCAATCTAGTCTTTTAGATGATACTTAATGGAGTTGTACTTATTGATGAAGTGCTTATTAATGAAACATTGTTGCCTATCCAACTATCATCATAAAACAGAAAATACATTTTGCATGAAGTTTACCTTATAAGAACCACTACAAATCTCTGATGTATATATTTGCATCCTCAACACCAAATGTAAACCTAAAACCAGAGATAATATATCTCTGTCTTCCTATCGTAACATGCCATATTTATTTGCTCTTCAATTCACCTTGTTTTTTGAAGACCACAGAGCCCAGACATTGTCTGGGTTGATTGATTTTTTTCCCATCCATTGCCTGGGTTGATTGATTCTCCTTCCATCCACTGTCTGATTTGACTGATTTTCCTTCCATCTCTCACCTCTGCTTCTCTACTTCCTTTCATTCTTCTTTCCTTTTTTTCTTCTTTCATGCTTTCCCCATTTCCATCTTGGGTCACAGCTCTCCTTCTTCATTTTTTAAAAATTTGAAAATCCTTCCTAGAATGTAAGCCATTTAAAATTGCTATATTCATTTACAGGCACTGTCACCCTTTTTTTCAAAATTATTTGCTGAATGTTTTCCTTAGAGTAGACCTTATAACAGTACATGATACAAGGTCTGATTCTGTGAATGGCGACAGGTGATGAATAAATATTCTCTACATCTTCTGGGTTTTATCATGAAATAGAAAAATAGAGTAGTCAGGAATTGCATCACTGTCCTGTATTGTGTAGTCAGAGAGTGTGTCTCTGATCCTAGATGCTGCACCCGGCCATGACAAATCTCTATCACTGTGTGTGTGTGTGTGTGTGTGTGTGTGTGTGTGTGTGATGTGTCTGTACAGAGCACATCTTCTGCCATTTCTCTCCTACCATATGGGGATCAACTGATGTCCTTGGCTTTATCAGGAGGCATCTTTACTAGACAGGTTGTCTCAGTGGCTCAAGCAGTGAATTCTTGAAAGAAAAACCATGTGACTGGAGCTGGCTGCTGTTGATTTCCATATGGTCTCTGCCACTGTACTGAAGAAATTGATGAAAGTTACGTCTGAGTGTGGGGTCTACTCCTCTGGCCTTCTCTTTCACTTCTTATGTGCAGAAAATATAAAAACAAGGAATTTTTCTTCCTTAAAATCTACTTTGCACACTAACCCTGATGGTTATGACCATGTTAGGCTTGATGAGTAAATACACAAAAGACTGTGTCCAGTTTCTCATTCCTGATTTTTGTCATGATGGTCAATGTAAGAGTTGGGATTAATAAAATTCAATCATCTAAATCAAAGTTATTTTAGGTCACCAGCTTCAGACATCTGTTGGTAGTAAGGAAGTAAGTGTCTTGGTTTCTGTAAGGTTTCATGGTCTTAAGCAATAATAACAAGAGATCCAGGACCCTTCCCCTAATGTAACCATTTAATTCTCACAAAACTCACAGGGTAAGCAGAGAATACACTAATTATACAATATTATATATTAGAAGTGAAAAAATCTCAAAAGTAGAATTCAGGGGATTTGCACATTCATACCTGTAGAAGTCAATAGAGTCAGAACTAGAGCAAGGACTACTCGTGTGCTTCTGTCTGCACAGTATTTTCAGCGATGCCACAGAGTCTTAGTTGGGGTTTTACTTCTGTGATCAGACAGCATGACCAAGGCAACTCTTATAAAGGAGAACATTTAATTGTGGCTGACTTACTGATTCAGAGGTTCGTCCATTATCATCGAGGCAGGAAGCATGGCAGCATCCAGGCAGACATGGAGAAACTAAGAGTTGTACATCTTCATCTGAAGGCTGCTAAGAGAAGACTGGCCCCAACTTGGTTAGGGGGAGGTCTTAAAGCCACTTTAAAGAAATCATTTCTCTTCTTGTCCTAGAGATGTTCTTAGTGATCCATGACACTCAGTCTTGACCATTATTTTTGACTGTCAACTTGACTGAGTTACACGGTGGGTGTGTTTGAAAAAGCTCTGCCTGAGACTATTGTAGTGTACAGCTTGAGAGAAAGACCTGGTTTGAAGTTTTTACAGATGGGGCAGGGTAAAAGAGATGGAACAAAAACTAAAAACAGAAGAACCTAGGTTCTTCTTCCAGAACAGGAGCATCTGTCACTGTAGGCTTCACTCACAGACATCAACTTTTTCAGCCTTTCAGGTTGATCTCATACTTGTGACTCCCCAGGCAGCATCAACACCTGTGACCTTGAACTGACCTTTCATTGTTGGTTGCCTTGGATCCAAGGCTTCCAACTTCTTGGATTGAACAGCCACCAGGCTCTCTGGCTCTGGAACACAAAGATAGGTATTGTGGGACTATCTGGTCTCTTATTACATAGGCTAATCAATTTGTAGGTGTGTGTGTGTGTGTGTGTGTGTGTGTGTGTGTATGCATCCATGGTTAGGTGTATGTGCATGTGTGTGGCTATATGTGCTTATTCTGTTGGTTGGATAGATGAAAGGAAAGGTCAAATTTATTAACCCCTTTGTGCTAAGCACCCTCATTTCTGTCCTTTGCAAATCCTAAATCTTTCTTATCCTACACAATCAATCTATGTGAGAGAATAGTTCCATTAAGCCCTGTTTTTTCTTCTATTTCAAACAAGGACAAAGTTAAATATTATTTAAACACATTGATTTTGGCTAAAAAAAAAAGAAATATTCTTATTGTCTACAATGCCTCCCTCTATTTAAGTGTTCATATCCCATTAATTATTTCAAAACACCAGTTGATTCTTCCCCCATTCACTTTAATTCCCAATCTTTCTGATTTTCTCGACCAACTTCCTTTTGAAAATTTTTCTTCCTGTCTTGTTATCCTGTTCTTCCTTAATTCATTGCTGGATGTTGATGTCCTCGATGGTCATCTCCTCACTCCTCCCTATACTCAGGCATTATTTACCTTTCCAGTCTCCTTGATCTTGTTTGTGCATTGAACGCAGCAGCCTCTCCCCATTGCTCCTGCTATCTGCTCCTTTGTAATCCTCCCACCTATCCAGAATTATTTTGCCTGCCCACATAGTACCAAACAGTCTCCAATAAAATGAACCCTTGGGTGTCTTCTTTGATCTTCAATGTGTAATTCTAATTCCTTAGCTTGACAGAAAAGTCTCATTGTCAGGGGCCAGTCAAACTTCCTGTTGGAGCTTTATTTCCAGCTTCAGTCATGTCTTCCACCTTTCATAACTCTTCATGGTCTACATGCTATCTCTCCTGACCAGTAAAGACTCATTCATCTAACACTTAGCTCCAGGATGTCTTCTCCTATTCCCTTTATGATGATTCCAGAACACTTTCCTAGTATGCTTTCAACAGCCCTCACCACATAGTAACATTGTTTCTTCATGTGTCTCATTTTCTCTGACTTTGCTATCTTTGACTTTCTGCCTGGCACATAGTAGGTCATTTATAAACTCTTTAGTAGACATAATTGAAGACAAATAAATGCATGGAAGTGTGAGTGTGTTAGTTACTTTAATTATGTAAATATGAACACACATCTCCATATTTTTCCAAGAGGGAAAGCAAAGTTCAACTTCACCATAAATTACTGTGTGAGTGTGTTTACATATGCACTTGCCCTAGTCAGTACTCCCATGGTGCATTTCAATTACTGTAGTTTTAACAGCTGACATAGATGTAAATATAGCAATAAATTTGAGGTTGCAGTTTTATGGCACTGGAGTGAAAATGAAAGCTTCCAGGGAAAGCCTAGATCACAGCAGCATCATGAGGGCTGAACATTGTAGATCACTATTGGGAGACAGGAGACCATGGGCAGTAGTGAACCTTTTTTGACCTCAGGTAAAAATGCACTGCTGAGGGACTAATAGCACATTGGTTTTATCACAAGATTAAAAAAGATATGGAGATAAAGACAGGAATATACCACCAACAGTGTAAAACAGGATTGATTGAAAAACCTAAATTTTGGTGTTGGATAAAATTATTTTCCTTTGTTCACTTATAGTTTCTCACATGTGCTTAGAGCACATATGGATGATTTTAATAGCAGGAAGGTGTCTTCATCTGGTTTTTGTTGCTGTAACTGAATACCACAGACCAGGTAATTTACAAAGAGTAGAGATGCGCTTGTCTGCTAGCTCTGCACACAGACATGGTTCTGAGCATGCTGCTACTGTCAGCCTAGCTGCTGAGGAGGACCTTATATTGCTTTACAATATGGTAGAGGGTGTCATGTGACAAGTCAGAGACATCACAGCAGCCTGCTTCTCTGGTCCTACAAAGTCACAGACATCAATATGAAAGTCACCATCATGATCCTCCTCAACTTTAATTGCCTTTGAAAGGCCACTTCTAAGCACCATTAACATTAATTTTACAGAACACAGATTCTAGGGATGTTCCCACAACAGAAAACAACATAATTGCAAGTTTTCCATCAGTGCTGAGACTTGAACACACAGCCTTGTGTATGCTAGAAAAGCTGTCTGCTGTGGAGTTACATCTTCAATCGCTTCAGGTGAACAAAGAGAAAGTTGAACTAATTAATATCTAGATATAATTTGTAACCACTTGTATTAGATATTTTCATTTATCACTGTTCTTTTCACAGTGTTTCAACCATAAAATTACGTTCTGATCTTCAGGACAATTTGCTGTAAAAAATTTTGTAAATTCTTAATACATTAATATATTATTTAACTTATTCATAATTCTACTAACTATAGACAACAAAGCATCACTAATATGTTGATATTTATGTCTTTCTTCCAGTCACTAATATATGCATTTTGCATACTTCATTTTAATCTCCATATTTCTTGTTACTTTATTAGTCTTAGAATGGAGTCAATTCCTACACTTACATCTCCATTCTTGATTCTCCCTTGTGTTCCTAATATAAGCTTATGCACAAAACTTCACCTTTAAAGTCTAGCAAGCTACCAAATTCAGTACAGTCAAAACAGCCACTGGCTTGCCCTCCACTTGCCCCTCAGAACCATGTTAACAGTGAGCTCTCCTTTCCTCTTCTCATAAAATGATTCTGCATAGGTCAAAAGGCCAGGAATCAATGTGACTATCTGTCTTGGAATCGAAGAATTACTAGCAGTCTGTCCAAATAGCATCCTTCAAAACTCTGCCTCTCAGTTCTCATTCAGATACCATTCCCTCTCTCTTAGTTTCCTGCTTAGATTCCTGCCCCTTAGCAAATCATGTATCACCATACAACTTGAATCCTTTTGTATCTTAATACAGCTGAAAATGCCATGCATTGCACTTAGGCTGAGACCTGAAGTTGTAAACATGCCAAAGAGATGCATAACCCTCTTGCTTATCTTTGTTGTATTGTTCCAATATATCTTCGTCACTCTTTATATCACTTTCTAGAACATGCTCCTTATTCTTATAGGTATAGATTTCTATCATCCTCTGGCTCTGAGAGATGGCAAGTTCCTTAGGAGTAATTGGTCTGTCTGGTTAGTTGCTGTGTTTTCACCGCCTGCAAAAGTGTCAGGCAAGAAGCAGAAAAACCAGGAGAAGCAGCAAAAAAAAAAAAAAAGAAAAACAGAAAAAAGCAGAAGCAGAAGCGGAGGCAAACAAGGAAGAGGAAATGAAAGAGGAAAAGAAAACGGAAGAAGAAAAGGAAGAAGAAAAAAGGAAGAAGAAGAGGAAGATGAAGAAGGAAAAGAAAAAGAAGAAGAGGAGGAGGAGGAGGAGGAGGAGGAGGAGGAGGAGGAGGAAGGAGGAGGATGAGGAGGACGAGAAGGAGAAGAAGAAGAAGAAGAAGAAGAAGAAGAAGAAGAAGAAGAAGAGGAGGAAGAAGAACTACAACAACAATACAACAACAATGGAAAAACGTGTTCAGTGTGTAATTTGTAGTAATTGAGTGTCAAAGAAGGTATTTTTAAATTTAAAACTCTGAATTCCTTAAGTGCTTTCTAGAACATGTATTAGTTAAAACCCATAAGGTCAATCAGCATCAGGACGACTATTTCCAACATCTTTCATTTGAATTGTATCATTTCTTACATGTTGAGGAAAAGTTCTGCTGCAATCAGGGCATTAAAGGTCTCTTATTGATTTTTCTGCCCTTTTATTCTTTTATATCTTTTAGATGCTTCTGTATTAGAGGAGATCTCACTGGGATTTTCACTATTATATACTGTATCACCACACCTATAGCTTAATTTGAGAAGTAAAATTTTTAAGTTATACTAAAGGATCAAATGAGGATAATCCGGTTGAGACCATGGAAGAAGTTCCAGGAAAGAAGCTTCTCTGGGTCTACAGCTGTAAGGCCACACTCCTTACTTCAACTCAAGCCCTCCCTGCACAACTGAACAGTGTGCTCCTTAGTGCACACACATTCTTTTTCTTGAAAAATATTCAGTCTTTCTTCAGCTTTTATTTGCACATGCTCTAGGTTCAGATCCCTCATATAAATTTTGGTCCTTGCATCTACAAGATAGCATACACGGAAAATTCACTTTGAAGGTTGATAGAAAAATCATATATCTTCTGAGAGTGCAGGGAGATTAGCAAAGAGGAGAATGAGCAAATCTCATCACTTTCTTCTTCAAACAGAGGGTAAGTACAGCTGAAAGCACTCAGATGTACCTGGTTCTCCTCCTGCTCCTTCGGAGTTAAAATTGTATACAATTCGCAGATGCTCTCCACTGAGGAAACCACAGTGACTCTATTATGTGAGAGCTCTGGTTTCAGAATGTTGCTGCACACATTCCTTGGGGATTTTTCTATAACCTTGAGCTACCCTATTAGACACCCTTTGCCAGTCACATGTGACTATATAGAATCATATATTACATAGGAAAAAATATTACCTTTATCTCTAATTAAATTAGAAATATATTTTTCTATGAATCTCTTTTTAGTCCTCTCTACCCAAAGTTCATAGCTGGCTTCTTATTTATGATTGTATAGAAGAACTGCAGTGTTTGAACTCAGAGAATGTCTTTTTCAATGAACTCTGGTTCTGGCCTGTTAGTTTCAGTGTTCACATAAATACTTGATTGTTGCTTGATTATTTATGAAGGGCTTCAGCCTCCAAGTTTCCCTTTGCATTGTTTAGTTTTCCACTAGATGTTTTGGAAACATTATAAGAACAAAAGATACAGCATAGGAACCAAGAAAATGTGGTATATGAAAAAATATGGGAGGTTTAAATCTTGCTACTCCTACAGTATTAACTTGATTGAAATCAATTTCCTTTTTACTTAGGAAAAAATTATTTCCTGGATCCTAATGAAATAGTCCATATTAGAAAATGTTTCATGGAAGTATAAATACTTGAAAAATGAAATTCTCTGTCAACTGAATTCTAGCTTACTAATTCACTCAGTAATAACAATTCTCTATTTTCCTCTGTTATTGGAAGACCACAAAATTGCAGCTTTTGGTGTAAGAAATAATCAGATCCAGTTTTGAATATTGTTTAATTGTATTGTGTGATTATAGCATATAACCTCTGTATCTGCTTTTGAGGCATAGGCTACTGAGTACAGAATTCATAAATTGGTAAAAATAGTATATAATGTTACTGACTTCTCCTTCATCATATCAGATAAAATTTTAGAGTTTCTCAGAGATAGTTTCTAAGAGCAAGAAATTCTAAAATGAAAATGTATTTCCATTGCTTTAAAAACATAAGAACATTTTAAACCTTGTAGAGTGGAGTGGACTGACAATCTGTATACTAAAACATCTATTCAGGATATGGGACCAAATAAAGATTTCTAGACGAAGTCTGGTGTATCCAAAACACTTCATGAAGTCAGTTTTATGGAACTTTTGTGAGGCTCTGGGCTTAGCATTTCTGTAGTTGAAAATAAAAAAAAAACACTGCTTAATCATTGATAAATTGATAACTATCAATTGATAACTGATAAATTTCAAGAGCTAGCACTTATAATACATTCATTCCTCTCTTGCCAGGACTTTGGGCCAACTTTAGAGGCAGTAAAAAGTAAAAATTAACTAAAATATTTAAATAACAGAAATATTAATGAAAAAGCTTGCATATTCTGATAAACTATTAGTTAAAACTGTGTTTAAACCACACATTTAAACATAAGGAAATAATGAATAAAATTTGCTAGCTTGGTAGAATATTCCTCTAATCCCAGTACTCATGAGATGCATAGCAAAACCATATTCAAACATTAACAGAAAATCAAAATCAAAATAATAGTAATCCAATAACAACCAAGAACATGACACGCTTACCTGATTTAACTATTAAAAGGTGCATTTTACCTATAGCTACTTGTTACTGTTTTTAATGAATATATTTATTTTTATTTTTATACAACATGAAAATTCCTTATAGCCAATAACAAAGAACTTTGGTATATATTAAATTAGCATTTAATGTACATACTATGTAATAGGAAAAAAAAACTTAAGTTCCCATTGCCTGTGTAAGGTATGGGTCTCAGTCTAGCTAATACACCTAGAAAGCTTTCTAAAAGTCCTCAAACCAGCATCTTCCCATGTTAGTTCATCTAGAAGGTATAGTACAGTTTCACATGACCTAATATGCAACACGTCTAGGTGAGATACCTGGTGTGCCCTCAGACACTGGATGATTGTCACTGATATTCTCTTCAAGGTTGTCATTAAATATGTAATTATATGATTAATTAATTGAAGAGCATGCCCATCACAGGCTGCAATGCAAGTATCGAGAGTCATGAACTGCATGTGTATGTCAGTTACTATAATAATACCTGGCACAGGGAACGAGTTCATCCAAGTGTCATTGAGAACAGGCATCAAACACCATTTGCAAAGTGTAGAAAGAAAGACACTGGAGGGTGGCAAGTGGGGTTTAGAGATGGGTCACATGGCTCAGATCACAATAGAATAAATGTCTATCTTAAGTCAAAAATCAAGACAAAACAAAGCTCACATTTGGTACAGGGTTGATGAGTATTCTGGCTAGTCATGACATTCATAGTTAATACCTGCTGTCCTAGAGTATTTACTAAGAGTCTTGTCTTCAGCCTCAAAAGAGTCCCAGTTTATATGACAAAGAAAATAAATGACCCTAACTAGATATTTTATACATCCATCCATATATTTAAATAATATGGCATATAATATCTATTCCAGTCAGATTGAGGGTTTGTGATGAAGAGAAGACAATAACAAGAAATTGATATGACATATCAACTAATTATAATATATGATGTCTAAGGATGTCCAGTATATAAAAGCATACTTCCCAGATAAGAGAAAGACCAGATCCTCAAATGCTAAAGCGTCTATATGTAATCTACATATGTACCTACAGCAAGATGAGAGGCAGAGACAACAGAATCCCTGAAATATTCAGGCCAGTTAGCCTGACACATGCAGTGAAGATCAACATATGTGTACTATATATATTTATGATATATAATATATACTAAACATATTAATAATATATATACACACACACACATATACACGTATATGCTATGCCATACAGACTTATTTGTTTTTCCAAAACCAGTTCTTCCCGTGACACAGTGAAATTTTCAGAGGCTTAAATATGCCCTTGATAGGAGGTATCACTGTGCTATCCTGTTACTTCAAACAGCTGCGAGTAAACTTTGTCCTTGATCATCAACACTTAGATTCGCAAAGCCTTTGGAATCCTCTGGATCAGAGCATCTTTACACTGGACGTTGACATTACTCATCTGAATTCACATTTGGAAGTTTGCCTGTGGGGGTCTCCTGGATTAGTGTTGTGCTGCTGCTTTTGTTAAGCTGACCTCATGTTGCTATCTTGTCACAACACTGTTCTATCTACTGTTCAGGATAAACAGAGGCTCAAACTAATCCCGGAAAACATCGAGCAATAACTTTTCATTTCAGTGCTGGCACAGGTGAGGAGAGCTAATCTCTCCCAGGCTGCCTTGTTGCTCAAAATAGGCAGTGGTGGGTCCAGGATCATAATGTTCTATGGGTGACCCTGATTTGGGAAATTTTTGAAATTTTTCTCTTCCAGAAAATGTTATCATTTTGTCTTACTCACCTTGTAACTGCTATAGCCGGTTCCTAGTAATCACTAAGTGGCTAAAGACCAGTGGACATCCCCTGGGCTTTGTTCTCTTTTGTTCAATCATGTTTTAGCTCAACGGAAAGAGTGTGCTTCAAAATATTTGGTGTGCTGATAAGATTTTTGCACACCTGTTTCCCCAGTAAAAGGCTTATATGAAAGTTACTTACGAATTGTCTTAAGAATCGGTTGAAGTCATGTCTAAAAATTGCTCTTGATTTTAGACGTCTTTAAGTTTTCTATCTTATTACCAAACTTAACATTCTAACGTGTCAGGACTGAAAGTCAACCTGACATAGTGCCTATGCTTTGACAAGAGAAGCAGGAGAATAAACCTATAGAAATTTGAAGATATCCGGGACTACATAACTCTAGGCTAACCTGGGGTACAGGGGGAGACCCAGTCTAAGAAAGCAAGAGACCGAGTCACAGAGAAACAACAAAAAATGGAGAGAAAGTGTGGAAAGAAGTAGAGAAGAAAGGAAGGACCAGATGAGGGAGAAAGGGAGGGGGGAGAGGAAGGGATAGGAGGATGAAAGAGGAAAGGAGAGTGGAAGAGAGAGAGAAGGAGAGAGGAGAGAGGAGGGAAGAAGGGGGAAAGGTGAAGGGAGAGAAGAGGAAGTGGGAGAGAAGAAGAGAGGGAGAGGAGAGGAGAAGAGAGAAGAGGAGAGGAGAGGAGAGGAGAGGAGAGGAGAGGAGAGGAGAGGAGAGG
>NW_021604721.1:2383589-2416303 GCF_004785775.1 Grammomys surdaster
GGAGAGGAGAGGAGAGGAGAGGAGAGGAGAGGAGAGGAGAGGAGAGGCGAGGAGAGGAGAGAAATTGAGACTGAAAGTGTGAAGCAAGTGTTGACAAAATGGATGGATGGGAAAAGATGCTCACTATGCAAGTCTCATGACCTAAGTTCAATCCCCAGAACCAAGGTGAGAATCTACTATACAAATCTGTTCTCTGACTTTTGCACACATACACATACATACACATACATACGTGTACATATACACATACATACGTACACATATACAAATGCATACTAATAAATTAGCCATAGAATAAAGGAGTTGGGCAGAGGTGGTCATCAACTCATGACATTGATATATGCCCAATATTTGAACAAATATTTGCTTTGCTTCCTCAAAGGGATATCATTACTGTGATCAGACTATTTACAAAAGTGAAAAGGATTTTGACGATTAAGGTCATTGATTGGCTGATTTTGAGCTAAGCAAAATAGAGGGAATCCTGAGTGGGCCTGCATTGACTGAAGGAGCTTCTGACTATTGTCTTTAAAAGATCAAAGCACCTGCAGCCTCTCCAAGGTTGTCAACCCTATTGCCTTCCATCTTGGGACCATTATTTGGGCTCTTTTTGCTTTTTTCTGCTGGTCCCTGGCCCTCAAATAGGCAGACTAACTCTGTGATACAACAGATAAATAATTTGGTGGCAAAACCTACTCAGATACATTATCATAAGTTAGCTATGGAGGACCACGAGACTCAAGATGAGGTTGTTACTTTATACAGGGTGTTTCCAAAACCCATCTCCACCCAACCTAAAAGGGGGGACTTCTGCCCCTAGACCAAGCAGAGAGGGGCCACACAGAACCCCCTCTGTCAGGCGATCTGAATTCTTGTTTAGGCTGTGAGGCTAAGCACTGCAAGGGAATATAAATAAAAGATAAAAATATCTATCTGGGTTCCCTGAGGGACAAGCCTGACTGCACAGGGGTTGATGTCAAAAGTATCCCCTCTCCAGGAAAAAGACATCGGGATGGGTATGGCCCTCATGCCTCACTGGGCAATGACAGCGGGACTGGAGCCATTACAAGGTCCCCTTCAAATACTGGAGGTCAGGTCTCTATCCCTGCCTTGGAAAGTTTAGAATTGCCACAGTCCTTCTATACTAAAAGAAGGGAGGAGATGTCAGGGGCAGCCCTGCTTACACACTGTAGGCCTAAAATCAGCCATAGGCCTAAAATCAGCAATAGGCCTGTCATACATGTGTACTAACACCAAGTCTTGGGTCTCAGTGGAAAAACATTGAAACAGATGGCTATAAGCTAATGTAAACAGGCAGATTTTGTGGAAATTTACCAGCCTGAGTAGTCATAGACCTTGTAAATAGGTAGCCTTGGTAGACAATACCAACTTAGATAAGGACAAGCGAGTCATAGGCAGAGTCATAGTGAATTGTCCCCTGAACCTTCACCTAGCTGATACCCGGTTCTGAAGATATCTGTATTCCCCCTGAACACCCACACTCCAGTGTCATTCCCTTCCCCACATCCTGTCTTTCTGTGTTTATAACCCCTGTGTGAATTAATTACGATTTGAGAAAAAAAAAAGTGCAAAGCACCATGTTGGACAGAGAAATTGTATGTCAGAAATTGCAGGTTAACTGTAGCTGAGGGCTTTTGGTGTTATATCACAAGGAACCAAGTTCCAGCAATAACCTGTGGATTTCAAAGAAATACCCAAGCATTCAATAAATTGTAACCATTGCTGACACCTGATGTTAAGCAAATGAAACCATTGGCAGGTGACACAGCTAAAGTCACAGCATATCCCTGACCTAATAAACATACATTGCTCTAACATGTTAAATGCATTACAAATGGAAATGAACTTGGTCCTGTAGAAATCCTAGGTTTGCTGTTACAGTGCCTGGCAAAATGGATACACTCCAGAAGACAGAAAGGACTGAGGTGGAGAGTAGCTTTGATTTTTGCTTCCAGATGCCCCGGCTTGGATCTCCTTCATTAAGAACTGAGTTACTCATATTGACCCACATGGGGCATTCATGAACCTATGTGAGTTCCCAGTTCTGTATTTAATATTTTCCATTTTTTCCCTGGTGCCATTCGATTTCCTACCCCCCACCCCAGCTATTCCTACTCCTTACACTTTGTGCACTTGCACATGTCCATATGATTGTGCAAACAGTGTGATTTTGGAGGTCAGAGGTCAATCTCGGGTGTTGGATCTCAGGTGTTTTCCACCTTTGCTTAAGACAAGGTCTTTTATTGACCTGAAACAGATCTTCCTGTCTGCCTTTTATCTCACAGCCCTGAGATTACAGTCATATCACTGGGCCCTGCTTATTGTATAGATCCAAACTTAGGTCCTCACGTTAGGGAGATAAGCACTTTGTCAAATGGTCTATATCCCCAGTCTCCTTTGATTGTCCCACATATACTTTTGGCTGTGATAGTTAATCTCAGTTGTCAGTTAGATTGGATAGAGATTCCTGTGAGATGAGTTATGGATGCTTATGAATGCATCATTGAAGGTGCTTCCAGGCATAACTGCCATATGGAATATTATCTGAAGAGAGAAGTCTCGGCTTGAATATAGACAATAGGCCAGGTACTCAGGGAGAATCCAGCCAGAAAGGGCCACTCTAATCTTCCTGACAAGTACATCTACTGCTGCTTATGTACTATTTTCCTGCTGCTTAATAAGACTCGGCAACAGCGTCTGCCTGACCCCCTGTCACCACAGGGATAGGCAATAAAAAACTTTACAGCAAGGTTAAATCTTACGGGGAAAATATTTAAAAGCTCATTAAAGTAATTATTCCCTGGAAGCCAGCATAATTGTTTTAAAATCCGATTTCTGGAGCTGTGCAACTGGGAAATGAGCATAAAGTTGAGAGTTAAACACACATATGTCCTTGGCATTGCATTCTGCAGCCGTTCAAGAAGATGGCTTGAATTTCATTGTGAAATTGACCAGATTCAATGGTTTACATTGTGCCATTGGCTTTACTATTGGGCTGAAGATCCAAGTGTAAAGTTCTCTTTTGGTTCTACCTGGCATGCTTCAAGTGATTCGTCAATCAACTTCCTTGATTACTCTGTTTTCTGGTTTATATTCAACTTGTCACCCACTTAGAGATGCTCTGGGGAGGAAGTCTGAATCCAGCCTGAGTCACTGAGATATCTCAGTGACCATATCTTTTACACACAGGCTTCATTTACATAAATTATTCAAAGAATTGTCTGTCCTTTAGTTGAGCAGGACTTTAGTGACACTATGGATGGACTCACTATTGTGAATAAAGCACCATGCACATGCTGAGACAGGAAAGGATGCCAAACACAAGTATTTTCAGACATTTATTTCTTTACCAGGGCTTGATGATAATCAACAGTTGATAGGGCATTTAGTAAATACTGGATGGCATATATGTGTCAAATTACCAAAAAGATAACTTTTTGACAAGATAAAATGTTAAAACACAAATAACAAGATATAATTTGGGGAGTTTTTTCTAGTAGAAACATAACTGAAGACTTTAAGTTAAACTGTCAAAGTGTACTGAAAGATGTTTTAATCTTGTCTTTATCCCTTCCAAACTACTATACATTTAGTAGGCAAAATCAATTTAATAATAGTAACTGAATTATATCACATCTCATAAGAAGTCTAAGTAAGTCCAACTTGTTTTTCACTCTGAACAAAATTGTTTTGTCCTGTTCTGGCTTGTTGGTTTTTATTTTGTCTTATCTTATTTTAGATGACGTTTCTTTTAAACTGTAGGCTCAAACTAGGAGCCAAAATAAATCCTCCCTCATTAAATTGCTTTTCTTAAAGCAATTAGAAAACTAACTAATATATAAGAAAGACAGACAGATAGAAAGAACCCTTGGATACTTTGAGACAAATGCCTCTTTCTTTCAGTTATTCTCTCAAGAATTCTGATCGCAGGGATGACAAAGTTTATATATCTTTTTGCATTATTTTTTGTGGCTATGACACCATCTTTATAAGGCATTAAGAATATGTAAATACAAGATAGGATTGGAATATATAGGACTCGTATGTCTCGTGTTCTATGGGTTTTACAGACTACATCCAAGAGGCTGAGAAGCTATCCACAATGCAGGCAGCTGCAGGCATCCAATCCAGTTTCCACTTACTCCACCTTCCTCTTTTGAATCTGGTAAAAATCCTCAACAGAATACTTTTCTTTCTCCAGGTATTCTACAGTGGAAGACTGCACAGATATAAATCAATAACAGAAAAAATCAGAAATTTTAAAGTTGAAAAAAATTGTCACCAATTCAGATCCAATTTTAAATTCTTTGACAGAAAACTGAATTTGAGGATTTGACCCTAGAATCAGTTATAACCTGCAAGTGAGAGTTTGTGGCCATAGTCTGTACACAATAAACTAGCTAAGGCTGTGGAATAGGCCCAGAAAAGCGCCAGGAAGCCAGGAGCATCACACAGCTCTACTGTATTAACAGAAAATAGTGTTAGCCTTTGAAAGTAACCACTACTAAGACAGACAGAAAGCTGCCTTATTATACACAATTGGTTTTAAAATCATGAAGTGGGAAGGCTATGGGATAGAACTCATTCTGTTTGTAAAGAAAGATCATGAAAAAAAAGTTTAAAAGCCACAGGACAAACTACTTACAAAACCATTTAAAGCTGTAAGAAGTCTATTTAATTCTTGTATTTGCTTTCCCACAGTCTTTAGGAGACTGAGAGAATGTTTACATCATAGCATAAAGGCATCTTCATTTTCAGGAGTCTTCAACCAGAAGGGAATGGTCTGGAAAATTGTGACTATAATTTGCTATGGAATGTGTTTAACAGCTGGAAGGATTTCACACTTACACCCCGATTTACAAAGCTTCTTAGCTGACATTGCTTCAGCGCTAGGCTTAAAAGTCATGAGTTCCCAAAGATGCCTCCTTCCCCTGGATTTGAAAATTATTTGTGTAATGAAATCAAGTCACTTTAAAAAGAAACATCATAAAAGAGCCTGACCAAGCAAAGCAGAAATGCACAGCTTTGGAAGTTCTTGGAGTCATTTCCCACCCTGCAACCCCTCTACTGGCCCAGCCAGCTTCATTTTTCAGCTGTCAAAGCCCCTTTTTTTTCCAGGCAAGGAATCTGTGCTTTCAAATCCCATATCCTTAATTGGCCCAAGAAACTTCTTACTGTGTTAAAAGAGAAAACACAGCATTCTGGTGTGATGAATAATGATAACAAAGAATTAAAAACACAGCTTCCTCATGTAAGTGAGTGAGCTTGTGTGTGTGTGTGTGTGTGTGTGTGTGTGTGTGTGTGTGTAGGTAGGTATTGATGGTGCTCCTGGGGGAAATTGCTCCCATCTAAAAAGTGAGATTAAAATGAAAAGAACCAGAAGTTTTTCTGGTAAGATTAAAAGTAAAATAGAAAGATACTTAGCAGCATGGGGTCCATCAATATCATACTCCTGTCTGTATTGTGAGCTGGTTTGGTCAGTACTCATCTTGTGTTCCCAGCACAGAGGTGGACAGACAAAGACATGGGTATAGCACCCCTTTCCTACAACCTGTCCCAAGAAAGAGCCCCTCCAGCCAAGAACCTCCTTTTGTTTTTACAGATTTCTCTAAGTTCAAGAAAATAGATCAAAGCTTGGGCTGTGTTTTTGAATCATAATTTGATGCAGCTCTTAAGAAAATTTTATGCAATTGCCAGTAATAGGACCATCATCATTACGAATCAAGCTGTCTCAGCCTTGTCTGGGCTCTCTGAAACTCCTTTCTCTGGGCACTATGTGCCATTCGCATTAGCACTATTCAGGACTGCATCTTTCATCATCCAATTATTTCATAAATGTGCCTAAATCACATTTGTTTTAGCAACTAGTGTGTGTGTGTGTGTGTGTGTGTGTGTGTGTAGTAGCATAGTGTCATGGAAATGGCAGGGACAAGGGAATCTAACATAGTGGCCCACTGATTTGACTATTTTTAGTTGTACTACTGAATTACTGATGGAGCGAAAAAACCAAGGTCTTATGCATACTAGGCATATGCAAGCAATCTGCATACACAGGCATTCTACCATTGAGCTACATGCCCAACCCAATGGTTTCAATTCTCATGCTACAAAGTATGTGTCATGTGACAAAGGAAATTACTCTCCTCCAATTATTCTCCTTCTGTATACTCATTGTCAGTGTATTATGATACATGGAGATAAAGTTTGTTTATATATCTATAGCTTGATGTGATGTGACACTATTTGGGGTGACATTTGAACAAAACACTGTTCACCTCAGATGAGAAACTGATGACAGGCTAAAAATGCCATGAAAGATGCCACCAGACTGGTGACCCTATGTGTTTATGAAGGTGGCTTGCAGGGGTATGTAAGGGATTACTTAAGGAAGCAAGCATGGCTCGAAGTAGTTATATCATCAAAAGTCCATACCAGTATCAGTGACAGTTTTCGAAAGCTGGAATATGGAGCTCACTGCATGACTTATAGGCAGCTTGGCAGGTCAGAGAGTGTCTTCCACACAACTTGGCTGATCTTAGTGTATCCTCAACAGTCCTTATTGCTTGGGAGTGTGTAATCTTAAAAAGTGAATGGACATCTATAACTGGGTTTTTGTGATTTCCTGAAGCTTCTGAGTTGCTTACTTCCTGAGATTCTCTTTTAGAACTTCCTGGATCTTAATAAGCCTCCTTTACTTCCTTGCTGTTGAGGAACTTCAGAAGAAATTGCTACAGGGCATATGTATGAAGTAGTGTCAGGAATAACCCATAAAGGCTGATGGGGCTTTAGAGTGTATAATTCCTCTGTCTATACCACGGCAACCCTGCACCAAGTTTTTCTATTTTGTATGGAAAATCAATATAATGATAAAAAATTAATCCTAGAATTCATACCAGTATTAAAAACAGTAGCCCTGAGTATTAGTGTACATATCAACCTGAAAGATGTCAGGCCATGGAAATAAAGCCAGGATATCTGTATGAGTTCCATGTCAGCTACTGAAAGTATTAACTTATAGAGTGAGCAGGCTAAATGATAGTCTCTTAAGAAATATTTCCTGTGGGACCACTGAGAATCTGACCATGCAGGATTTTTAATTCATAAAATCTAGTTCCAGTAGCAAATGTTTACTGGTATCTATAAGAATACAGCCATTTTAAATCTAAACCTACTCTAACACAACCACAGATGCAGAATTAAAAATCCAGAATGTTTAGATTTTATTTTTTAGTATTTCAGAAACAATTTGAAGCAGATCTCGAGCCACAGACCCAACAAATAAATGAGTCACAGCATTTTGGTAAAGCTCTCTTTAATTCTGGTCACCATTTCTGCATTGTGAAAATAAATTGAAAGCTTCTGTTGGGCTCTGGAAACTAAGATTACACATTTCACTTGTCTCAATTTTATTTTGACACCTGTGGGAAAGAGAAAACCCTACAGTAATGTCATGTGTCACTCAAAGGCTCGGGCACCTCTCTGTTTAAAAGCTAACTGTCCTGAATAGTAAGAGAAAATAAAAAAGTTGTACTATTAATAAACACCTACTAAGATTGTTATACTCAGTGGCTCTATCCCAGCGAAATAGTCAATCATCTAACCCTAACAAAACAATTCTTTAAACTCTAAGGCAGCCCACGTCAGAATCTTGAGTCCAGTCTGTGATCAAATATGAAAAGACATGTGCTGAACTGTGCTGTAAAGAAGGTAGCTAAGTATATATCCCTGAACAAGAAGTTAAAAATAACAACAGTAATGGCCGCATAGTTCCTCTATGCCGGGCACTGTTGGATACCAAGATACTACAGCCAATGACAGAGTAAGGACCTCTGCTTCTATGGGGTCACATTCCAGTGGCTCCCTTGCTCTCAGACCCCTCTTCATGGTTTCATCACAGTACTGCTCATTGAAACGGAGAATCGGGAGTAGTGAATGAGGGAGGGGCAGAGGAAAGAAAACAATACAGCAGGAATCTGAGAGAGAAGAAGAAACCAGTCTGGGTAAACCTGGAGAAGACAGACTTTCTTCTCTAAGGTACAACATACAAACAGTGAGAGATGAAATCCAAGGAAGGAAGGAGAAGGCTTGTCCATGTTCTTTCCATCATGCTGGGCAGAACCACTTGAGTGAAGGAATAGAAATGGTGGTGTTGTAAATCTCCATCTGTCTTCATTACATTCTCTTGCTGTGAAGAGATACCCTGACCATGACAGTTCTATAAAGGAAAGCATGTAATTGAAGCTGGCATACAGATTCAGAAGTTTAGTCCATTATTGTCCTGGTGGGAAGCATGGCAGCACACATGCAGATGTGTTGCTGTAGCTGAGAGTTCTACATCTGAGCCAGCAGGCAGCAGGAAGAGACATTGTGTCTGAGTTGAGCATTTAATGCCCAAAAGCCCACCCTCCAGTGGTATACTTTCTCCAAGAAGGCCATACCAACTCCAACAAGGCCACATTCCTCATCCCTGTCAAGTAATGCTACTCCTTGATGACCAAGAATTTAAATATATTTGAGCCTATGTGGCCATTTCTGTTATAATGTGTTACTTTGCTTTCTTTCTGATTAGAACGTTTATATCAGGTCTTGAAGGTGTGCGTCAGCCTCTGAAGTGCTGAGAATGATGTATACCATGATGCAGAAGATATGGATGTGTAAAGACAGTGTCCATGTCTTCTTCACCTTTGCCCTAGATTGAGTTCATCACAAAGAGAGAATTCAGAAGTCATCTGCTTTAAAAGGTATGAAAATGCCACCAATCACAGTGTACAATCTAAGGACAGAATGCTAATAAAATACCTACTGTGTGTCAAAAATGCTGACAGAACTGTGTTAATATCAAGGGAGAATGCAAAAATTAAAATGGCTTCCTTTTATTTTAATTTTAAAAAGACATGATAGAAATATCATGTGCATTGAATTGTTAGGAAATCTATTTGTTTTCTTTATTATATGTAATATTTAATGATACCAGAAATGCTCTTAGCCCCAAAGAAGAAAGGGTTCTACAAACATCTTAATGCCTAAGCACTTCCCTGATGATTGTGAGCAGCTAGACTTAGAAGCAATAGAAATAGAAAAAGAAGACTGGAGACCCATGTTTCAAATCTGGCTTTTTTTATGTTTCCCAGTTGGACCATTAGAACTGAATTAAAGAACTTTGCTAAAATATTCTGCTGGCTTAAGTAAGTCTGGCCAGAAGCAGGGAAACAGAAACACATTGAAAAGGACACAGGGGAGTCTCAAAGAGAGGGCCATGCCTTCATCCAGGCCATGAACACACACACTCACACACACACACACACACTCAGACCAGCATGCACACTTGCACCCCTGCAAATGTACATACACACATGTACACACAGAAATACATATGTACACATATAAATTCACACACAAATGTGAAAACACACATGAATGCACACACAAACATATGCAGAAATTTACATATACACCTGCGTGTGCTCATGCACACACATCAGCATGTACACTTGCATACCTGCACATGTGCATACAAACATGCACGTGCGGAAATATGTATACACACAAATATGTGAATCAAGAACTCTGCCTCTAAACTCTTAAAATTAGAAAATGTATGTATAGCAGGTTAAATCAGGAATATTTCATGAGCATTATAGTGTTAAATAAGCCATTTGTCTATGTCAACAATTGTTGAATGGTATCATCAGGAACCATGGCATGTAGAAAACTGTAAGTCAAAGACAATCTAGGTCTACTGTGGCAATGTTGCACATCATTCCACCATGTAGAAACAAAAAGATTCAAAACTGAATTGTGTGCACTTACGACTATTTTAAAGTTTGAGAGTTAACAGCAAACAGTTTTGCCAGCCCAACATCAACAACATGGTGTTAAAGGTAACTCATCACTATCTGAAGCATTCAGACCTTAGAAACTAGATCAATATGCACAGCCTTCAAATACAATGCTAATGAAAAGCTGCTTGTGTTAGAGAACTATTCAAAAGAAGAGGAAAAATTAAAAACATGCTGAGTAGTGAAAATAAAACACGATGTAGTATGTGTTCAGGTAAGCTTAAGAAAAAATTAATGGTAGGATTTGGGTGCTAAGTATATAGACGTTCACTATGAAATATTTTGTCTCAGAGTATATTTTCAAATGTTAATAATATAAAGAAATAATATTTAGGAGGATACTTAAAAGCAATAACTAAGAAAAATGCCCCACGACTGGAAAGAAATAATGCAGTGACCTCCTAAAAGGACAGCGGTGGAGAAAATTTGCTAAGAGGACTGCTCTGAATACAATAGAAATATATCTATGAGTACTTCTCAGCTCCGGTATTCCCCAGCTCTGGATGGCACTTCATTGCAGTCACTTTGTAAGCCCTTCCCAACATCGGTGAGATAGTCATCCTGCTCTACTTTATGAAAGAGAAACACAGAAAAATCTCCACACCTTAGTGGACATTACTAACATTTTCCAGTCCTATCAACTATTGAAACAAAATGTCACCAAACAGGTATCAATTAGTAAATTAACTACCTAAATAGAGCTGCCTTCCTCTGTGACACATGTAAAGTACTAAAGATGTGATATATCAGTTAAGGTATTTTTGTACAATAATGAAGTACACAATACACATGTTGTATAGAATACATCACAAAATGTCTTGAAGGAGAGGGTTAGACGTTGGCTCCTTCAACAGCAGCTGGAGGCCTCAGGACAATGGTTACCAGTCATGGCTGTAAGTAGAAAGCAACAGTTTGCCCATTGGTTCCACTCCATCTACCAATTAAACACAAGACTCAACAGAACAACTCTTGATGTCAGGGCTGAGCATTCTCCTGACAACCCTGTGACATTAAATCTCATTAGCAAGCAGTGGACCACAAATCCCCCTTTAGACATTCACTGACCAAAAACAATGAATCACAAAGACTGACTTATAACTGTCATGATTCATGTTTTGAGTAGCCCATCTTCTCTGAGTGTGGCATGTGGTATAGCAAAAGATCTGGGCTCACCTTGTGGGTGGGTGGAGACTGAGTCTAGAGGAGGCATCACTGTGTTGGTTTTTTAAAAGTCTGAGGAGGTGTGGGAGACAGGATTCAGTCAACAACTGTGTGTTACATAAGTGACAGTAATCAGATGTGAATAAAATCACACAACACTGGTGTAAAATAATGATATAAGAAAAGGTTTCAAGCCGCTTAGATTGTTCTCACAGCAAATATTCTAACAAAGTTTTCCACACAAAAGTTCATTATTTAGTAGGTTTGGTAAGCCTCTATCTACAAGGATTTTTCCACCTTTAAAACAAATATCTGCTTTGTCAAAATTTCTCCAATAAATTAGAATACACTTACATGGGCTTTTTCCCATATCTATCACTTCAGGGAAATTTTTAAATAAATTAATAGATTAGTTTGTGTTATAAAATAAAACTCTGCACATACCTATTGTTAAAAACATTTAATTGTGATATGTCTATTCATTAGTCACACTTACAGTAATTATAGACAAAAATGGTACTTTTTTAAATCCAACTTTTACCACAGAGATGTTTGTATATGAAAGGTGGTACTCTGGAGTGTTCAGTTACTGATATTTATGAGGCCACAGACGGAGCTGTTAGAATAGTGGACTAAGGCTAAAGTTCACGAGATCAGTCTGTCATCAGTGCTTGAAACTTGGGTAGAGTAGGGCAGTGAACATTATGAAACTTATGAATAAACAAAGTTTTACTTCAGTAGGGACCAAGCAGCCCCTTGGAAACATGCCCCTAGTTCCCCAGCTAATAGTATTTTTGTAAGCCTTGTATTCTGGCCAAAAATCTTTGAAAGTCCTAAGGGATCTACATTGTCCAAGACTCAGCTAGTTTAGCATCATTTAAATGGGGCCATGCTCCTTCATCTTAAGAGTCTGGTTTTCTTTATTTCCAATTATTTAATGAAACGACTGAAAAAGAGCTTTATTTTTTGAAAGCTCATATGATCCCCTTCATTTGTAGGCTGGGAATACATGTAGCTTCGATGGTTTAGGTGCATTTTAATGCAAAAAATAATGCATCTGATGAGTTGTTGTAAAGAGTCTAGTTGAGTATTTGGGAATGGATGCTAATAATTAACCCTGAACTTGCAGAATATTTAATGATTATCGTTAACTCCAGCCTCTGGAATCAGTTCGAGACTTACCACACTTAATGACTACTGCTAGTAACAAGATAGTGTCCACCTGAAAATAACAGAGACCAGACATAAGTATCCCCTTCTCCTCTATCTCCTTCTCCCCACTTCTCCTCCCTCTCCTTCTTATCTCCCCCTCCCCTTTCCCTTTTCCCTCATTCTCCCTCTCCCTCTCCCCATCTCTTTCTATAGTGGAAGTGAGATACAACACCATAAGAATATCTGCCTAGGCAATTAAATGATGCATTACTGGTTCACATGCTAAGGAACTCCCAGGCACTGTGTATTTGAAAGCAGGTCTCCCAGCTCCAGCTAAGCATGCAAGTTTTGCAGACTCAACCAATGTCTTAACTACAATATCACAAAACTTCTTGACCTAGAACCAGCAGCTAAGCTCTTGACTTTCAAAAGTTATGTCAGATGACAGATATTTTCTTATTTTAGACAGATCTTGTTTAGGATTATTTCAAAGCAATGAGTGTTAAGTTGTAAGACATGTAGATCACCTGACAGATAACACTGTGCCCTGGTTTAATGTGGCCCTGACAAATTTATTCAATACCTATTTATTGACCACCTACTATTTTCTAAATTATTATTCTTAAAATTGCATTCTAGCACACTTGTTGGTCTTCAAAGCCTGGTATTGCTAGCATTTGTTTTCCACTGGAGTTTTTAACAGTAGCCAAGAAATATTATAATATATCAAAGCCACAAACCTAAGTGTTTTGCTATCCATACATAATGTATTCCCTAGTTAATGGGAGGTTGACTTTTTGATCCATTAATTACTCCTAGGCTGATCATTTGCTGTTGGTCAGAAGACCAGGAGAGAGTGTGTAGGATCCAGTAGGATTTATGCACCAGACACAGAAATGGAGGGACATGGCTCTATCCACATTCAGCAGGTTGCAGCTCTATAGTCTTTTTACTCTATGGAATGCTTATTAGCATCAAGCTCAGAATATGGATTTATTTATTTATTTATTTATTTATTTATTTATTTACTTATTTATTTGGTTTTTCGAGACAGGGTTTCTCTGTGTAGTCCTGGCTGTCCTGGAACTCACTCTATAGACTAGGCTGGCCTCAAATTCAGAAATCTGCCTGCCTCTGCCTCCCAAGTGCTGGGATTAAAGGTGTGTGCCACCGATGCCCAGCAGATTCCTTAATTTTTAAGGCTAGATTGCTGAAACTTGAAAAACATTTCATTCAACTCCCTATTGTAAAAACAAAGCCAAGCTATCAGTTTTCGTTCCTATTTTTTTCTGCTGTAGCTGGTTTAACTTCTCTTCTTGTTATTGTTTATTTCTTTTTAGGTCCAAATATCTCCTAAGTTGCTTTAGTGAAATGAGTGAGAATTCTATATTTTTACAAAATTTACAAAGTAGAGATGTTATAGAAATAATTATTGCATTTATATTTTCATAAGTTTATTTTTGTATTTGAACAGCAAATAAAATGTATACACATGCATAAAATAAAGGTACAATGAAAAGATTTTAAAGTATAAATAGATTTGAAGTCTTTAGTTGGATGGCATATACAAGATGAATCAACCCTTCCTTAAAGAAGCTTTATATACAAAATAAATATATAAATACAACATGAATTTGGTATGTGAATATTTTGGAAATTTAATTAAGCATTGCAATCTTAACAACTGTATTGTTAGTAGTTAGTTTGCATTTATATACATATACACATTGTACATGTTTCCATATTACATACACTTTTGCCCTGATCCATAGACCATACGCTATCTGTGATTCTGTTTTGTTATTCTGTGAAGGGCCACCAGAGCAGAAACCAGCAACACATAACATTTCATAATTTCTTGACTTGAGTCCTATTGCTACTCTAGAGAATAGGAAATTAGCCAGTCACCTACATAAGAACTTCTTAAATGTTTTACCCTTACATAAAATATATATTTTTGATGTGATGGGCAGAAAATAATAAAATCTACATTTCTGAGCGAATGATGCAACTTCCTCCTCTTGTTTCAAGTGTACCACAGAGGAAAGAAAAACTGATACATTATGAGAGAAAGGAAGGAAGGAAGGAAGGGAGGAAGGAAGGAATGAAGAAAGGAAGGAAGGAAGGAAAGAAAGAGAGAGAGAGAGAGAGAGAGAGAGAGAGAGAGAGAGAGAAAGAAAGGAAGGAAGGAAGGAAGGAAGGAAGGAAGGAAGGAAGGAAGGAAGGGAGAAAGAAAGAAGAATTACACAGTGGATCTTACAGAATGTTTATTTCAACAATCTAGAATGTTTGTGATTGGAAGTAAAGGAGCTCTGAATCTGGATAAGCACAGAGAAACCTGATAGAATGTGACCAACTTTAGGACTGCAAGTGACCAGCCTGTGTAATACTAAAGTTAACATAAGGTATAAACATGTGATGATGAAAATTTGTGTTTCAAATCACCCCAGAAAATAACCAAGTTAGTTTCTTTCTTTGAAAACTAAATCTTATTACTCTGAAAGAGTAGACTTCATTAAGTGTCAGAAAATGCTTACTTTGTAATAGTGTTGGTCTTGGAGGCTCAGCAATGGCCGTCTCTATAATATAATCTCTCTAATCCATCAGCCTGATGACTCATTTATCAGCAAACCCCAAGATGGGATATTTCAGTTCTTTGGAGTTTTACACGCTTAGTCTATAGTTACTTGGAAAGTGCTGACCATTAAAATATTTCTTCACTTTTGAAAATCCATGATGTATATACAATGACATCTGATAATATCTACCCCACATTTCCTGTCTCCAACACTTCCCAGTCTCCCCTAACATATCCCTGTCCATCTTCACATCTTTATTTTTTGATTATCCACCTAGTCCAAGTACTGCTACATATATGTTAGTGTGGACATCCCCTAGAGCATGAGAAAACATATCAGTGGCCACAAAGGCAAAAGAGCCTCTGCTCACACATGCTGTAGTACTGCCAACAACTATAAGTTAAGGTGCAAGTTAATTCTTGCTTTTGAATATATAGCTAAAGTGCAAAAAAAAAAAATTCCCCTCTGGATGTTAGAAACAAAATGAGCTCTGGCTCAGGAGCTGATGTAGATAGATACCTCAGTCTGGATTAAAGCTCAAGTTATAGTCTAACTTGGAGTGTAATCTTTTATGGACAAGATTCTAATGCATAATAAATAGCAGAATTTGGATCCAGTAACATGAAATAATAGAAAGAACATGAAAAAATAACAAAAACAGGGTTTTTGTTGTTTTGTTTGGTTAGATTGCTTGTAGGTTAGTTGGATGGTTTGGTGATAGGCTTTTACCCTGTAGCTCTAGATAGCCTGGAACTCTATGTGTAGATAAGGCTTGCCTCAAACTCGAAGAGATCCACCTGCCTCTGCTTTCCTGTCTCCCAAGTACTGAGAGAAGGTGTTTGCCACCATGCCCAGTCAAAAAGTGTTTTTTAAAATATATATAGTAAATATATACACATATATATGTATATATATGTAAAAGAGAGCTGGGATAAAAATGAACTAGAAGGTATGGTAGAAGAAAAGAACTTGAAAGACTTGAAAATTTATCAAAGTAGAAATTTGTAAACTAAAAAGACAAACACACTTTTAAAGAATGAATTAAAATTTGAGCCAAAAGATAGCAAAGGCCGAGATGAACAACATGAACACAAGAAATACACAGCACAGAATACAAAGGTGTCACCTATCTGAACATGAACACAAGACACACACAGCATAGAATATGAAGGTGTCATCTACCCATAAATTATTCCAAATATGCTTAACAATTTTCCTAATATATAGAAATTGGAACTATCAAATGAATGAAATATAATAAATTTCAGGCATGCTAATTACAACTTCAGTCTAAGTAAATAGTAGAAATTAAAAAAAAAACAAATATATGTAACAAGAAAATAAAATAATATCCTTGGGCAATCCTGAGTCCAAATTCTAAACTGATAAAACTCAGTTACGTGAATTAACTTTTCAGGAGAAAGAATTTAAAGACATTGATCTGAGGGAATCCATGGGGAAAAGTCTGGGGAGCTTGCAACTTACAATGTGATCTCTGATATGCTTCCTGAACGATGCACTTTAAGAAGAAACTGAATCCAGAAAAAGTTCAAGGACTATAAGAAGCAAGGACAAGAGGGGAGTTGATCAGGAACAGATCACACTGAATAGGATGTGATTTATATGGCTAAACAATGTGGAATTTTAAAAGTGTAAATTGAAGGTAAGGTAAAAAATAAGTGCTACATTTAGATTTTAAAGTTGAACAAAGTGAAGTTGGAGCCCTTTCTTTAGTGGTTAGGGGAAAGGTTACAGCATGTAAGAACTTTGGAATATAGCTTGGATTAATTTTAAGGTCTTGGTGGTGGTGGTTTGCTCTCTCTCTGTCTCTCTGTCTCTCTGTCTCTCTGTGTCTCTCTCTGTCTCTCTGTCTGTCTCTCTGTCTCTCTCTCTCTGTGTGTGTGTGTGTGTGTGTGTGGTGTGTTAGGTATGGAGCTTTAGGCTTTGTGAATGCTAGGCCTGGTTTTATTAAGAACAGTAAACATGTAGACTCTAGTTTTGATCTCTTACAATGTAGGAAAAAAAATCCAAGCTTCTATTTGACAAAGAGAGAGTTTAAAAAATGAGAGAAAGGGAGGAAGAAGAAGTCAGATCAGTTTAATTGAAACCACAGAAGAGAAAATAAGAATCCTGAGTTAAATAAATACTTTTCTTTAACCTCTTATTTCCAAATCCTTACTATAAAATAGAAATAATATAAATAGAAATACTATAAAACAGAAATACTAAAAAGCTATTTTTTCAAACTATCAAATGGAGAAGAAACAACGTATTTTAGTATTTCAGCAAAAATTAAATAACAAATTAGAAGGGCTCTTAAAGCTTATTATCCACAAACAATCTCAAAATTAGAATTAAGGTGGAATAGATGCTCATATTTTTAAGAACATTCATGACATAGTATGCTAACCCCCTCTCTGACTGACAAAATATTTGGCATAATTAAGCAAGTGCCAGAGGGTTTTGGAATGTCCAGTTGTGCACAAACAGATTTGATAGCTGAATGAAATAGTTTCTTTGACTGTGGTTTTCTTCCTCCACAGTCTTAAAGTTACTAAAAGAAAGTAATAGATTTATATTTTTTAAAAGAAGAGTAAAAATAAGACGAATGTAAATCAGTGTTTTATTTAGGTTGCTATGATTCATTTAGACAGCACACTGGGTAGGTTGAGCTCAGCAGTGGTGTTTGGGTTTCAGTTCCTTTTATCTTAGCATCCCATAACCATCACCCATGAGCCTATCCAGTCTCTCTCTCCTGAGATCTGGAGAGTGATTTTTCTCTGCCCACCCAAGCCAGTGCTGTAAATGACAACATTTACGAATGCTCCTCTCACTGGTTAATGTGCCTGCCCTGTTTTCTCGCCTATATAAGGATTTCTTCATCAGATTTTCAATGTATTATCAGTAAGATTACAAAAAACATGTGAAGGAAATTGCATTTTCTTGACATTTCTCTGATTATCAAATACGTCGCTATAATCTTATATCATATTCTGTGACTTTTATTCATTCCCAAGATAGATCTACAACTAGTTGTGAGTCTTAGGGGAGGTCTCTAACCATTTCATGACCTAGTTTTTTTTTTAATTTAAAAAAAATGGGAAAATAATATCCAAACTGCTAACTTGAAAAGATAATTATAAATGGTGGATAAAATCAAATACATTAGGTTATTTGGTATATATTACTTCTGCTAGCTTTTAAAACCTTACTCAGGTGATTGACTTTATTACAGACAATTTTGAATAATTGGCTACATGACCAAAAATGTAGATTGTCTTTTTGAAACATGTTAGTAGACAATTATCTTCATTTTCTTCAAATGTTTAAAAAAGTTACCTTAAACAATTTCAACATATATTGATACAGCAATCCCTGAACTTCACTTACCAAAGTTCAAGAAAATTAATATATTAAAACAACATATAGAGAAAATCAGAAAGTTAGCGTCACTCCTCCATGTCTTCCCAAGTAGAATCAGAAATGCTACCATAGCCCAAACCGAGCATGTTACATGAGCCTTCAGAAATGTCCTTTAGATGGCATAACAATCGAAAATATCCCCTTAACTACCTTTTCACTGAGTCCAAAGGAATCGGCTATGGGGATGAATAGCAAACGTAAGGACCTGGCAATGAATCGATCTCTCTTTGGGAGACCAGAGGGATGGCTCAGCACTTAAAAGCGCTTACTGCTGAATCCTCTGACCTGAATTCAGGCTCCAGAATGTAAATGGACAGAGATAACTGAGGTTTAGTAACTTTCCTCCCCTTTCCATATATGTTCCATCACACACACACACACACACACACACACACACACACACATACACCAAGAGAGAAAGAGGAGAGACAGAGAGACAGAGAGACAGAGAGGAGAGAGGGGGAAGGAAGGAGGAAAGAAGGAAGTGAGGGAGGATAGGGACAGAGGGACAGAGGGAAGGAAAAAGGAAGAAAGAGTATTAGGTAATGACTCACACTTGCTATCACATACACTGAGGTCAACTGCAAACTCATTAGTGGAACATGTGAAGGACAACGTGTAAGAAATCAATCCCTAGGCTCCATCGTCGGTATGTGATGTGTTTAGACTTCCTCAGAGAGTCACAGATACCTAGGAGTTACTAGGCCCCTGTCTTCCCTCCCTGACAGCTGGAACCTGTTTATCTAGATCCTCTCAGTTCATCCTAGGTTTGAAGAGGTTCAGCCAGTCTGCTTCTTGATCATTGACCAGAAAAGTCAGAGAAGGAAGACCTCCAGCCCCAAGGGGAAGGGCAATGAAGTGAAGAGTCTGTTAGACAAGCAGGAGTGACTGTGCTTCTGTAAAAATCTTGGCCAGTGAGGAATTCAGGGGATAGGAAAATGTGGTTAGGAATCTAAAAGCCACTGTTTGTGCCAAATCATGGATGTCAGTCCTTTTCCCTATTTTTTTTTTTAATTTCTGGGCTAAAGCCTGACTTTTTGAAGTTCTAAAGTAACCCTTTTGCTACTCAGAGTCTTCACAATTCCCATTATGAAATGAAGCCGTACTTTCTCTCAAACTTAAAGCATGCCTAAATAGTCAGTAGAATTTTCTGTAACTTACATGAAAAGATAGAAATCCAAACAGTTGTGAGAATAAAGGTATGACCAAAGACCTTACACTTTAGGCACACACCTACACATTCAGTCCTTATCACTACTCACTACTGGGTTTTTTGTTTGTTTCTTTTTTTTTTAAACAAACAACTGTAGTATAACCTAAGTGTATTCTTTCTAAACATATCTTAAAATATTCTTTAATAGATGATGGAAAAGAAACATATAAAGGACATGAAATATAACCAGCTTACATAAGCCAGGTGGACAACTATGCCTTTTTGTTGGTATTACACAGGTCTATTTCTAGGTGTGTGCCTCCTCTTAATATGAGATCTTGCACTCTGCTGATCAAATATCTCTTCTGAATGTTCTAACTTTAGCACCATGAAAATACAAGAGGGACTATGCCACAATTCTAACCCCCAAGGAGCTGTAGGAGGCAGCCGTATATATGTTAAGTACAGACATTTTTTTCTGCCATTTCTGCTTGCTTTGTGTGGTCCATGAACTGGTCTCAGGACAGTAAAGTCATGTATCCATGTGCCAATACAGTGGGGAAAAGTCTTGTCACAGTATTTCTGTAAGTTTTATAATACATTTAACTAGTTTGCTGGTGGTCCTTTCCATAAAACAGTTTTTAAAATAAATATTCAAAATGTCAGAGGAAAGGCAAAATGCCCTCCAAAGAGAGGAACAGTCTCTGCTTTGGAAAGAATCTTCATCACATGCGAGACAGATCTTTGAAGGCTTGCCTGTGTAATAGAACACTGTATCAACATTGCAGGTAAGTCCCGATATCCTGGCAACTTATCAAGGAGTGCTAGCTGTTGTGTGGAAAGGCAGTGGTCTCCGGCACTTAGGAGTTTTAAGAGCAGAAACTGCATTGCCATTGATCCTTCATCTGAGATTTATGAAAACAATGAACGTGAGAGTAAAATAGGTTTTGTCGCTTTAACCCGAGTCTGCTGTCTGTTCTCAGAACTGTTGCTTTGGCCCTCTCCTCGCGTGTTCCACCTTCCTGCTTGGAAACATAGCAAACATCTCCATGTCAGATTTTTCTAGTTGTTTTCGACAAAGGTTTATGGTCACAGCTGCAGTAGTTATGGGTGGGTTTATAGTACATTGCCCATAGATGGGCCCATATGTCCAACAGAGTTTGTTTGATACCATGCTTTCCACAGACATGGGCAGCTCTTGAGGAGTGCCTGTAAACCTGCCTTTAAATGGACCAGCTGTACTCATAAACTTACATTAGCCGCCGCAATCGACCCGCCTTACAAAAGTCATTGGCAATAAATCTATGTTCAGTCTATATATGCACTTTTAAGTATTTTTTACACTTCTGAAAGAAAATATAAAAAGTATCAAAGTCTTCTGTGATCCTAACTGAAATAGGAGCTGATTTCTTTGGGGTGTATAAACAATGCTTTTAAATAGTTCATTTTCTGTTTCTCAGCAAGATATCTGTCCTTCATGACAGCATTTTTTCCTTCAGCTTAAAAGAATTTCAGTGTTTTCTTTTCTCTTTCCTGAACCCTTTGGAAATAGCTTTGATGGGTTGGGCATGATTTGATCTGTGGTCACTCTGTCATTCATGCCAATGTGTACCTCACACTGGGGCCATGAGCCAGCAAGTGACAGGACAAGAGCCGTCAGTGGTTCAGCTGTGGGAACAAGGCCTGCTTAGGGAGGTTGCTTTTAGGGTTTGAAGGGGAATGGCCCCTACAGTACGATGAACAATTGGTCCCCAGCTGATGGCTCCATTTTAAAAAGTTATTGAAATTTTTCAGTATAAGAAGGGCAAGGAATTATGGGTAGACCTGTGATTTCCAGTCTGAAACTCTGTGTCTTCACTGTCAACTGGATGCTATAAACCAGCCACAAAAGCAGCCCATTCTTATTACTGTGCTTCTATATCATGACAGACTGTACCCACTACTGTGTAACAGTGTGCCCAGGGAGACATGAAAAAAGTCAGGAAACTAACTAATGGCATACCAAAGAAAGGCCAGCAAAATCCATCCCAGTAAACCAAAAAGTTTTATTATACTTACTTCTAGAAGTATGAATGAGGAATTACTTACAGGAGCAAGGATAATTCAATTGCATCTATGTCATAAAAAGCTCACCTCAGCATGGTGACAGTTCTTGAAAGCTGGCATCAAGGAGGACACTGCAGGATTGCAAACAGATCAGCAGGATCAGAGTATATCATATTCAGTGTGTCTTATTCATACCTCTCCCTGGTACCTTGCTTGGTTTCCATACTCCTCAGCCATCTTTACCACTTACACAGCCTTGGGAAGGGAGGTGCCTAGTGCATCTTGTCAATTTCAGAGATTTCCTGAGGCTTCTGAATCAGTTCTTCCCTGTGTCTTAATGAGCTTCCATTTTAGAACATCTTTAGTCTTAATGTGTTTCCCCTCCAACACGAAATGTTTAAGCTTGAAGGAAATTGCTAACTGATACATTCTCAAACTGTGTACCAGAGTAAGTCTTTCCTTTTTTAAGTTGCTTTTAAAAAGTATTATATCACAGTCATGAGAGGTTACTAGTACAGTTGTTTGATGAGAGCCTTCGGGAAGGACAGACATTTTCTCTCTTTTCATTAACCAAAGAGGATAGGGATGAAGGGTGGGAGTTTGTAGCTGCTTACAGGAATGTGGCCATTAAGGGAAATTTCTTTTTCACCTGAAATAGAGTTCTAACTCATTTTCTTTTTAATCAAATGTTTTATGATATCATATTCTCATTGTTCTCATTATTTGAGGGTCTAGTTCAATTCCTTTTCTTGTATGTATTTAAAATATAGATATAGATAAAGATGATAGAGATAGAGATGATAGAGATAGAGATAGAGAGAGATAGAGATAGAGATAGAAGATGTAGATATAGATATAGATACAGATATAGATATACATATCTCCAATGAGATAATTACAACAGACAAGCAAGTTAATCATCTATCATCTCATGTAATTACAATGTGTGTTAAAAGAAACCAAAATATCTCCTTGCAAATTTCTAGTATCTGGTACAGTGTGCTACGTGGTCGGAGCCTGATATGGATGTCTCCTCAGAGGTCTTCAAGAGTCTGACATATTCAGAGGCAGATGCTCACAACTAGCCATTGTACTGATCATGGGTTTCTCAATGGAGGAGTTAGAGTGAAGACTGAACGAGCTGAAAAGGTTTACAGCACCATGAGGAGAGCAACAATACCAACCAACCACAGCTCCCAGGGTCTAAACCACCAGCCTGGGAGCACTTAGAGAGGAATCCAGAGCTTCAGCTGAATATGTAAGAGTGGAGGGCCCTGCTGGGCATAGATGGAAGAAGAGAACCTTGACCTCATGAAGACTGGATGCCCCAGGGGATGGGAATTTTGAGGGTGGGGAGGTGGGAGTGGGGGGGTAGGTAGAGGTTACATCCACAGAGAAGAAGAAGGAGGGGTGAGGGGATAGGGGGTTCCTGGGTGGGTGGGGGATTGGGTAAGGGGACAACATATGAAATGTAAATAAAACATCCAATAAAAAAATTTAAAAAAAAGAACTCTAGACTTATTCTTGCTACATATCCAAAAGTTTGTGCCCTTTAACATTCTGAAGGGAAAATAAAATAGAGATTGGAGGTGGATGAAGGGAGGGAACTGAGTGGGAAGGGAATGGGATTGGGGATCGAGTATGGGAAGAAGTGGGGGAGAGGCTAGATAGAGAATGGAAATCAGTGAGTGGCATCTTTGAGACTAGCCAGGAGAGGCACTATGGGTGTCAGCTCCTTGCCAGGTCTAGGCAAGAGGAGAGCAGTCCCTGTCCCACTGGTCTCTCCAGGGCTAAGCAGGATGATGAGTGTCGAAAAGAAACATACCTTGTTATATGTTGGAGAAACATACCAGGCCAGGAGTCTTGTCGAAGCAGGAACTCAACTCTGTTGGATCAGCCTCTCGCTTATATAAACTTGGATCATGAGGAGGGGGATTTTGGTGGGGTGAGATGATGTAGGAGGAGAGGAAGAGTGATGAGGGTATCGGGTGACTGACAGGGCCAATGGCAAAGCTATACATTAGCAACATCAGGGAAGAGACAGGGCCAAACAGGTCTTGCTGAGTCTCCTCAATACAGAAGTGACTGAGATAGGTCTCAAAACTGGAGCCAGGATTAGGCTCTCCCATAAGGCCACAGAAACTTGAGCCAGGCTCGTGTTTGTCCTCAAGGACCAAACCAGGGCCAAAATGGGGCCCAACATGTGGGGTGACAATAGTTGAGACTCCTAGCATTGGGGGGGGGGTGCATATGAGACTGAAGTGACCACATTCTATAGCCAGATAGGACTTCCAATGAAGGGAGGAGGACATCAACTCATCCACAAAACCTTTGATGCAAAATTTGTCCTGCCTACAAAATACATAGGGGTAAAAATGAAGCAGAGATTAAGGGGACAGCCAACCAATGACTGGCCCAACTTGAGAGATGACTCTCCCGTCCCATGGGAAAGAGCCAACCCCTGACACTATTGATGATATTCTGCTGTTCTTGCAGACAGGGGCCTAGCATAACTGTCTCCTGAGAGGCTTCATTAGGATAGATGGAAACAGATTCAGAGACCCACAACCAAACATCAGCAGAGCTCAGGAGTCATGAGGAAGAGTGGGAGATTCAAGGGAGCGAGTCAAAGAAGTCAAAGACCCCACAAGAAGACCTATATAGTCAAGTAATCTGGGCCCATGTGGGCTCACAGAGACTGAATCACCAATCAAAGATCATGCAGGAGCTGTTCCTAAGCCCACTATACATTTGTAGCACATGTACAGCTTGGTATTCATATGGGTTCCCTAACAATTTGAGCAGCAGATGTCTCTGACTCTGTTGTCTGCCATTGGATATCCTTCCCTTAGCTGGACTGCCTGCTGGGGTCTCAGTGAGAAAATGTGCTTAGAACTGGATGTCCCAGGCTGGGGTGGTACCCATAGAGGGCTTCTCCTTCCCTGAAGAGAAGGAAAAGGGGTATTTGTGAGGGTGGGACTGGGAGGAGAGGAGGGAGTGGAGGCTTTGACTGGGATGTAGAATGAATAATGAATACATAAATAAATAAATGAAAAACAAACAAATCTTGTATGTGAAATCGAAAGTCAACGAGTTACAGATCTATAATTAGTTAAAATTTTCAGGGAAGATTATCACAGCTTTTCAAGTTTCCTTTTTCCTGAAATGGTGATGTTTGGTGGGTTTCAGTGTATGCTTTTCCTCAGTCACAGTGCCTTATCACCTCTGTGCTCCCACAAGCTCCCCTCCCCAACATTGACTGCTGTGTTTCTGCCTGTGCTGGGTCCCAGCCTCTGATCTGGACTCCCACCTCCCAGCTTGTTTCATTGCCTAACCATCTTTCAATAAAGCCTCAGGACTAGGATGATCTCTTGGTCAAATCACTTGAACTTAGTATGTACATGGATTTACAGGTTTTTCTCTTAAACAACATAATATGTTTTTATGAATTACAATTAGGAAAGGTAAATATTTTTATTAAAAGTGAGACACATTTGTAATAAATAGAAATAAGCCAGATTACAGTTTTTGTTTTTTCTTTTTTTATGTACCAAGTTTCTTGTAAAGATTGTGTAGGAAAAGTTAAATGTAATTTCACTCTATTAACCTATATGAAGATATTTTGTATGCATATAGTAACACTGAAATAAATTTCTAAAGTGCAAAACAAAACAAAAAATACTTGAGGATATAAATTCATTTAAAAACATTTTGTTTGCCTGAAAGTTGCAGCTTCAGATGTTTGAGAAGTTAACTTTCATACATTTATAAACAGTTTTCCAAATCTAATCAATACAAATTTATTTCAGGTGAATTAATTTTCTTTGGTTCAGCGTGGCAGACATTGCAGAACTAAGATCAACACTATATAGTGGTTGCAAAGTTGAGCAAAGAAGCAGTAAGCACATTACCTACAGAACTATATTCCAGACCTTTGCTTTATTTTGCAACATGGTCTCTCAATAAGCATGGAGCTCATTGATTTGAATGGATTGGCTGTGTGATAAACTCCCAGAATTTACCTGTCTCCATTCCTTGCAGCCCTTGGGTTAAAGATGTGCACTGCTATTTCTCAAGGTTTACAAAAATACTGAAAATCCAAACTCACAGCAAAAACTTTACTTAGTTACTTACATCCTGCCCTTCAGAATGACTTGAAATGCCTTATCCAGTACAAAATGGATACAAGACTACCACGAATGCTAGTGAGGTGTGAGAATGGGATAGAAAATGTTCTCATGCATGACTGCTGGAAATGTGAATTAGTTTCATAACAATGGAAATCAATGTGGAGCTTTCTCCAAAAGTTAAAACTAGAATCTACCATCTGATCTACCTCTACCACTCTATGTATATATACTATATATACTTGAAGGAACCTAAGTCAGCATACCACAGAGATGGATTGCACACCCATGCTTATTATAACACGATTAACAATACCAAGGTATAAAACCAGCTCTTTTTCTAGTCATCAGTGGATGACTAGATAAAGAGAACACAGTAAATGTGCAAAATTGTGTATTATTTATGGATAAAAATGAAACCATCCCTCTCTAAAAAATGATGGTCATCATCTGAAGCAAAGATAAGTCTGACTCAAGTGAAAAGGGCAATGCTTCTCATATGTGTAGACTATGCAAGAAAGATTAAAGGAAACATGGGAGGCCCATTGAGAATAGAGACAAAATAAGAGAATGTTTGATATCACACACACAAACACACAAACACACATGCACACACACACACATGCCATAACAGAGCCTGTTATTTTGTATGACAACTTTAACAATAATGACAATAGAAGGAAACAATGGAAGAAGAGAAAGGCGCTCGGAAAAGAGGAAGTGGGTAGAGGAGGTTTTGAAAGCAGGTTTTGAAGGATGAGTGTGGTCAAAATATTTTACACATATTCATGAAATGTGACAAAGCAGCCCATTATTTTTGCACAATTAATACGTGGAGATGAAATATGCTGTAGTGTTTCATTTTAGGGCTACTTTGACAGATAAATATGAGTAATTAGTTTAGCATCTGTATCCATTCAAATAACTCATTGAGCACCTAAGACATGGTGGACTCCTACAAATGTTGACTGATTCATGTGTATCATCCTCTTCATTGACTCAGCACCAAGCACTGTCTTACACTTGACCTTTATCTACTGTGTCTACTGTTTCCCCAAGATCAGGGGAACTAAATTTATTTTCTCTTAATATATTCTTTATTCTTATTATTGGCTATGTTACATAGAAAGTGCATTAAAAATATGTTGAATGATTTGTTTAATGGCTTTGACATATTAAGTTCACACAGGAAAGTTTCAACCAAAACAGAGCCTATAAATTCTCTCTGTCCCTCTCTGTCTCTCTCTGTCTCTCTGTCTGTCTCTGTCTCTCTCTCTGTCTCTTTGTCTCTCTCTGTTTCTCTCTCTCTCTGTTTCTCTCTGTCTGTCTCTGTCTGTCTCTGTCTCTGTCTCCCTCCCTCCCTCCCTCCCTCCCTCCCTCCCTCCCTCCCTCCCTCCCTTCCTCCCTTCCTCCCTCCCTTTCTGTCTCTACTACCCTCTTAAATCCCCTCTCCATGCCCTTAATAAACTCTATTCTACACTGAAAAAAAAAGAGTTGTTTGTTACCCCATTGAGACTCCTTTAGGGAAAAGTAATTTTTCATTTGCAAGTGACTCTCATGTGGAGATAGCTTCTGGGTTAGGGATGTACACCTATGCACTTATGTAGACATTTTACTATCTGTCTGTTGTCTTCATGATGCCAAAGACCTGATATTTCTGCACTGTTTAAGCAATGTAGCTTACAACAAAGGTTAATGTCTAACCATGCAAGTTAGCTTTTCTTATCTTCAAAATATTGTGCCTCTTCTTGCATTTATTTTCAAGGTTGAGCCCTAAAATCTGTGGAAGATACTGCAGACTGGTCAGAATTTTATTAAATGTTACATTATTAGGAGACAGAAGTGACAGACAGCTCTCCAACATGGAAAGACCCCAACCAAGGGCAAAGGTATTTTTATATTTATTGTTCCCTAATTTCTTGTTAAGTTGAACTTATAGTTTTGTTTTCACTATTTTCTGTATGATTTATTGTTTATTGAAATTAGTAATGTTTAGTATCTTGAAAGAGGAATCCATTACATTTGATAAGTGATTTTTTTCTGTCTTAAACATGTTTTTTTCCTTAACATAAATTCTCTTTTTAATTTTTATTTATGCTTTGAAATTTTTGGACATGGATACAATGTAGCCTCCTCTCCTTCAGCTCTAAGCCTTCCCAGGAGTCTTTATCACATCACCCAACTTCCTGTCCTTCTCTTATTTGACATTCTCTAAAAATTCTTAGAGAATGTCAAATATGCAAATATGTCATTATATGCAATCTTCATTCCAAATGATTTAGACATTTAGGTAATGAGAAAAAACTGAAAGGCTTTAGCATCAAAAATAACCTACACATGCATCTTGGTTCAGCTATCTCCTCATCATATAAATATGGACACTGTGTAGGTTGCCTGAACTTTATCTGCAAAAGGGGATTTGCTTCTCCTTGGTCATGGTCAGTGTGAGTCAAGAGAGAGTTAAGTGTAGAGTGTAACCATAGATGGCATTAAGTAGTGAGAAAAAAAATAGTTGATTCCTTTTTTCCCAGTTGATATAAAGCAATTGTTCTCAGCCTGTTGGTCACAATTCCTTCAGGGATCTCCTGTCAGATATTTACACTATGATTCATCACACTTATAAAGTAGCAATGAAAATAATTTTATAATTGGGAGTTGTTACAACATGAGGAACTATATTCTAGAGTCATGGCTTTAGGAAGGGTGAAAACCACTGACTGGTATAGAGAAATGATTTAAAAATGTTATTGAATAGATTAAAGAACTCAGAAAATGTAAACACAAACATGTATGTACTCATAAAATGCAGTCATGGGTCTCACTGGCTAATTGCCCAAACATCCACTGACTGAACATCAATTTTATGGTACAAATGGGACATGGGGACATGGAGGTGGTTGTATCTGCCTGTGCAAAGGCATTGTTCCCAGGGTCATGCTGTACAATCTGCTGGCTCACTATTAAAAGTGGTGGTTTCCTCTTCTGGGTCTTCAGATCATGTATCAGATCTGCTCATTTCTTCATCTTTCTCTTGTGATCCTGTCCTCACCAGTTTACTCAATACTTCTTCCTGAGTAGACCCAAGGCAACTAACTTTTAGGTCTTCTCACTGTTATTTCTGAAGTCACGTCCTCCTTTCTCAGCTTGTTGGTGCCTCAGGAGCTGACCTAGGATAAATGGAAGCTCCTGGCTGCCAACTGTGCTGTCAGCTGTGTGGAGGGGTCAAAGGTGCTTGGCTGAGCTCATGGATTCTGAAGGTCTGCCAGCAGGGAAGGCATTTGCCTTACAGGGAAATGATGCCCTGGGAATACCTCAACCCTTAGAGTGCTGAATGTGCCAAATTCAGGCAATACCCAATATGGAGAAAAGAAGTCTAAGGCAAATGTTTCCAGACTCCTCCCTGCAAATCCACAAAACCACCTGCAGAGCCAGTCTTGGCTCCTTTATATCCTTAGGCATTAACAGTGGGGAAGATGTAACTTTCTCTTTCCCTTGAGTGCTCAGCCGGCAGGACAGCTGGTTCCTGTGAGTGAAGTGTCTTCTCCAGCCCCACAAAGGCACACCTCCTGCTCCAGTTTATCTGCTCAACTGGATGGCTTTTGTAAAGTGTGTGGATCTTCAATATATTGATCTGATCTGAATTGTCCTCATGCTGAAACTTAACATTGAAGGGTTCTTAGAAATGACAGGTCGTTCGTGCATGTTCCAAGTTTATTTGTTCCAAATTAAATGACAAATCTCTGATTAAAAGTATTAAAAGGGGAAAAGATTAATGTCTAGAGAGAGGAAATGTATTAAAATCATTTGACAAATGAAGCCAAATGTGAATTTAGCCTGGGGGCAGCAGTCATTTTCATGTCAATGTAGAAGTAGAAACAACATTGAAGGAAAGTTCTTTTTCCCTTGCAAGATGCACCGCTTGTCCCATTGGGTGACACATAGCAGAATTCAGTGACTATAAATGTTACTGATGACTCTCGCCCCCAGTTTAACCTGGGTTTTTTTCTAAATGCTTATGTAGCGTGCAAATTATCTGCTGAAGTGTAGCCAGGGATGCCAAGTGAACAGCTCTGGAGACGTCAGAGTATGAAGTTTGGAAATGAAACATCAGACTTTAAATAGCCCAAGTGCGTGTATTGAGAGATGACTTCAGTGGCCCCTGTTGTTACTGGCAAGCTGCATATGCAGAGCCCTCTCAAAGGCTTAATCCAGAAGCAAATAGCTTGTTATTCAGGTACCATTAGTATAACTACTAAGTGGCTGCAGGTTAAAATTTCGATTTATTCTGTTAGTTTTTCATCTTCCCTTCCTCTAGAAAATAATGACATATGTGTGTGAATAAACACTGATGCACATGTATACAATCTCAATCAGTTCTGATTGCTGTAAATATTAATTTACATCAATTTTGCCAAAATGAAAGAACTTCTAATGGGAAAAAGAGATAACTAAATAGTTTAGGGGTTTTAAGGTTTGAAGATATACAATAATTTTAACAGTATTTTTGCTAATAAACTCTTGAGACATTAGAGAAATTAGGGTCCATTTCCACTGGAAATGTGCAAGTAACTATAGGAAAGGGCTTAGCATTTATTAGCTTCCTAATGTGTGTTGAGAATCATGCTAAATGCTTTACATATGCTTCTGCATTTACAGTTTTTAATAGTCTATGAAATATGTGTTATTGTTCCCAATCTACAGAACAGGAAACTGGAAACTCACAAAGATTGCATAAAACTTTTAAGCCTGGACAGAAACTTCTTTTCAACAGTGAACCTGAATTAAAATCCAGGTCGAGAGACTCCAAAGTTCTTTCTTATTTTATTCTTTCTCTCCTTTTTCATAAGATTTCCTATTCACAAAAGTCCAAAGTATAGTAATCGTAATTTAAATCTACCTCCTACCAAGATAACAACAAAAAACTAATAAAATAAAATTTTCCACAGTGGATAATATTGTCACCAGTTTATAAAAGTGATTTGGGAAATGACAGTAGTTTTGCACTTTAATTTCAAATGATTCAATTAAAAAAATTGTTGCAATACATGTTGTAATCAACGCAATGTGTAAATGAACTTACCACTTCTAACAAGTTAAATCTATTCTGAGCTCATAGTATAAATTGAAACTGCATTTATGCTTTCTACGTGCAAGCAGAAATTTTAACTTATTTTTCCAGATTTCTAGAGAGTATATTTGACAAATATAAACTGTATGTATTTAAGAAGTAAAATGCTGGCTGGTTTGCTATACATGCACACTGTGAAATGATTGCTGGCATCCTGCTCACAAACACATCCAGCACCCCATGTGGGCACAATTTTATAGGACACATACATGCACAGACGCACACATGCACTCACACATGCACACACACATGCACATACCTACACACACAAACACACATATGTGTATGCACACACACACAGTATCTCCCTTTATAGACTAAAGCATGACAGTATTATGCAGGTCTCCCAGCTGCACAGCAGATCTTCACACATTTTTCATCTCAGATCATTGAAATTTTGGACTTTTTGATCAACTTCTCTCCATTTCCTAATCTACTCTCCAATATTTCAACTCTCTGCTCTCTAGAGTTCTGCAGTTTTAGTTGCCCCATACAGATAAGAAAGATCATGGATCATTTGTCTATTTCAGTTAAAATTTATTTTTATTGTGGCTATTAGAAAAGTTACAGCTGCCTACAGTATAGGGCTGACACTGTGCTTCTATTGGACCATTCTATGATAAGGTAGAGCAAAGACTCTGCAGTCAGACTACATGGAATTAAAAATCTTTCTGCCTATTTGGCCATGGGAAACTCATGTCCACATGGTTTCTGTAAAAAACAGCATCAGTAAATGGGTAAAATGTCTTACAATGACCTACGGATCTGTCTTATGATGCTACCAAAATTAAATCCATCTATAATTATCAATTGCTTAGATACTACCTGAGATGCTATATACAGATTAAGAACAAGATACGCTGCTCCACTCAGTGAAGGAAATCAGGACCTTGCTAATGAATATTCATCAAGAAAGCATCTGCTTCGGCTCATCAAAGCCACACTGATAACAGATGGAGAACTGGAATAGCTAGACTTTTAGATTAAGCCCCTCAAAAAAGTCACTTATAATACAAATTCATCAAAGCGTGAGTCTTTATAAAGGTTTGGTTCTGCCTCAACAAATCCTGTAAAACTCTTCACAGAGGCAAATACACAAGGACACAGTTCTTGTTCTGGTGAAGTGCTCTGTTCTTTTCTAGGATTGCTGAAATTATCAGAGAACAGAAGATTCTTCTGCAGTAGCAGTAGCTGTGCATGACAGGCATCCAACACCATTAGTGGATCGAAATGTTTAAGTGTACCTATTTTACTGTTGTAAGTAATATCTCATGTATAGGAACGGAAAGGTAGTCACTTGGGTGAAATTGTAATTCTACTTTGAATTTATTTATTAAAATATATTGATGCTAAAGCTTAAGCCAAAAATAGTACATAAAAAAGATTCCTTGGGGGAGAGATGGCTCAGCAGTTAAGAGCACTGACTGCTCTTCCAGAGGTCCTGAGTTCAATTCCCAGCAACCACATGGTGACTCACAACCATCTGTAATGGAATATGATGCCCTCTTCTGGTGTGTCTGAAGACAGAGACAGTGTACTCACATACATTAAGTAAATCAATCTTTTTAAAAAGATTATTTTATATTTTAAATATTTCTGTATACAAAAGACAAATCTTATCTATGAGAACTTATATAATGGGTTGAGATTTTGGCTTGGTGGTAAAGCCCTGAGTTCAAAACCCAGCACTGAAAAAAAATATGAGCTCATATATCATGAACAAACTTTATTTTTTTGAGTAAACATAATTTTTTAGTTACATTGAATGCAGCTTTGTGGACCTAAGAAGTAAGACTTGATCTCTAAGTGGCCTTGAGGTCAAATAGCTTATATTTTGTGTTGAAAATGAAATCAGCTGGGCAGTGGTGGCACAGACCTTTAATCCCAGCATTCAGGAGGCAGAGGCAGGTGGATCTCAAATGGAGTTCAAGGCCAACCTGGTCTACAGAGCCAGTTCCAAGACAGCCAGAGCTGTACAGAGAAACCCTGTCTTGAAAACCAACAAGAAGAAGGAGGAGGAGGAGGAGGAAGAGGAAGAAGAAGAAGAAGAAGAAGAAGAAGAAGAAGAAGAAGAAGAAGAAGAAG
>NW_021604721.1:2416313-2459520 GCF_004785775.1 Grammomys surdaster
AGAAGAAGAAGAAGAAGAAGAAGAAGAAGAAGAAGAAGAAGAAGAAGGCAAAGAAAAAATGAGCAGTTTGTAGTTGAAGGTTTTTATTCATTTGTTTTATTTTTATAATAAAAAAGAGAGAAAGCTCCATTTTGAGTGAGCTAAACGGATTCCTGTGTTTTTATCCATTTTCTTGGATAGCAATTCAAATTACACTTTCTAACTTAAGAACACAATTAGTTATCTCTTTATTTTACTTTGCTGCTTTTTAGGTAGGTAAATGTAGGTAAATGACTATTGTCGATATGTCTGGTGGAAGTGCACATAAGCACATATATGTATCACATATGTACCATATGCCTATGTAGCCATGTATACACAGATACAGGTTAAGTGAACATACACCCTAATCAAGCTGCAGTACTGAGAAAGGAGGTGCCCTGAGCAGAGTTAAGACTCCATTGAACTCGCCTTGCTCTTTGGAGAATGCAGTCCTAGCTTTGGCTCCCCCTCGTCTGGGAAGCACATCTGTGACTTCTTTACTAACCATTTTCCAGTCTCTTTCATAAAATAACGGTTGTGTTCTGGTGTTTTTCATTTTGAATACTCAGAGCACGTCTCCTGGCCCATCCACCGTCAGGTTGTTAAATCTAAAGTAGAAAGAGAGAGTGCTCACCCTGGTCACTCCAGCAGAAAATGTGTTGTTTTCAATTACCATGTATAAAACTCAGCCACAGGGAAAAGCAGTTTTCTCAGGAAGATATGCCTTGAGAAAGCTCTGCTGTAAATTCAGATGGAAAAGGGTAATGTACTCTTAGCCTGGATCGCGGATTCTCAAATGTGACACTAGTTACATCTGAGTGCTATCAGCTTCATCCACCCAGTCCTGTGGCTCCAAGACCCTGGGAGACAGACATGGGCTAGATCCCAGTGTGGTGCTGTTTGACAAAGAGAAGTTCATTTCCCACCCTTTTGCTCCAGGAGGATGCCTGCTCCTTGCAGTAGTAAAAGTTAACACAATACAGAAGCCTTGCTAATATAAAGGATTTGCGATTAGCACTCCACATCAATTCTGATTTTCCATATTTTTTTAGTAGGACCAGATTTGCTAATAAATCGCCAGCTGTTACAGTCACTAAGCCTATTTTCATCACAACCACCACATAACAGGGCCTCTGCAAATACCCAAGGCCTGCTTTCCTGCCTCATACACATTTATATTGTTGCAGATAAAACACACCCTTGGCCAGCACTTCTGGGCCTTCACTGTTAAGGACTTAAAAATACAGTTATAATTTTCAGGGTGGGAAGGTGGTAGATCTGTAAGCAACATGACATCACAGCCAATCTTCCCCCTGTCAGAACTAGAGAGATGGTTTCTAAAGAGTAAACTTTTCTTTGAAGAAGAAATCCCACCAATTTTTTTTAAAGGACCAACTACTTATTTTTATACCAACACACACACACACGCACACATCCTACTTGTTATCAGAGCACTGCTCCATCAGAGGTATGTTATGAGGAAAATGAGCAAGGGATGGTTGATCAGAAAAAAGAATTGAAAGGGGGAAAACAGAACTTTCTCTAACAATTATGCACAAGGTTTTCAGAGTTTAAATGTACAGTTTACATGCTGAGCCCTAAGAAAATCATATTTCATGGAAATCAGACTTTTCCCTCTCCCCTTCTTTGCCCCCTAACAGAAAGTAAACCATGTATTACAGAAATGCTTGCATAACATCATTCTATAAAGATGATTGAATATTGGGGGGTGAATTAGTGGAAATCATGCGCTCACAGCTCAGACTTCTCATGGCAATGTGCCTTGCTCCTGGGAAAACGCCATTTCTACCACACTGCTGCTTTTGCTGTAATGCAGGATTTGTCAAGCTGTGTTCCTGGTAAAATGTTTTTGTTGGCAGAGGTGGTCTTAGGGGACAGCTTTGGGAGGCTACCTTTGAGTGGAGATGTGTGAATTGACTGAGGTACCTGTGGGACAGTCAGGTACCTCTGACTCAGATTTGCTGTTTTCCAGCACCCTGTCCCTTTGTTCTGTAATGAGAGCCAAATGTTCCTTTCTCCAGTCTGTGGGGCCCTGTAATGTGATGCCCCAGTGGGCCTCCGAAGGCCCTGGGCCTTTTCCACTCCTGGGCCTTGTTGCTACCACTGCCCTGAATTTGAAGCTACAGCCCTGCTATAGCTCTCTGAAGTGTGTGCCCCCTTTTCTGCGCTCCCTGAGAGGGGGATCTGTGCTGGCATGCTCTCCTGAGTTTTGTTTCCTGGTAATCCAGAGGTGGGCTATAGGTTAGCTGTGGACACCGACTGTCATTTGTTTGTTTTTATTGGTGGGAGAGTAACCTTTTTTAAAATTTTGTTTTTGATGAGAAATGTGTATTCTAAATACAGTCTCCCTAGGACTCAGAGCAGGAAATACCAGTGCTGAACCTGAATCACAGGGGCCACAATTGTAAAGCACGGTCACAAAGCTCCAGCATTAAGTTCTGTGATCCAGGGTGCATCTGAAAGTGTCACTATGTGGCCTAGTTTGCCTCCGAAAACTCATCCTTTGCTTAAGCCTGTCTGACTAGCAGCCAGGGCCACACAGACATCAATCAATCTGACTTCTGCTCATAGGACTAACAGAAATCTGGCCCCAAAGCACAGCGAGTCTCAGGACAGTTTTAGAAATAAATGCTGAGAGTCCTTAATGCTGCTACATACAGAACACGACTTTACTGACTCCTAACACTATGTCCTGCCCAGCACTCATCAATAGGCTGAACAAACATAAGTTCAAGTTTTTCAAAAAGGTTTTTCCTTTGTCAGTTTCAATCAAGGCGACACTAAATTCAGTCTCCAGTTTGTCAACTTGGGCACGCTTCTCCAGAGTCAGTACCTGTCATCTCTGTTAACACATAGAAAACTTACTATGATTATAATAATGTCATGTTTTTGAAAGATTACCTTGCTGCAAATGCAGAGTTAGACCAAAGTAAAACATAACAACAATGGGTTCATAATAAAAATAAGAAAGAAAGAAAGAAAGAAAGAGAGAGAGAGAGAGAGAGAGAGAGAGAGAGAGAGAGAGAGAGAGATTGAGAGAGAGAGAAGGCAGTGAAAGCAAAGAGGCAGAACCAAACCATGGGTTACTTGGGACAATTATGATCCAACTACTTCAACAGTAGGCATGGTGCAAAGCACTTTGCATACATTACCCAATGTGGTCTACAGTGCACGCTTATAGTAAAATTGCTATTGTTGCTCTGTTTTGTAGATGAAGGGGAAAAAATGAAGATTGAAAATCAAAACACAAAGCAATTTCCTTGAGGCTAATGAATAAACGAGCTGGGATTTCCACTGAAATCAATTTAATTTCAGATGCCTAACTGGAACACTGACCAAATCTAGTTTGTTGTTTACAAACTTAAAGGCCTAGGGTCAGAATGATGGAGTTCTACTTAGCCTGGATACTAATGACAATTGACAATAATGCACAATAATCCTACAGGAGTCTTTAGTGTTCTGAACCAACTCCCCTGGCTTATGGATGAGGAGACTGAAGGTCAAGAGTAATATAATCTATATACTATCATACAGCACTGTACTGGCAGAGCTCAGTCTGGAGTGCAGCCCCTTCAGGGCCAAGCCTGTGTTTCTACTCTGTCAACATTCTTGGCCAGCACTTTAGACCATCTGTATTTTCAGTACATAGCCTATTAATTTCAAAAGTTTGAGCTAAAAAAAACGTTTTATCACCAGCCACTCCTCTACACATAAGGAAGTCTGCCCCTGCTATCTCTAGGTAGAGATGACTACTACATGTTGGCTTCTAGGCCATTGCTATGTGCCAGTTATAGGGGCAGAAGGAGAATATTAAAGTAAGAAACATTGACTTTGCTAAAATCATATATGCCAGTTGTCTGGCTTGCTTAGAACATCTTGTCCTGAATCTTAAGGTAATTAGGTGAAAGAAAGGAAAGTCTATAAGTCTGTTGTTCTGCTTTCCCATGTAAATTCCGGATGTGTTTCCTTTTAGATACATGTTGAATAGTTACCAATGCTTTTCAGACTTGGTGAAGGAGTTACTGCATTTTCTCTTGTTCTGCATTTCCTAAGTCATCAATACATGAAACAACCACTCCTTTCCCCTGATAAGCCAGTGAGATTTCTAATTTAAAAGAATAAGCCATGTTTCTATGAATTTGTTTTTCAGAAACATTAGCTTTTTCTAGTCTGTGTTTGGGTACCGTGGTTTAGCATCATTGATGTACATTACTCTTACTATTGGCATTATTGGTCATTTAGATAAGCAAACTGCCCTGTTGTGATAGTGAACTTTGATATGATATACTGGGCATGTAGCAGATGTGAAGCTTGGTCTTCATGCTGGTTCCCCAACAACTGGAGCAGAAAGATGAATACATAGAACTCTCAGCTCCTCCTGCACCATGCCTGCCTGGATGCTGTCATGCTCTTGTCTTGATGATACTGGACTGAACCTTTAAACCTATGAGACAGCCCCCAATTAAATGTTGTCATTATAAGAATTGCCTTGTTCATGGTGTCTATTCACAACAGTAAAACACTAACTAAAACAGAAGTTGGTACCAGGGACTGAGATATTGTTGTGATAGGCCTGACTATGCTTTTGTTTGGAAGAATGTGGATTTGGGGACTTTGGATTTGGAAAACCATGGAATGCTTTAAGTGGGGCTTAATGGGCCATCCTAGTAGAAATATGGAAGACAGTGGTGCTGAGAGTCATTTGAACTGTGTAGGCCTGCTTACCCAAGAAGTTTCAGTGGAGAAGAATTGTAATATGTGGCCAAGAGATTCATTTTGTGATGTTTTGGTGAAGAAAAGGGTATACTGGCGAGGTGGAGACAGGAAGATCATGAGTTTGAGGCCAGACTGATTTAAAAAGCTCAATATGAGAAGATTCTGTGCTAAGTTTCCACGGCTAGCAATATCCTATATGGGTTCTGTCTGTTCAACACAAAGCTAATGGCCTTTCAGCATAGTATGGCTCTTCCCATTTTCAGTGGTTAAAGGCTCCTCATTCTCTGAGGAGTGAAATACGAATTCCTGAGGAGAGTGATTTCATTCTTCTCAGGTCCATGATCCAGTGTCTATCTCTGCCCCACCCCTAGTACAGTCATTCAGAAACAAGCACCTCCATGCACCCACTGATAAGGACTCCTCAATTACATTCCCTTTCTGTAATAGTTAACACTGACCTGACAGGACCTACAGTTGCATAGGAAAGAAACCCTTAGATGCCTCTGTGAGCGAGTTTGTGGACTGAATTAGTTTAAGTGGGAAGATCCACCCTAAATGTAGGCACCACCATTCCATAGGCTACGAGTCCTGGACCATAGAGAAAGGAGAAAGCATGCTGTCTTGATTTATTTTCCACTTGCTGTGAGAATATAATCTGACAAAAGCAACCTAAGGGAAAAGGAGTTTGCTTCAGCTGGTAGGTCAAGATACTGTCCACCATGGCTAGGAATTCGAGTCAGCAGGAGCTTTGAAGGATCTGGCCCTATTATGTCATCAGTGAAAAGTGAACAAACAAGAGTATCCTGTTGTCCAACTTCTTTTCTTAAACTGCATAGAACAACACCAGGGAACCGTGCTACCCATAGTAGACAAGTCTTCTTCCCATCTCGTTACTGCAGTAAAGATAATTCCTGACAGGCATGCTTAGAGGTCCATCACCAAGTCATTCCAGACCCTGCCAAGTTGACACCACCAGCCATCAAAGCCATCACCAGACCTTAGAGGCAGCAACCCCTGTCTGGTTCCTCACTGTGGATGCAATGTGACCAACTGCCTCCTCATTAATGTCATGGCCTTATCATGATGAGCTACACTCTTAAACTCTGGGGCCAAAGAAAGATAATCTTCCTTCCACGAGTTGCAATTTGTTACCTGTTTCGTAACAGTAATGAGAAAAGTAATGAAGAGGAAGATACATTCCAAGCAGATTAAGCAAGCTTCTTAGCCATTGAATATTGCTTTATTTTATTTTGGAGATTGCTCTACTCACCAAATTCACAGCTATTTTATAGCAGAAGCTGATTTCCAGACACTAGTATTCCTCAACTACCTTATTTCTCTTGGGTTTTGGAGTCATTGGAAAACTATGTGATTACAAATAGAAGAAATTTACCAAGTACAGGAATAAAAAGGTAATGGCCTGGGAATGAAAGGGATGCTTGAATGTGCATCTGCTTAGTGCCACATGCATTGGTCCTCTCCTATGATACCATGGTCAAGGTTCCTTCCTAGTATGGTAGTTACTAAACAATATCAATAGGCATGGTAAAACCTAATTTTGCATGTTTCCTGACCTGCAGCAAAAGCTGAAATAATGAACCAAAGCTAGAAGAGCCTGAGCTGGGGGTAAATCTTAAATCCATTCCAATCAAAAACAAAATATAGAGCACATCCTCTCCACTGAGACCCAACCAGGCAGTCCAGGTAGGGGAAGGGGATCTGATGATAGGGAAGAGTCAGAGACAGCCTCCACTCCACTGGTTAGGAGAATCGCATGAAGACCAAGCTACACATTTGTAGCTACTACAAATGTGTAGGGGGTCTAGGTCCATCCCCCACCTGTTCCCTGGTTGGTGGTTCAATCTCTGTGAGCATACATGGGTCCAGGTTAGTCAACTCTGTGGGTTTTCCTGTGGTTTCCTTGACCCCTCTGTCTTTCTTATTTCTATCCCCAACTCTTTCACAAAAATTTCCCAGGTCTGTTGGCTGTTTGGCCAGTTGCTGTTTGACTGTAACAAGGAAATTTTTAAAAATTCAAGTTGCATGGGGATATTAGGGAAAGTGGGTGTATGCAGACAGACAGTAGGATATAAGTACTAAAACAGTCAATGCAAGTCTTCAGATTGCAGGTAGAATTTCTTTGTAGTCTCCTGGAATTATTTCCAGGAGTATGGCAGAAGAGAATAGACTATTAGAGATCACACAGGCCAAGGGATTCATGAGTTCAGTTTGTTTGTTTTTGTTAGTTCAACAAAGGTAGCCAATAAAGTACCAAGCAAAATGAGAGATCCTCTATCCAAAGGTTTTGTTTCTTAAAGAAACACACACTTTTCAATAAACAGTAGAAGGATTACAAAAGAAAGAGTTGTATGAAGCAATAACCAATACACTTCAGGCACAATGGTGCACAGACAGGGAGTAGCTGGTTGTGGATTAGGCACTAATAGAAAGGGTCCCAGAGAAGGCAATATAGACATTAATCTTTGAGATATGGAAGAAAACTGACATATCAAAATGAAAACAAATACATCGTACAATATATTGAGAATTGTTCACAGAAAGTTGATTCATGCATAGAATTGGAAGGAGTCATTACATTCTATTGAGTGCGTATTTGTTCAGGGTTTATCTCTGCTCTCAGCACTATATTGGTGGGGGGTGGGATAAAGAACAAAACACTGCATATAATGATTTAAAGTCATAACTATGAAAATAAGGTTCAAGCAAATTAACATATGAGGAACAATATAAATCACCAGAGTCAAGTGAAAATGTTAGAATTTAGACACTAGGTATTATAAAGGGTCAACCTCTGATACCTTGTCACTTACAGTACTTCTACAGTGGGAGGGAAGGGTCTGCTTTTAAGAAATGCTATGAAGCTCTGCTAATTGACATTTGTTATCCATAGTTTATCTGAATCAGTCATTGGAAATAAAATGCTTGATAGTTTAAAGAAAATCTGGCAATGAAGCAACCCTTACCCAAAAATTATTTGCCAGACAAAGCTCAGTGTTCTTACTTTGAATGTCTAGTAGGATAAATTAGAACATCTCTTGCATTTTCCTGGGATCTAAATGAGCTAAAAAAAAGATGCCAAAGTCACACAGCCTGCTTCTTGTTGCACTTGGTGTATATTTGAGCAATTATTGAGTTGGATCCCTCCATATCAGCTGTAAGTGAAGAGGAGGATGCCTTAAAAATCACGACACACAGATAGCTCACTGTTTTCCTGATATGCCAAGAGACTTCAGTAGAGGCAAGGGCCTCCTGAAGTTTATAGACCACAAGAAGAGCTATGAAAGCCATGGGGAGGAGAATAATGTCATAATGGCCAAGAAACAACTATACAGATGCCCAAACACCTACCTGTAGTTCAATAAATATTAGACACATCTTAATATACAGTATGCGCTTCTTTTAATTGACTGGCTTTGACAAATAAATGCATTGAAGCTTCAACAGTGTTTAGACAAGTTATTATTATTATATAGATAAAGTCTATTTAGTTTGTAAGTATGTTGAAACAGCTCCATAACATAAAGTGATGGATGAGAAAATCAATCAAACCACATCCATTGGTGATATTTGGGTGCTGAGGCACTGCTTCCTGTCATTAAGTAGGGATACCAGCAAGCACTTCCCTAACCTTTTGAAATAAACCTAGATAAGACCAAAGTGTAGGTAGGTTTTACCTGCAAGAATATCTGAATACTCAAGGCCAGGGCTTACATTTAGAAGTCTCTGTATATTTTCATCTTCTAGTTCTGCTGTTTTCAACTTCAAATTCTCTCTCTCTCTCTCATTACTATCTCTTGTGCCCTGAGTGTGTGTGTGTGTGTGTGTGTGTGTGTATGTGTGTGTGTGTGTGTGTGTGTTCTCAAGCTTGAGCTTGGATCTTTCTGTCCTTTAAATGGAATGTCATCCAAGTATAACTTACTTGCTTTGTTTCCCTAGGGCTCCAACATTATGGTTGTGCTTCTCCCATATATCCACCTTAAAACACTCCTTGTGGACACTCTCCATAAGGGACAAATTACTCAGATCCATAAAATAAGCCTCAACTTTTCCTCTGTATCTTGCCTTCCCAGATGCCATGACCCTCCATTCTCTTGCACCTTCAACCTCTAAATGCATTCTCTTGGAATTCAACTCAAGGTATAAATAACTGTTCAAGAGGATCATGGGATAGGTAAAGATGATGTTTATATGTTCAAAGGCAGAAAAGCTTTTGATTGTAATATAGAGATATTAGTGGTAAAATTTCAATCTTTAGCCAGCATACAAGAAAGAATTCAGGTAGATCGGAATAGCTCTTCCTAATCATATTAAATTATGCCACAGCATATTGTTGGTTTTATTTCCACTGAGAGTCACTGGCCTTGCCTTTCTTCTAAAAGTATGATTTTCCATGTGACAGAAGAAGAATTAGGAAGGAAAAGAGGTAAAGGACAAAAGCATGTAGAAGAGGGGGCAAAGGAAGAAGGAAGACAAGAGCAGGCCAGTAGATGAAAGCAAATTTGTTTCTAGAACTTTCTATAATCTATTCATCAGCCTTAATATAAATACTGTGTATTATTGACTGTCTAACTGACAATTGTTAGACAAACACTTAAGTAGCATTATTTTTATTTCTAAATCATCATTCTACAAATGCACATTTTATGTCTACTATTATATAGAGACTGAGGACCCAGACACTAGTACTTTTTCTCACATGCAGGAATTTACAAAAGCTCCTACAAATTCCATCCCTGCTGAAATCCCATAGATACTTCCAATACAGTTTACAGTTTGAGTCATAAGGGAAAACAGACTAATGCATGCAAATTGTACCAGATCATACAGGCCATCCAAACTGGAGCAGCCATGACCCTCAATCTTACCATCCCACATATACCTCAGAAGCATGGAAATTTGGACTCACATTCTTTCTCCTCCTTTTCAAATTGGCATTTACCAAAATAAAAGAGGAAATGAAATGATGCAAACCACTTTCCTAAACTATTGTCAGTCCTGGCATACATTCCCAGTAATCTGCATGTTGATTCATTTTATGGCTTAACTATTATGATTATAACTTGAATTTTAATCTAAAGTCAATTTACAAAATCAGAGACAATAGATCCTGGTATCATGGATGATCCTTGAAATCCAGAGATTTTCAGTATGTCCACTTTAAGGAACTGAAGCTCAAGCCTCTCACAGAAGCTGTGGAATGTCAGGATGGAAGTTCTCCCAGTATCTGGCTGTCTCACATTTTGTGGTTTCAAGTAAGAACCCTAGAGTTATTTAGACATGGGTTTTGTGGTTAATGTATGATAAATGGGCTATTACACAGCAGTCCTTGAATATTTACATCAGCTGTGGCAATCATTCAAAAGGCACTTCTCTTTTGGCGGTACACTCTTGCATTGAACAATTTCTGACAGATCTGAGTTAGGAATGACAAAGTAACCTCCATGTCAAGTCATGTTCTTGATAAATTTTCCATGAGATGGTGATGCACAGAAGTTCTGGTGAGGAAAATATATGAACTTTCGAAAGCAAAGAGATTTTTCTCCTCTTTCCAAACTAAACTGGATTAGATTAATTTAAATATAAAATAGCCACAAATTTCTAGAGACACTTCAGGGATTAGTTCACATTCCAGTTCCTAGTCTTTCTTCGTTCATTTTCTTTATTAAATACAATTAAAATCCCTAAATGACATTTTTATAAGTTAATTTATGTGTTATTCAGTTGATTTTACTAAAAGCTCCTTAAACTCTTTTTTTTTTCCTGTGTTCATACTTTTATTTGGGGTGGATTTGTAATCATACACTTTATTCGAGGTGACCAAGGGTTATACATGAACTTTGAAGAGTGGGAAGGAGTTTCAGGGTGGACGTAAAATCATTGAAGTATAAAGTACTATGAACACCTCGAGGGGCATTCCAGGAATCCCAGGTACGTGTTGGACAGGAAGAGGAAGCTGAATTTGTGGTTTTGCCAGCTCCTTAAACTGTTAATAGACACTTGGCATGGCTCTATTGCCCTAGGATGAGAAAGGATAGATAGAGAGTGTGGTCCCATAAGGTCTTAGATCTCATCTGTATTCGTCTTATTATTGTTTCAATTTTCAGGATGAGCATATTCAAAGGGATGATCAATATGGAACACCTTTTTTCTTCTTATTAATCTTGTTCTTTATTTTGGCTTCCTTGAGTTTTCCAGACAAAAATATTGATTGATGTGATCTGTTTCTCTACCTTCTCAACAACAGCAAAAGGTACATTCATGGAACAGCTACACTGTGCGTAGGTCTTGCTGACATGAATTTTTACTTATGATGATAGTGGGATGATGGACAGTGATATCATGCCTGTACTGTACGTGGAAAAACAGAGAGAAAATTTTATCTATTTGTCCATACATTTTCATGTACTAAAAAAATTCATTGGGATCGAAGAAACGGCTCAATCTTTAAAGTGCTCCCCAACAAGGGTCTGAGCTCAGATCACTATCATCAGTGTAAAAATCCAGAACTGATGGCATACAACACATCCCAATTCAGACTGACCACAAGCCCTCCCTGGGTAACACAGACCTAAAAAGTGCTGAACATATCAACTAAACAAGACTATGTCCTCCTTTTGAGTTGAGGAGCTAATTGATAATCAGAAATTTTATATCTCCTTAAGTTCTGGGTAGAGAAAGTTAAGTCAAATCTCACATTGGAACGAATACACAAGATAATCCAACTTAAGTCTTACACTATATGATCCTTTAAAAAATTAAATTACAATCAAGTGATAAATGTTATATTTTCCTATCATTTGCATTCTAGACTATAAATATTAATCATAAAGTTATTTTTTTTGTTCTTATCATTTATTTGACAGTACCTTACCCTGTAACATAGACTAGCCTCCAAATCACAAAATATTCCGACCTCAGCCTCCAAAGGTCAGGATTACAAGCATGAGCCAACATGCTTAGCCATAAGAATATATACTTTATTTGTTATTGTATCATCCAGCTGTCACCAGCCAGTACTCTAGGTGAAACTTACCCACTTCCATTGATTCCAATGAACATGTCTATGAAGAAGACAGGACCTGTCTACTCACATTTGTATTAGAGTGATGTAGTCCAACTTCTCAGCCATAGTACCAGTTCCTGGTACAATTTGGCAGGAACAGACACAATGAAATTCACCAGACTGCTAAAGATCAAACCAACCATATCTATAATCATGGGCTCAAACATTCTCATTTTGAGAAGATAGTTTATTTGTTTCTGAAACAGCTAATTTTGCATTCACATAAATATGTCCTTAGCTTCCCTTCTAACACAAGCATAGACTCCTCAAAGACCACAATGGGCCAAGTTTATACTTAACTATAGTGGAAAGGTTTTTCAAAGTGATATTTTTCTATTACTGAATTTTTATTTTTGTTTGTTTAAAAACCTGTGTATTTTTAAGAAATCTATAAAAGAGTTCCAAAGGCAAGTATATAGAATCTGTATGTTATCCCTTTATATACACTGCTGATAAAGGCTTTGCATAAGAAAGAAAGCCTCTTAAAAGACAATGTTAACTTTGCCATCATGACATTCAAGTTTTAAGATATGATATGACTGTATGCTTATGACTTTCATAACAAATTCTGAGTATCTGTTGAAAGGAAGGCAGTGAGTGAGTGGTGAGGAACAGCTGTGTTGAAATCAAGAACTGGCTATGAGGACTGTCACTAGCCTGCCACATACTATAGGATTCTCCAGCATAAAAGTTCAAGGCCTCAGTTACTCATCAGTAAAGACTTGGAATCAAAATAGACTACAACCTTTCTCCTATTTGGTGAATTACTAAAGAAAATATGTTGAGATTTTGGAAAGATAAATCACATGTTTAAATGAAGCATCACATTTGGGAAGAGCCTAGATTCTGTAAAGAAAAGGAGATTGTCAATGGGACAAAAGAGCAATTGACAGATTGCGAAAAATCGTTACTAATCCTACACCTGATAGAGGGCTAATATCCAATATATACAAAGAACTCAAGAATTAGAATCCAGACAAACAAATAACCCTGTTAAAAATGAGGTACAGAGCTAAACAAAGAATTCTCAACTGAGGAAAGTCAAATGGCCAAGAAGCACCTAAAAACATGTTCAATATCCTTAGTCATCAGGGAAATTCCAATCAAAACAACCCTGAGATTCCACCTCATACCAGTCAGAATGGCTAAGATCAAAAATCTCAGGTGATAGTAGATGCTGGCAAGGATGTGGAGAAAGAGGAACACTCCTCCATTGTTGGTGGGATTGCAAGCTGGTACAACCATTCTGAAAATCACTTTGGCAGTTCCTCAGAAAATTGGACATAGCATTACCTGAGGACCCAGCTATACCACTCCTGAGCATATACCCAAAAGATGCTCCAACATATAACAAGGACACATGCTCCAATATGTTCATAGCAGCCTTATTTATAGTAACCAGAAGCTGGAAAGAACCCAGATGTCCCTCAACAGAGGAATGGATACAGAAAATCTGGTACATTTAGACAATTGAATATTAGTCAGCTATTGAGAACAATGAATTCGAGAAATTCTTAGGCAAATGGGTGGAACTAGAAAATATCATCCTGAATGAGGTAACCCAGTCACAAAAGAACACACATGTTATGCACTCACTGATAGTTGGATATTAGCCCCAAAGCTCACCATATCCAATACAACTCACAGACTACATGAAGCTCATGAAGAAGGAAGACCAAAAAGTGTGGGTGCTTTGGTCCTTCTTAGAAGGAGTAACAAAATACTCATGGGAGCAAATATGGAGACAAAATGTAGGACAGAAACTGAAGGAGGGGTCATTTGGAGACTGCTCTACCTGGGTATCCATCCCAAGTGCAGTCACCAAAGGCAGAAGCTGATGTGGATGCCAGGAAGTGCATGCTGACAGGAGCCTGATATAGCTGTCTCCTTAGAGGTCTGCCAGAATTTGACATACTCAGAGGCAGATGCTCACAGCTAACCATTGAACTGATCATGAGGTTCCCAATGGAGTAGTTAGAGAGAAGACTGAAGGAGCTGAAGGGGTTTGTGGCCCCATGGGGAGAGCAACAATACCAACCAACCAGAGTTCCCAGGGTCTAAACCACCAGCCTGGGAGCACTTAGGGAGGGACCCTTGGCTCCAGCTTCAGAGGTAGGGGAAAATGGCCTTGTTGAGCAAAGGTGGGAGAGGAAGTCCTTGGTCCCTTTACTGCTGGACACTGAGTGTGGGGGAGCTTGAGGTGGGGGGGTAGGAGTGGGTAGGTGGGTGGGTGGGAGCACATCCTCATAGAAGCAGGAGGAGGGGGATGGGATAGGGGGTTCCTGGGTGGGAATGGGAATAGGGAAAGGGGATAATATCTGAAATGTAAATAAAATATCCAATAAAAATTAATTTGAAATAAATAAATAAATAAATAAATAAATAATCAATCAGGAAAAAAGTAGCCCTTTTCAAGTTTTCAATGTGACTATTGATCAGCTGAATGTGTGCAAAAGCTTGAATGTTTGATTCTAAAACTGCCACTTTAAGTTCCTGGTGAATTCAGCTTTGATCCCACCACTTTGTCCTAATCTAATGCACACAAAGAAGAAGAACAGCTAAATTGGTTGTAGAAGAATTTTAATCCAGCAACATGACTGCTCTGGCAAGTGATCACATTCAAAGACATTCCAGATCTGTATGATCCAGCTAGAATGATACATCTTTAATCTCTCTGGCTGGAGTGCAGATTTACCTTTAGTTAGCACCTTTAATCCCAAACAATGATGGTGGGTTAATTTGAAGAAGGTAATGATAACTAAGTGAAGTAAAGATGAAATGATAATTCAGAGATTTGACAGATTGAGTCAGAGATAGTATCAGAGATATGCTCAACTCTTTCAAGAACAGATAGTCAGGGATAAAGGGCAGGTCAGTGAGTTGAGTTCAGTTGAGTTCATGCAGTCAGTACAGTGCAGTTTCTGGAGTGGAGAGGGAGTTTTTCCAAGCAGAGTAGTTCAGTCAGAAGCTGAGAGAACCCCATTTGAGTCAGTTATCTTGGAAAGGAGTTTGAGACAAAACAGCTGAGTTGCATCTGCCAGCCAGAGTTCAGCAGTAAGCCTTCGAGATGACAATTACATCTGGCAAATAAGAGTTACTTTTACAGTTGTCTCTTTGTGTTGGATAAGCCTATTCTACCAGCTTACATAGAGGCATGGGGAAGCCATGGTGATGTTAGTGAATGTGTGCCCTACCGCAAAGAGTAAACCACTTTGTATGATGACAGAGAACAAATATTCCTCCAACTATGAATGCTACAATCTTCAGAACACAAAATTGTCTCATATTGCAGAGATCAAAAGGACAATATTTTAATTATTTATTTTCTTTTCTGAGATTACAATATAATTGTATAATATCCCCTTTCCCTTTCTCCCTCTCTCTATATATATAACAACAATTAATAGAAAAGAGTCTGGGTTTTTTTTATGTTGCTTATTTATATGCTAAAATGAGAAAAGAGGCAGATTTGGTACGTTTCATTTCTTAGATCAGTTTTTCCAGAACAAAGTTTAACTGTAGTTAGTCAAATTCTGCTTCTATTATTTCAAAATTAGATAGATGTCTTCTACTAAAAAAGAAACAAAAAAAGCATAAAGGCAATCTACATGGGGGGGGGGTTAGGGAGGGAGGGAGGGAGGGAGGGAGGGAGGGAAAGAGACAGAGAGAATCTTTATTTTTTATTTACTTATTTTTATTTATTTTTTGAGAATCTTTAACTTCATAAGACTTTTGATTTGGAGTTGGAGTGATAGCTCAGTGGTCAGAGCACTGGCTGTTCTTCCAGAGGACCTAGGTTTGATTTACAGCACCCACATTGTGTTTCACTACTGTCTATAATTCCAGTTCTAGGGAAAATGATGCCCTCCCAGCCTTCTTGGGCATCAGGGAGGCACATGGTACATAGCCATACATGCACACAACACACTTATACACATAAAATAAAAAAACTAAATATTTTTACTTTGACTACAATTTCATAGCCATAAGATTTAGTGAAACAGGCCTGATGCACAACTTTAATTCAGAACTCTCTTACAATGGAGCAAATAGGATGAATGAGAGCCCCTTCCATCCCCTCCCTGGAAAAGCACTACTTTTAAAGGCCACATTTGTAAGATATTTAGATATTCATAAATATTTAAATTATATAAGGTCCATCAATTCTCTTTTCTTGTTTCTTTTCAGTTGATAAACTTACATCGTAATTAATTGCACAGTAGTAACACTGGTTCTTAAAAAAAAAAAAAAAAGATAACTCTGTATCTTGGCATGCCTAGATATATAGCCATGCATTTAAATGCCTGTCATCCATCAGTTTTTAAAAACATAGAAAAACCTTTTAATTAAAAATAACGTAGTCTACTTGACAACAAAAATGCTTTACAATGTACACTCTGTATTTTATATGTATTTATTACTTACTTGTGTATATTTTAAACCAGTCTCATTTTATGAGAAAAATGTAGTACAAATATAATTTTAAACAGAATGAACCATTGAGCAACTCAAAAATAATGAAAAGTCAAAATATGCACATTGTGCCAAAACACAGTTGCATAGATTTTGCCTTGTATAAACTTCACCCTGCCTATTCGGGTTTTAACATATTTCCATGGCTTTAAATAAAAAAACAACTTAAAGCTCAGCCCATGGGAAACCCAAGCGTGATTAGTTTTCCCTTTTACTGTAGCCTGCAGAGTGTAAAACACAGCACATCAGAATTGAATTTGTCATCTCCAGACCTCACAGGAATTTTAGGAACTAAATAGTTAGGAAGCCATCCTGGCCCTTTGCTTTGCTTTAATCAAAGTCAAAGTTTCAATTTAAACATTCAGGAAATCTCCCTTATTTAAAGCAATCAACTCATTGCTGACAAGGTCTGGCCTCACTGTGTTTAATTTTTTGGCATCAAGCAGAACTTGATTAGTCACAGCCAGTTCGCAAGAGGTTCTCCCCTCCTCACAAAGAGAGAGATTCCAGATCTTTTCTGCCTTGAACACAAGCCTAGAGGTATTGGTGCATTCTCACAAAATCAATACTTTAGCATATACTTCAATGGGGACAATGGATCTAATATTTAAAACCTACGCAAAATTCCAGTATCCCAGAAGCAAACAAAAGTGGCCAAATTTTGTTATTCCTTCAAATATTCTATATCATTTGTCATACTCTTTGGACTATGTGGCCACAAAATAATCTGCTCTTAGTTTTCAACATTTCTATTTACTGTAGATCCCAAAGGAAAATGACTTAGTGGGACATAAATAGGAACTAGGAAGTTCCACAGAATCGCTCAGGGAAATGTATCTCAGGCACAGATTCATGGGATGGACAGGTACATGCTCATGTGCTGACAGATGGGTAGAAATTGAGTTGGAGAGGAGAGAGGCATTTCATTACTCTGGAGATATGTGGAGAGAAAATAGCTAGTAAGTAAGCCAATTACATTAAGGTTGAAATAAATGATTAACAGTCTGAAAAACAAATCATGCAGTCGAGAATTTGAAATAGTTTCACCAATTCTCAAGGCTTGTCTTCTATTGAGTTCTATAAAATAAAATCATTATGTCAGGTTCTTCATCTTGGATTCCTTTTGGAGATATAGCCAAAGTGTGGCTAAAATTCTTCCACATGTAGAGCAATTCAAGCCTTCTTAGCCCTCTATTATAATATTCGAATAAGAGGCCTTTCTCAATGAGAAACCAAGAGACAGAATGAAACATTCCATAATAAATTGCTTGTTCCTCTGAGATTATATAGTAGACACTTTGGACATTTAAAGAGATACATTTTGAAATAAAAATTAGACAGTGAAAATATTTCATCTTGTCAAAATGTTTTAGAATAGGGTCTCTCTAAAATTCAACTTGAGACAGGATTCTACCAGCTCCCAGAACACTTCTTCAGCTACTTTATTAATGTGAGGGCTGCTCTAATGAAACGCCAGACTGAGAAGCATAAGCAATATGAGTGTTTTATCACAGTTCGTTCTAGTCTAGACATCCAAGATTGAGGTCTGGCAGAGTTGGCTTCTTGTGAAGGTTTCCTTCTTGATTTGAAGGTTACCTCTTGCCATGTGTGGTCAAGAACAGCCTTTTCTTGGTGCTCATTTGTCATGAAGGAAGATCTCTTCTTGCTCGACATTAATCTTTTCATCTGAGGAAGCCATCCTGTGACTTTGTTTGATCTTATTAGCTACCTCCATACAGGCCTCACTTCCAAAATCACAAATAACTGGTCTATTTACATACATGTTATAATTCTGTCTCATTGTGAAGTCACACCATTACACAGGCCCTCTTTCTTGGAAAGCTCATGTGTCTATCCTTAGAGACTAAAATTCATTATTGAAAATTAACTCATTCCTCAATGTGTCCAGTGCAGAAATTTGACACATTTTCACTAAAATACTTACTGTTTCATTGCTACCACTGAGGGGGAAAAGGAGACCAATTTAGTTGTTAATTCTATTCATGTTCTAGTCACAATCAAATGGTAGAAAATAAATGCTGAGATATTCAGACCCTTAAAAGCATTTTAGTTACAAAAGCCCCTGATTGAACTGAATGACTTCACAGTTTGAATAGAAATGCGTCTTTTTTTCCCCCAACAACAAATGAAACAATACAGACATTGCTTTCACAGAATAGAGTGTGTTATATTTTCATTTGTTACTATGGCATACCACAGCTCAAACCCCAAGGGCCAAGAAATCACTTAACTAGGATACATCCCATACATCACAAAAATGCAACAGCCTTTTCCTGAAAGATGATGTAATATTTAAGGCTAGTGTATTGTGTTACTTGGTTTTCCATATTTTTCTCTTGTAACTGTCACCATTTGGATGTGCTAAGTGAGCACAACTATTTGATATATTGTATTTTATTTCCTCCTCATGCATCATTGCAGCCAGAGCTTCTCTGGAGTGTGGTCCAGAGGCCTCTGGGAGCCTCTGGCTACTCTGTAATGCTCCATGAGGAGGAAGAACTTGACTAGGGGTACTGAGCAGAGAGAGTGATGGCTGCAGAAGTCCAGGAGAGTTGTGATAATTCTTACACAAAATACAGAGCAAAGTCAGAAGCCTGACAATCCTAGAATGCAGTGATTTATCATGCAGACATGATGGATGGCTAGGAAACATGACCAGTAAGACATGGGATCATTTTCTTGTCCCATCTCCATGTTTTCTCACTTTTGCAAGCCATGGGGTCTCCACTTCTCTCCAGCTACATGATGGTTACTGTGCTGTGCCCAGCACCCAGACCCTTGCTCTATGTCCCCAGCACTCTGACCCTTGCTTTATGTCCCCAGCACCCTGACCCTTGCTCTATGTCCCCAGTACCCTGACCTTTGCTCTGTGTCCCCAGCACCATCACCCTCACCCAAACCTTGGAACCAAGTCCTTAAGGTCTTCGGAGCAGCTTCCACATAGTCAGAAAAGACAAAACCTTTCCAGTTTCACCTGCTTTTCCAACAGCTGCTGGGAAAATAAAAACAACAGAAATAAAATAAAGCCACAGACACTTTCAGATATCTGAACTTTCTTGTGCCTTGCTAACATGATAACTACACTTCTTCCTTGGTTTGTGTGTCTGGAACAAGACTTTCTCACCACTTCACAACTAACACCACCACCACAACCACCACCACCACCTTTACCACCACCTCTACCTCTACCACCACCACCACCTCCACCACCACCACCACCTCCTCCACCACCACTTCTACCTCCACCACCTCCTCCACCACCTCCACCTCCACCACCACCACCACCACCACCACCACCACCACCACCACCACCTCAACCACAACCACAACAACCACAACCACAACCACCACTGCCACAGCAACTCAGATCCTCTCCTCTGAAAGGAATTTTAGCAGAGAGAATATTGGAGGATTTCACTAGTGTTCCAATCCTGAAGCAGGTATTTGAGTTTCAATGTGTTAGCTATGGATGGAGCTGTATTACATGGCCTGTGTCTCCTAGCTAGGTAGTTGCTCACAAATATTTATGACACACTGATCATACACACACACACATACATATACATACACACATACACACATGTAAACATACATATACATACACACATATACACACACATGCACACATATACACATATAGATATACATATACTTATACACATACACACATACATTCATGATGTTCTTTTAAAAACATTCACATGAAGTAAAAAAATGCTCAAATATTGAAATGGATATTCTGAAAAGAGTACCAACTCTCCTTAGCTCATCTGCTGCCTACTCACTTTACCACAGTTCACACATTCTCTTTATCTTATCCACACACTCTCCTTACCTCTCTCTGTCCTGTACTGTGCTCCACCTCCTTCCCCAGTTGTCCATTGGAGCACACTAGTCCTTGCTATATACGATATAGTACATGCATTACAATATATAACAGGAAAATTTATCAATGCATATAGATTTATGTTTTCAACAAATGCATACATACTTGGGTTTTTACTTTGCATAAAAATAAAACATTAACACATAATTTTAAAAGTTGAAGGGGAAACAAAGTGACTCAGTAGGTAAGGGCACTTGCTGCACAAACCTGGTGAGCTTAGTTCAATCCTTGGATTTCACACAAAACTGGGAATAAAGAACTGGCTCCCCAAAGTTGTTCTCTGATCTCCATATGTGTGTCATTGAACATGGGACTACACACATACACATGCACAAAATTATGTCAAATACACACACAACACACATTTACACACATCATACATATGCACACTAAATTTTTTAAAGATGGTACAAATGTAGAAGGAAAAAGAACAAGAGAGAGTAACAGGGTGACTGTGGTCAAAGTATATAATATATATTATGAAAATGTCATAATTAAACCTAAGTTTTTACATAATGATATACACTAACTTCAAAGATAAAAAAAAAACTTGTCTCATGTGCATATATACACATACACATTTTGTTTCTTAGTATTAAGTACTGTTCTAAAAGTCTTGGTAAGATCGTAATATTCAGTAATTTTAGACGCTTACGAACATTCACAATTGTTTTTCAAAGTTTTAGTCATTTAAAACTTATTTATGATTATTTTATTTTTCCATTTGAGTAGTACACTTTTATTTTGATCATTGTTGAGGCAACATGGATGCTTATTTCATCTGAGGGACTACAGTGTGTGTGGCACCTGTCATTTGTTAAAGCAAGTGCATGTGCTGATTGGTCTTTCTCAATCTGTGTAGCTCTCCTTCATACATACACTGCCATCTGTTACATACACAGATCATCAGTAATCTTGCCATATGTCTTCTGAAGTTCATTTATGTTGACCACAATAACGTTTGGAGGATTGGTCAATGAATGTATTTCTAGTGGCATAATTAGAAACACTTTTTAGTTATCAGTAAGTAAATTGTTAATTGATAGTGTCTGTTCTCTTTAAATATGGTTGTGTTTTCTTTCCAATTTTAAGGTGATGTCACTCTCTATGTCTAGGGGAGACAGTATGTCAACAATACTACCTGAAATGACATTTCTGCTAGCTAACTGTGTCAGCCACAGTTAACACACAAACTAGATGGGTTTCAGATATTTTCAAGTGAATTTTTGTTAAAAAGAAAAATCAACTCTTATTCCTCACTAAATTTTATCTCCAGAAGTCTTGATAGTTCTTCTCTGAATTACATCCTCTGTCCCTTCCTGTACCTCATTGCTTGACTGCCTCTCAAACGGGGTGGCTTATTTTAGCCTTTTCTTTCCTGTTAGCTTGTAAAGCGTGCCAAGGTGAGGACGTTGGACCCCTTGTTTCTCACAGCAACTAGCAAACTCACATTTTAATAAATAGGTAAGTTAAAGGAAAATGTAGAAAGCTACAGGAGGCTATTGAGCTCTGAAAATTTTTGAAAGGCTAGCAGTTATCTCTGCCAGAGGCCTAAGTCAGAATTTATTTTTCCTTATATTTTGATGTGAAAAAGTTAAGTTCAATGTAATATATACAGTTCTCTTTCAACAAGAACAAAATCTTATGTGTGTCAGTTAACTTTGCTATTTATTTTGGCTCACACTCCTGTATGTTATAGTTCATGGTCATTTGGCCTCATTGATTTAAGCCTGTGGTAAACAGTGCAGCACGAGGGAGCAGGTGAGGAAGACTTGGAGTCATCTCAATATGAATAGAAAGAAAGAGAGAAAAGGGGTGAAAGTCCCAATGCAGCCTTAGAGAGCACACCCTAAATTAGCCTCAGCTTCCTTCTCTTAGACCCTGCTCTTCAAAGCTCCACTCTCCAAGCAAGTAACAGAGACTTTAGGAAACAGAAATGTGAGAGGCATTTGTGATCTGGGTAACTGCTAGACTGGCTGCTTCTGGTAGGTGGTTGAGCTAAGGAAAGTTGAGGGCCAGTGAAGACAACAAGGCACATCTTTTACTTCAGTATTTCACTTGGCAATTGAAGCATAGACAACATTAATAATTTTAGAATGAAATAAATTCAAAAAGAAAAGCCTTCTGTTGTAGAAATTATTTAATTCTGACCTTGAATTTCTACCCTGCCTTTGACTTTAGTTCCCAGATAAAGACACACACAGCCTTTATACTTACAGTAAACCTTAACTAGCACAAGAGCAGGACAGATATCTACCCTCTATGATATTAGAGTCTACTTTCCTATCGATAACCCTGAATTATTACTTACTATTTACTATGTTATTTGGGCTGCTCTTAACTCTAATCAGGCAGCCCAAAGGGCCATGTTTTTATGGCTCACCTAAGCCATGGTGGCTTCTCCTTCCTCCTCCTGCACCTTCTTCTCTTTGTACTTCTCCTCTCACTCCAAGTCCAGGAAACCTAAACCCCACCTATGTCTCTTCCATCCATCTATTGGCTGTTGGCTTCTCTATTTACCAATCAGAAATAATTTGGGGGACAAGATCTACCATGTGGACTCTTTGGTCTCTAGAACAACCAGGTCCTGGAGTCCCACACTTAGCATTACAGTAGATAACAAAAGACCAAACCTCAATGGCCTCCTTTTTAAAACTAAAGTGAATTCCTGTTATAATAAAATGTCAAGCATTTGTATGCCAAATTTCAATGAAGAACTCTTTAAGGATGAGAAATAGGCAAATCAAATTAGCTACCTATGTTTGTATTGGCTTTTTGGAAGTAACTCCCTTTACAAAAAGAAAGCACAGAATAATTCAAGTATGTCTAAAATTTCAAACCTCAGTTTCCTATACTCTACAGTCGGTTTAATGACTCTAAGCTTCTGTGAAATTATTTTTGACACTCTGAATGCTAAATCAAAGTCATAGCATAAATGATAAAACTTATTCAGTATAAGACTGATGTACTTATTTCAACAAGGAATATGACCATACCAAAAGATATGCTAAGCATTAGTCCCTATACCAAGAGCCTAATGGAGATATTAAGAGTCTCTTCTTTTCTCTAGGTTCACTTGTTAGGTTTGTAAGATTTTGTGTCCATACAAAAATAAATACACTTGCTACAGGGTGTTCTATCTGGGTGTTCTCTGTTGCTCAAAATGTCATCAGGCTATTGGAGTCATATTAGCAACCAAGAATGCACATTGCAATCAGTAGTTGCATTCTATTTCTCAGCCTCTTTTGCCTTCTCTATATTCTCTCACTCGGAATCTTAAAGAGTAGCAAAGAAAGCTTCAGGTTATGCAAAACACTGTAGAGCACTGATAATCACATGAGAATATATAAAAACATTATCAAACATTTATTATACACCATATCATGCTTTGAGTACTGTTTACTGCTCTAGTTGGTAGTGTAAACATGAGAGAGCAAGGAACCTAAAAGTGAGGTGACCTGAAGTCTCATGCAACAGCCAACTTTACTCAGAGCATCAGAAAACGTATACTCTGAGGGTTAAGAAGAGTCCCCTGAGTGAAGTGTGTAATCACAAGGACAAGCCACATGTGGCAAAAACATATTTTTCCATAGAGGCACATGAATAACAACAGCTGAAATAAACTGTCTCCTATCCACTACACCTGGGAAGAACAGATTCCAAGAACAATTGTATGCTTTTGAAACAACTGAGGTGACAAGACTCTTGTCCTGTTTACTTTGAGTTTTCTCATAAGCACTTAGAATTCTGTTCATACATTTCCATTCTTGAACTGTGTTCCAAAAGAGTACTTTATTTACATTAACAAATTTAATATTTATAACAATCTGTACTTATCAGAGCTGTATAGAATAGTAAGATGAATCAATCAATAAATAATATTTTAATGACAACAACAACAATAATAATAATATATGGGGCTAAAGCAACAAACAGCTCCACAGTTCATTGGCTACTCTTCCAGAGGACCAGGATTCAATTCCAAATACCCACTTTGGTGGCTCAACACCATCTGTAACTCCAGTCTCAGTGAATTTGAATCAGTCTCAGTCTCAGTGAATCAGCAAAATATACACATATAACATCAATACATGTTGAGAATTGCATTATTACTGACTAGAAAATAATACTAAATATAATTATAAAAAGATACCACTTGGGGCTGGAGAGATTTAAGTGTTCATGATTTAAGAGCACTGGCTCTTCTTTCAAAGGGGCCAGATTTGGTCCTCAGTGCCCATATAGCATCTCATAATCATCTGTAATTCCAATTGATGACCATCTGATGTCTTCTACTGGCTTTGTGAGCACAGGGCAGGTACATAGATGCAAGTAAAACATTTTTGTGGGAAAACTGCTAATTAAGGTCAAAGTCTACCATTGACCAGATACCCTTCTGGGGCTGGGCACATAATGAAGACTCCATTCATTAAAATAGTTACTCCTTCTCTGATCTTGTCTAGGGTATTCTACGCCCACACATATGCATCTACCTGCGGGATGTCACATAGTTTCAATTAGTTTATAAGATCAATTTCCTTTCTACTGAAAAAAAAATCCATTCAGCCAGCACCTGAGATTTCTGAATGCTTCCCCATGCCAGTCAGGTATGCCAGGTATCCTAAACCCTTAGCCAATGACCTTTGCCCATCCTGGATGTTCCTGCCCTCTGTCCCCCCAAACCTTATAAGCCTTCAATCACCCTAAGTAAAGTTGATCTGCCTACTGACAGGCATCCCAATGTGGCCATTTACTGTATGTACTCACAGGGCTTCCAAACCCCATGGCTCACCATCTTTGCTCCAAATTGGCTGAGCATCCACTTGGACATAGAGGCCCACATAAAATAAAAACAAACCTTACTGTAAGTCTCAACTTTCAGTTGAGGCACAGCTCAGGACAGGTATGGAGAACATTCTGAGGTTTTTGAAAGACCTATATACTTACAAACCCATATCAAGTTGAAGTTAGGAAATTTTGAAATTATAATGATATCAATTCTTTACAATGAAATTTAATAATTTATTTTTAAATCTCAAGCAAAACTTTTGAATAGTTTGCTAAATCACTCCAGCATTTATATGGACTGACCAAGGCACCCCAAATACAAAACAAGCTTGATAATGAGGTTGTGAGTCATGGTGTCCAGAGTGACAGTGAGATTCACTAAAAGTATGGATTAGGGAAGATATTGCAGTATTCTGGATTTATCCACTGCACAGAATGAAAATCCAAGGGCTAGCAAGGTGGCTCAGTGAGTAAATGCTCTTGCCACTAAGCCTGACAACCTGAGTTAGATCACTGTAATCCACAGAGTGGTAGAGAAGAACTAAGTCTCACAAGTTGTCCTATAATCTACACCTGCCCCATGGTATGTGCACCTATAAACACACACACACACACACACACACACAGGAACACACAAAATGAATGAATAAAATATTAAAGAAAGAAAAGTCAAGATATTGGGGGCTGGGACAGTAATTCACCCATATCTCAAAAAAAAAATGAAATTGAATCTCTCTTACTTGCTATAGGTCTTTCCTCACTGAAGAATGATCCTAATTAATTAATAGTCAAAATGTGTAAACATGAAATTTATATACTTTTTAAAGGCAAGAGAAGAGCATTACAAAACTCAAAGTATAAGAAGATGTTATACACAAGTAGGTTCAAACAATTTAACTGTAATATATTTGTATATTGACTACATTCACGTTATCTCTACATGTCAAGGAGTGGTGGTGGCAGAAGCACACATGTCTTCAGGTGATGTAAACATGAATGGTAAGAAGGCTGCTCATGCTGTAGGGTTAGAGAAGTCTCAAGGCATGGTTTAAAAGATGAGAATGGAGACTGAGGTCAGACATTACAAAGTGCTCCTGCACAAGATTGGTTCCAGCTCACAGGTATCAGGTATTGATTGCATGGGAGCCTGGAGAAGAGAAGAGCCAATAGGACAGTTAGAGAAAAGCGCCTAGATACCCACTGGCTTTCCAGAGCCATTCCTACCTTATTTCTGTTCATTTAAATATCTTTGGAAATTTTATATTATTTATTTAACAATTCCAGTATTACTCATTGATTACCATTTCTACTATAATTCATTTAGAGTTTCTAGATTTTTTATGTGCTCAATGATCTTTGATATCTGACCTCTTTGGTTAACTGCATCCAAGAGAAAAAGGAAATGAAAACTTAAATAGATGTTTTGAAGAACTTTGTCTTATTTTATGTATTTATATATTTATGTATTTCGTGTGTGTGTGTGTGTGTGTGTGTGTGTGTGTGCACACGCACATGTTTGTGTGGTGGTGGTGTATGTGGAGTATACGTGGTATGTGTGTGTGGTGTGTGTGATGTGTATGTGTGGCATGTGTCTTTGGTGTGGTGCATATGTATGTTATGTATGGTTGTGTAGTGTATATCTGTGTGTGTGTGTGTGTATGTGTATGGTGTATGTGGTGTATGTATGTGGATGTATGTAGTATATGTGTGTGTGTGGTGTGTGTGTGTGGTGTATGGTATGTATGTATACTATGTGGTGTGTGTGTGTGGTGTATATAGTGTGTCTGTGTGATCCAGGTGTTTATCAAGGTGTATACTGCATGTGTATGAGTATGGACATGGAGGCCAAAAGTCAGACTTAGGTGTAGTACCTCATGAGCTGCCTACTCATTTTGCCTGGAACTTGTCACGTGGTCTAGGCTGGAGCCCAGTAACTAAGTTGCTTGCAGGACAGCATAGCCCAGGGAGTTAATACTGCCTCCATTCTTCAGCACTGGGATTACAAGATGTGCGATTTTACATGGGTTCTTGAGATCAAACTTAGGTTCTCATGAAGTAAAACCTGCATTTTACAAACTAAGCTATTTCTCTGACACTTTATGTTTATTTATTTCAGAAGAAAATGGTATTACTGGATTATGACATCTATATCTTCTGGAAAGTTCTTAGGTTAGTTCTCAAGTCCTTAATTTGACACAGCTTCTCAGTTATAGCACAAACACATGCACTTCTCTCCAATACAAGGCCAGTTTTGAGATTATTTATAGTTCCACCTTCAACACATATTTTTGTCATTTTGATTTGGAGTAGAAGTTTCTTCAATTTCTGTCAGCCCAGGAACTGTCCCCTTCAGACACATCCATCTCTCCAGTGCAGAATTCCTCAAGAACCTTATAATGTTCCCAGATAGGGAGACATAAAAGATTGCTTCCTGGGCATTTATTTTATCCATACAGCTACAGTGTTTTTTTTTATTTTCATCCTGAAGATAAGAGTAAATGAGCTGGTCTGCATAATTTGCACCTTAATCTAAATAACATCACTAAATAAGATCAAGGAAAACTGATGGGGGTGCTGAAGTCTAGCAGTAAAAACATTGCTTGCCAAGTTCCAAAGTATGTCACAGCTCTGTCCTCATTTTGCAATTCTGGTTCACAGCCAGAAAGATAAATGAAAGCAATTGCCATTAGATACAAGCGCAGTGCATTCTTATGTTAAATCACTTATTAACTGACCCCACTGGGCTACCATGGTTTTCCAGCTTTGCTCTCATTCAAGAGCATAAAGTATCCTCTCTGACTGTTTCTCTTACACCCTGCAATCCACACCCTTCAAAGTCTTAAGGATTTGTACTAAGAAAACACAAGCTGCTACGAAGCCTTCCTTGTTAACCTTCACATGTAAACTCAATTATGTGTTTAAAATCCTGGATCCCTTTAGCACTCTAAAGGCACTTTAACCACGATACATTTTCCTTCTCTCCATCGCCAGTTACAAAATGTTTTCTAAGCTTTGAGTAGCAGTGACTTCTTTGTAGAGTCTAACTGTTTTCTTAGTGGTTTTAATTGAAGATCAGTGACCAGTCAGACCAGAGTGAAGCAGAGAGTCAGCGAGGTCAAAGATATTGTACAAATACTTACAAAATTAGCATATATAAACAAACAAGTTGGCAAAAAAATCTGTAATACCAGCAGACTTAAAGTCACTCTAGATTGCTCATTAAAATAAAAAAATAGATATCTCTAAGGAGAAGTTTATGAAGGAAATGAGTCATGAAGTTGTATGTAGATAGAACTACATGTAACAGACACAGCATACATAGCCAAGTCTGTGGCATGCATATGAAAGGCAAAATGCCTAAGTAATATAAAACTCTCTAACTCTATACAGTGGGCATTGACCTCCTAAATTTTCTCTATTCTACAGGGTCTCTTTTATGAGCTCCTAGTCTTTCTAATGAAGAATTAAAATGATAGACTCAGAAGGAAGTTCCAGGACTATTTTATCACAGATTGAGAGAAAAATAACAGGGCAGGCAAGCTGTAAGTCTCAACAGTCTCCCAGAGAATGGAGCTGGCAAAGAGGAAAATAAAAAACAAGTCATGCTTTCTTGATTTAGGTCCAGGAAATCTGGCATGTTCAGCAATGAAGGTCAGCAAGCTGTTATAGAAGGGGCTTGAAATTTTCAACAGAAATTGTAAGAAAGCCGAGAGTGTAAGGGACAGCATACTTTGACTTTGGGGTGATATCTGAATAGAAAAGATAGATGGAAAAGAAAAAGCTGTAATCCTTGAGTTAGAACTCATAAAATCAGGCCAACTTTATAGAACTGCACCTTGAAGATCTGTAAATGTTTTATCAAGAAGGAGCTTCTGGAAAGGATATACTATGACCTTAAGGAATAATTATTACTACCCTCTCCTTAGCACATCTTCAGGCTAAGCAGCTTTCTTGTGTGGCAGTCTCTTGGCCAGGTGACTGACAGGCTCCGTTGCATTAACTGTTAATGAAGGAGACAACAGTACATACTATTCTAAGCCTTGAAGCAGATCAGAATGTCGGGTTTCCTCCCAGGACCAGAGGTAGAACTCAGATTCTAGTTGTAAAGGAATCTACAAAAAAGGATGTAGATATTTCTTAATGGACCTCAAGAAAACCCTGGTATCCCCACCTTTGTATTTGCTGTTTTAAAACCTAAGGAAGGGGTAATTGCTGTCAGTTCTTACCAAGAAAATAGAAGGTGGGAGCCAAAACCAAGCATAAGGGGAAGTCTATCCTCAAATGGCATTCAAGGCTGCTAATTCCTATCTACCAACCTAACATTAACTCCTTGTGTTAATGATTATATTTATTATTTAGAGAGAGTACATGTGTGCACGAGTGTATACATATTCATGTACATGAATGGCATGGTACACATATAGAAGTCAGAGTATAATTTGTAGACATGGTTCTTTCCTTTCTCTGTGTGGGTCCAGGGGAGTGAACTCCATTCATCAGACTTGGCCACAGGTGACTTTTACCCATGGAGCTGTCCCACTGGCCTCCTAACTCCAACTCTTAGTAAACTGTCTCTACTTCTGTTACAAGAGTACGTCTCGTATCAATTTTGTGTTAAAGAACACAAGAACCTGAAACGCCTTCAGGGAGTCCCTCCAAATGCTTATATCTGTCCAAATCAAGATCAGAATAGATCGTGGTCCCCTACAAAACGTTGAATTGTTGTGAAATACTCATAATTGTGCTGCTCAGCATTAGCCACACTGAGAAGAGGAAGCTGAAGATTTATTCCTCAAAAGCCAAATGTGTCTGCTTTCACACAGACATTTGATCATTGAGAGAACAGCTGTGAGGCTGAGCCATGGTTTCGACAAACTAGCAGACACAGGGACCAGGAATTGTCCTGGTAATTCGGCAATTCTCCTTATTTTTCTTTGACTGTTCCTCTGGGAATAATAGTGAAGCAGAAACAAAGAGACCTTCACAGGAGCCGAAACTTGGCTTCAAATCACAGAACCTTTTAAAATGGGACTTAGCTGATCTCAGATTGACAGTTCTGTCCAGATATCTGGAGAAGAAAACATAAATCCCTAAGCTGAAAATTCTTTCTATAAAAACTTTTACAAAATAAATTCATGATCTATAGCGTGAAACCTCCAGTCACGTCATCAGAAAATACATATTCAAGAAAATCAGCAGAAACAAAAGCAAGAAATAAATATTGGCAGTTTGTTCAGGTAAAAGATACAAGGTATAAAATAACCATGCTTTTGTATTTAAAGAAAGACAGTCAATATTGATAATTGGATCTAGAAACTTTTATTTAGAAAAAACAAAAACAGCAACAACAAAAGAAAAACACTAAATGGTAATTTTTGGAACTTAAGTAAAATCTACTAAAATTAGAAAAGTGCAGCTATAGTGCAGATTAGATGCGGCTGAAGACAGAATGAGTAGCTCTAAAATAAGATACAGATAGGTAGACTGTAGGAAAGTAAATGGAGGATTTTGTAGAAAAGAAGAATTGTAATTTCTAAATATCTGAAACATCAAGCCTGGGGAAAAGAACAATGGGGCTGAGCAAATGGCTCCGTGGTTAAGAGCACTGGCTACTCTTCCAGAGGTCCTGAGTTCAATTCCCAGCAACCACATGGTGGCTCACAACCATTTGTAATGGGATCTGATGCCCTCTTCTGGCCTGCAGGAGCTAGGCCCTAAGAGCACCAAATAACTTCCCCCACGCCTCCACAATCTTTAATTAACATGCAGCTAGAGCACTCATATACGTAAAATAATTAAATCTTCTTAAAAAAAAAGAAGCTGAAACTTAAGACAACTAACAGAAACAGAAGAAATTCTGCTACATTTATGTGAACATACCAGTAAACCTCACAAAAAAGTAATATGAAAGTTTCCATAATAAAAGAACATCTACTGAGCAGCTGCATTTACACACATTTTTTTTTTAAAATCTGATGTTTAGCTATTGTACACTCTTTGTGATGGCTACATAGAGCTAAGCAAGATGTGATGATGGTGAAAAATCACCACTGGGAATTTAGAAAGTGAAGACCTGAGGTGTGAAGAGAACATGGCACAGTGAAGGCTCTGCCAACTCCGGAAGTCTCTCCCGTTCTCCAAACATGATTACAAATGCGTTCATTTTGCCATAAGTGGTCCAGCTTAGCTTTTGGCATTGGTGTTTTCTTCTTTACATGTTTACACTTCATAGTCACAAAGTCAAAAAGCAAACGCTTCCAAAATTAATCAAATACATTTCTGCTTCACAGAGGCCTTCTGCTGTTTTTCTCCTAAGGCTTTGAAGGGTGACAGAGTGGTATGTAAAATAAGGGATGCTCCGTCTGAGAAGATGATTTACAAACTGTATAGAACAGAACTGTATGTTTGTAGGGAGTTTTGTTTTGACGTTAATGGTTCTTTTGGAGTCTGAGTTCGTTGAGACCAGAGTGTTTTTCTGAAGGAGTTAGTGATTTCCTTTCTTTCCTTTTCATACTTAGAGAATGTACACTGGAGAAAAAACGACTACAGAGGATCGCTCACTGTACAAGTGCAGTGGAAATTCAAGATGAGAAGGACAGACCTACCTCTTTTCCCTTGTGGGTGCTCAGAGCATTTGAGTTGGTACCTTCTGTCTTTAGTTTTCCCCTTTCTTCAAGTTACAAGTACCCATCCAAAAATGTAATTCAAATATCTTTAATTATATGTTGAAAAGTATGTTTTCCTACTTTCTACTACTTTCAAATGTCCCAACAATGTTGAGCTCATTGCTATTCTGAAGGTTAAAACCACATGCAGAGCTACTAATCCACTGTGGACTGGTGCCAGTTGACACTCCTGTCCTCCCAACTCAAGAGCAGAGATGAGGTAGGGATAATTACATCCCACCTGATCGAAAATGCTCCCCTTTTGTTAAAGCATAAGGTTGCTTTTCAGTTACGTTGTGTGTGCTGTTGGCTTATCATATTGATACAGTACTTCTGTGTACACTTTTTCCTGAAAAATAAATCTCTTGAGTCCCTTTATGAATAAAACTTCTGTTCAAATCAAATGTGATTCTATGGAAAGAAGTCTGAGAAGTCTGATGCCTACTAAATAATGCAGCAAATAACTTCCCCCACGCCTTCACAATCTTTAATTTGTAACTAAATATCATTAATTATCTTTCTTGACAGAAGTCACTGGCGTAGTTTGCTAACTTACTACAATGGCTTTCCTATCCTTCTCCATGCCTTGAATCCTGACTTACTTTCAGTGCTACAAAGTAAAAATATTCACCCATGCAATCAGAAAGCTTGTTTCCCCTTTCCAAAATCCCACAGTATTCTCAGAATCAAGAGCAGTTACACTTGCAGTGACCCAGAGACCACTGGGGGTGGTTCTGTGTCTAGCATTTTAAATCAGTGCTCCTTACCTCCAGTCCTATTGGGACCTTCTCTCTTCCTCACTGGGCTGTTTATGGACCATGGCCATCGCTTACTTGACTTTAGCGTAGATTGCACTTTTAGGGGGCAGGGGGAGTTAAGAAATAAGAACTGGATCACATATTTCCACAATGTAGCTCTGCATTTTGCTCTGCAATTCTATCAGCTTGAATTAATTTGCTGTCTAAGTCACCAGCAAATAATCCCCTAGATGGCACAGGGGGTGCCTACTGTTGGTCAGCACTGTGCTGACACAGACTGCGTAATCTACTGTTGTTATAAATGATAATTAAATGATGGATAACTGATGAGGTTCAGCTAACCATGAGTTTCCTAAAACTATTCATTATTAGATATACGTTATCAATGTGAAATCATGGTCGAGAAAGCAAAATAGATAACAAGATATCCCTGTTTCAGGCTGGGCAGAATCAATGGTTTCCTAAGCCATAAACCAGGGTTATAAAATGTCAGGAATGGATGAAGAGATGGATCAATGCTTAAGAATACTTGCTGTTCTTGCAAAAAACTTGGGTTCTGTTCCCAGAACCATATTGTGGTTCACAAGCGCACATAACTCCAGTTGTAGGGAATCTGATGCCCTCTTCTTATGTCTACTGACATCAAGCATGCATCTGGTACTCGTACATTCATACAGGCAAGACACTCATAGACATAAAGCTTAGTCAATCAATCAATCTTTCATGTGTATTTGGAAGATGTGTTGCAACTGTCTAGCCAAAGTTTGAGACAATCAAACCTGTGAAAAGCAAACCCTAGTGACACCCAGACCCCAGTGACAAACAGACCCCAGGGACAACCAGACCCCAGGGACAACCAAAACAATGACAAATGACAACTGAACATGATGACCAAATTAAAACTTGAATTTTTAAGCTTGCAATCAAAATGTGTCATCCAGCAGTCATTTTTGACTTACAAGTCTACTTAGACATGCATTTCATAAGATTTAAAAGTGGATCTTATTTAATATGATGCTATGAACTGTTCCTTTCTGAAAAACAAACTACTAGGAATAGACCCATGCCCAAACTCTGAAATGCATGGTTTCTGAATATTAGTAGATCTCTGTTGAATATTTTTGGTGAGAAAATGGAAACTAGCTTAAGTTCTGTGGAAATCAACGTAACAAACTTCACAGTAGAGTGAGCTATCAACTTGACTTGACTCCATAGGTGAATTTCCAGTCACCTTTTGTGACTTTTGCAACACCTGATTTTGCTACCTGCTGCTTCCTCTCACTGGTGCCTGAAAGCCATTTTAGTCATCCTGTTATTTCTTGAAAGAGAAGAGACTTCCTCAGAAGAGTTCAGTACTATTATACCATGTAGCTCGTGTCTCGTGGGCCCAGACCTAATCACATGTCTCAAGAGAAATCATTTCTGTGCCCTCACTGATTTAATCCTAGGATTATAAGCCTATTTCTGCAGCACCATTCTTGGAAATTCTGTTGACAAGAACAGAGTTTCTTGGTTCTCCAGTTCAGATGAATGACAAGCACTTTAGATAACACCAGAGCATTTCCCAGAAAAAAAAATGGAGTACTGAGGCTGGAGAAGACAGCTAAACATCTCATCCTGAATGTGCCTAATTCTTCAGTAATCATCATTCATGTGCACTATACACAAAAGTCTGTATGAAACATACTTTTATAGTACAGATTGGTGGAGTCCAACCCTAGCACAAGCCTAGCTTAGAAGCATAAAGACCCACAAGTTATCATAAAGTCTACATTAATCAGAATATTACAACCAGAGAGATACTTTTTCTCCAGTGACAGACTGTAAAGAGAAGGTGTGCATGTGTAGGGGGGGGTACATATGTGTAGGGGGTACATAGCATGAACAGGTTAGAGGCCAACTTCCAGGAGTTGTTCTATTTTGTTTTCTACTGTTGTAATAAAGCACTGATTAAAACCAACTTGGGGAGCAAGGGGTTTGTTTCATCTTACTATAGAACTTCATTAAGGAAAGTGCAGGCAGAAACCCACAGACCATATAGGGGTGCTGCTCACTGGCTTGCTCCCTATGGCTTTCTCATTGGAGTTCTTGTACAAATTAGACCAGGAATAATACAGACACAGTGTCATGGGCCCTCCCATACCAGTCATTCATCAAGAAAATGCCCCATAGACTTGCCTACAGGCTAATCTGATGGAGGCATTTTCTAATTTGAGGTTTCCTCTTCTTGGATGAGCCTGTAATGTCAATTTGACAAAAAAACTATCCAACAGTCCCCTTCTACCTCTAGTTCTGGACTGAACATGAGTTCAACCAAGTTCATGAATGACACATACTTTTATCCTTTGAAGCATCTTGCTGGCTCTCATTTCTTTATTGAGCTGTATTATAGTATACAATAGACATTTGGTATTTTCCATACAATAAATTGTAATACAAAGAAATGAAATATATTTCTTTTAGATTCTGAACATTGGCTCATTTGTGTGAGAGTACAATGTGTGGAAGAAACAAAAAGAAGCCATTTTAGAAGATATTTGGTGAGAATAGGAGTGGTAGGACTTGCCAGTAATCCCAGCATTTGAAGGTAGAGGCAGAGGATGATTGAAAGTTTGAGGCTAACCTTGGCAACATAGTGAATTCCAGGATAGCTGGGGTAACTGTACTATGTCTTCTCCTATGTTTTCTCTTGTTGCTGTGATTGAACAGGCCAACAAAAGCAAAAGAGTTTATAAATGACAATTCTAATCCATCATTATAGGAAAAACAAGATAACAAAAACTTGAAGCAACCAGTCACACTTCTTGTATGCATGCTGTTGATCAACTCTTTTTCTCTAATCCTGTATAGTCCAGAGCATTCTTTCTAGGGAATGGAGATCAACTACTGCAGCCGTGTCTTCCCATACTGATTAGCATAATCAAGATAATCCCCAACAGGATGCTCACAGACCAACTTAATATAAGTTTCATTGAGATTCCTGTCTCAGGTGACTCTAGGTTGTTTCAAGCTGACAACACAACTTTCACAGTGATGTATGAGATGGTCTCAGAAAATTAAGACATGTAGAGATTCCTGTCTCAGGTGACTCTAGGTTGTTTCAAGTTGACAACAACAACTTTCATAGTGATGTATGAGATGGTCTCAGAAAATTAAAAAGAAATGTAGAGGGAAAGAAAAGGAGGATGAGGAGGAGCAGGAGGACACAAACCAGGAAAAATAAATTTAGTGTTTTCCTGTTTTTCCACACACAGAATTCACCAAAGTCATCCCACCATATGAGACAGACAGGGCTCAAGAGTAATTTTCAAACTGTGGGAAAGTGCAGCTTCTTTTGGTGGCTCTAGACTGCACTTATTGCCAAGGTCACTGTGGTTTCCAGAGCCTCACTTTTCTAAGACTGAAAATATTTTGTTACTCAAAAAATGTCACATTATTTACATAAATATAAATAAATTATGTTTATCATATAATTTAGATAAAAAGAGCTTAGGTCAAAATCAAAATAAAAAACAGGTTATTTGCACTGAAGTCCCCATCTCTTAGGAGAGCCCAGAGGTATTTATAGAACAGTTCTGCATATTGCTCTGCTTGATGTTGCTCGACCAACACATCACATCACTGCTCCTTGAGTCTTCAATTTCTTTTGTTCTGTTTCCAGCTGTCATTGTCCATTTACATGTATATAATAGGGCACCACAGGCTGGGTAACTTGTGCAAACAGACGTTTATTTCTTCACAAAGTTGGAGAGACTGAGAAGCCCATGACCACAGTACTGTCCTCCACACTGCATCCTCCGTGACAGAGAGCAAGAGAGGACAAACATCATGGCCTCTATTTGCAGAAGAATGCAGACAGACACTTAGTGGCACTAAGCCATTCAGGAGGGTGGATATATTGGAACTCACACACATTCTCTCAGCCCCTGTCCCTAATACCCTTGCATTGGGCATTGACTTGGAATTTGAGAAAGGGCATATATAAGCCCTACCATTAACTGTCACTTTTATAACCCCACATCAAGGACAAGCTTCTGTAGAGCTCTCCAGATGTCTAAGAAGTGAGTGATAAATACAATAAAACATTTAAAAAGGTAATCTGACATTTAAAGGCCCAAATTTAAAACTTACTGTAATGGCCCTTGACTATCCAAGATAATAAAGATAAAAATCCCAATTCATTTAAGAGATACAGAACAAAATTACTGCCCAAACCTGTAAAGGTGAAATATGTTCTTTAAAAAAAACAAAAACCAAAACCACCTAACTCACAAATTAAATATATGAAGGAATTATGAATTTATAAATGATATTCATTACCTATCATAAATCTATATGTAAACAACCAACCAACCTTGAGCTGTAACCATCCAGCAGCCATGGGAGAACAGGGTTTACCTGAAAGCGGGGCTGGAAATGAAAAAAGGTAGAGGGCAAGAGAAGAATGAAGCCAAGACAAAGTTGTGATCAAGGCTTCAATTTTAATAATAAGCACAGCGTATATAAAGGGAAAATCCACAAAACCCATCCCCTGCTCCCATGGAAACCTGCAACTGCAGCCAAGGCAGATGTCTCTGTCCAGGTTAATAAGACGTGTGGCAAATGTTCAAGGACTGTTTAACCTGCTCAAGGCTGGGAAGGGCCTTCTCAAGGCTGGGAAAGCTACATTGAACTTTGACTTTGCCCATGCACATGTGACTATGCCAACCTACATGTGATTAATATCAATTTTCCACATGAGAGAGACATGGGAGATCAACCTTTGACCATGACTTTGAAAGTATTTCTATACTGGGTAATTGGGCAACACTGTCCTCTGGATTACATGGATCCTGGGTTGAATAAGAAGTGAGTTGAGCAACATTGTTCATGTCTCTCTGCTTCCTGACTACTACATAGTATGACCAGCTACCTCCGGCTTCTGCTGCCCTGCCTTCCCTGTGGTGATGGGGTACATTTCTGTAAACTGTAAAGCAGAACAAACTCTTCCTTCCCCAGTGCCTTCTTGTCAAGTATTTGGTCACAGTAATGTGAAAAGAAACTCTTATCTGCACATGCAAGGCAAAGCTTCAATTTGATATATTATTGTATCAGTTACAGAGGAGGCATGTGAAATTCTGCAAACTATCTTGCTATTGCAGACAAGTGTCTCAAAATAGAATGAACTTGTACCATCGTTAACAGTATTTTGATATATATTACAAGTTAAATCATGGCATCTTTGAGTCAGATCTCTTCTACCATGATCCAATAAGCTACAGGTGCATTTCGCTTATCTACTTATTGACAACTAATCTACCATATCTGCCTAGTTTCCTTTCCAAGGAACCCCTTCTAACTTAACTTTTCCTCTTCACTTTGTCTTCCATTGTCATTCTTTGCTCCCTAAGCTACTGTGCCCCTACTATGAACTTTACTTCTCAAGGCTGAGAGAGGAAGGACAAAGGCAACTAGACTTTGAACCATGTCTGCGGATGCTTTGCTTTCAAAAATCTATTGCATTAATTCAAAGCAAAATCTCATGCCGTGTTTATATGAATTGTGGAGTTATAAGAGCATCAAGTGATCTTTGAGTGTGCCTCTGTTTTAATTTGATTAGCTTATAATTTTGAAATGTAGAGAATAATAATACTAAACTGAATATATCATTATAAGAATTAAATGTTTTTCTTTGTTGGTGTGATTATAGTCAATTCAAGATAATATATTAGTTTGATTTAGCTAAACTTTCAATCAAACTCTTTACTCAAGAGAAAATTATATAAATTTAAAGATGTCTACATAATTCTGCCTCAACATTTATAATATTTATATTTAATCAGAATATAGCTTCATGTCATATTCAGAAAAAAGACCATTATAAACAGTGTTGTGTTGTTTTACTATAATATGTTTCATTAAAATAACAACTAATGAGTCATATGAACAACAACCAAAGAAATGTTGTGATGATAGCTTTTTCATATCTTAGCTTTCAGCCATAAACTAAAGTCTGATAGAGTTCATTGCCTTCATTATATAAATTTGGTACCTTTTTATCAAGTAGAACACAGTAGAATGGCAACATCAAAATGAATATAACCAGTAAAATAATTCTCAGGAAAGTAGTTAAATCACAAATACAAAATCAATAATGTTTATAATTATTTCATAGGAATGGCTCTACCTGTAAACAGGATCATCTTTGAGGTGCATATATGTAACAAATCCAATCTGCTCCCTTGGTTTAATCAACATAACGTCATCAATGCAGTATACAGATGTGGCATTTTGTAAAAGAGACAGAGGGTCAAGATCTCTTCAAATTAAGTTATATCCCAGGGCAAAAGAATTAATATATCCTCCAGGTAAAAGTATACTGCTGTCTATGCCAACTGAAGGCAAACTGCTTATGATGGTCCATATGGACAGGTACCAGGAAAAAGGCATTTTCTTGATCAAAAGCTACATACCATGTACTAGGACATGTGTTAACTGCTCAAGAAAGGATGTCACATCTGATACAGCAGCTGTAAGTAAAGTCAATTTGATTGAGTTTTATATAATCAACTGTCATTCTCCATGATCCATCTGTCTTCTGCACTGGCCAGATAGGAAAGTTAAAGGGACATGTGATGGAAACCATCATCCCTGCATTTTTCAAGCTCTTGATGGTGGCACTAATTTCTATAGTTCCACCAGATATGTGATACTTTTTGATTCACTATTTTTCCTGGCAGAGGCAACTCTAAAGGCTTCCATTTAGCCTTTCCAACCATAATATCCCTCACTCTATAGGTCAAGAAACCAACATGAGAATTCTTCCAATTTCTATTGTATCTTTATCCCAATTATATATTCTTGGACTGAAGATATAACCACATGATGAGTTTAGGGACCCACTGGGCATACTGTGAGTCAGATTTCTGCCAAAACTTCATTCATCTCCTCCATAAGACCTTACTTTAATGGAAAGCCACAATGTTTCCTGGGGTCTTCTGGGATCATCATCAATTCTCAACCTATATTCAATAGACCCTAGCAAGTCTGTTTGTTTATTTTCCCCCAGTGTACAGTTATCCATATCGTAACTATGATCGTCTTGCTTTTGGCAATTCGGGGCTACCACCTGGCCCTTGCCATTTCAGGGCCCAATTAATTATATTGCATTTTATTCACCCAATTGAGCAGCTACATTTCCAAACTTATAGTCTGGCGCAAGGAAAAGGGAGACAAGAAAGCTCTTCAAATGTGCTGTGCCCCTCTCACAATCCTATATCTCAAAGGATTTGTGAAGGACATGTCTTCTTCACCTTCCCATTGTGGGGGATTAGGTGTTACATGATGCACCCACTCTAGCACTGCAATTTCCCTGAGCCTTTCATGAACACTAAGCCAAGGAATATCAGGCATCTCTAGATCCTTTTCAGTAGGCCATCTTTGAACAAATCTTCAGCCAACCATTCAAACAAACTTGGCCTTCTTTTTTAACTGTGTAAGCTTCCATATTAAACTCAATGTGGGCCCACACTGAGAAATGCAGCCTGATCCAGTTTTATGTTCCTTCCATCATTTTCCTGCACCCATAAAATCCATTCCCTCGTGTATTTCCCAGGCTTCTGCTTGAATGAACTCGCAAACTCATTAAGCTCTTTAGTAATTTAACACAATTCCTCATGGACTGTACTTTCTATCTCTCCTCTAGGAGTGTGCCTATCCTTAACTCAGGTTATAAGTCTAGGGGCAACTACTGGTGGGCCCTGAGAGACATCAATGTTGTTTTGCCTTGCATCTCCTTTAGAGACAGTCACTGCTGATTTAGTAGACAATGAAGGATTAAGTTCCTAGTCAAAAGCAAAAGTGGCAATATTTCAAGAGTTGGAGGTAGGCGAACCTCTGCTGAGGATAGAGATAAATCCTTAAGAATCTGAGGGTTCAAAGTTCTCAGCTTCAATAGAGCCCCTTCCACACATCTCAAATCCAAGTTTCCAGATTCCACTCTTTGCCAATTAATGCTGTCACTTTAACTGCTGACATTCTCTGAAGCTGGGACTTGACTTTTCACTGTAATTCAGCCAAACTTATAATTGTAGTTTTTGTTTAATTTTCCCACAACTTAGCTTCCTCACTGCCGGAAAGAAGAATCTACTTCTTTCCTTGGGTTTACATAAGTTAAAGATCACTCTTTCTACCATAGCTTCTAAAGGTTCTGAAATATGGAAAATGCTGTGTATTTCTCATTACAATTTTCCAGAATAGCTTTGTCATAATGGAAGCCCCTGTGATTCCTCTGCAGTCCTGTCCTTCCCTCCCAATTCTGCAAACGCTGCTCACTTCACACCTCCCTGTTTCCAGAACATAACAGAATTAGATCAACAAATATGTAGAGCTTTCAGACTGGCTTATCTGACCTAGTATAAATTATTCTAAAATAAGAAGTTCAGAGACAAGTGATTTAAAGTTTAGATAGAGGGAGTTTTGAAAATGGGTTAAATTTTGCTTGTTCTGTTTATTTAATTTTTTAATTAGAATTTTCAGTACCTGTCTTCTACTTATGCTGTTTCCACCACTTTCTCTCATTACAATTCTTCCTACACTACAGAGAGATACACATGCATGCACAGGAAGCACACAAATGCACACACACACACACACTCCACAGATATATACATACACACATTCATATAAACAAAGAGACACATACCACACATCACATAGACATACACAGACACACACAGACACACACAGACACACACAGACACATAGCACACATACCACATACCATACACACACATGCACAGTACACAAACAGACACATTGTACAGATACATACACATATTCACATACACACCACATCACACTCAGACACACACATACACACAGCAGACACAGCACACATACACACATGCACAGTGCACAAACACATGCACAGCACACACACAGAGGCACACACATGCACAGAACACATGCACACATTCACACACATGCACTGTACACACACACAGGCATATACAAAATCACAGAACACATTCAGACATTTACAACACACACACATACATACACACACATATGCGCACACATGCATAGCAGGCACACAAAGAAGCAGACACACATGCACAGAACACACACACATTCACACACATGCACAGTACACACATACAATCACAGAACACATGCACACATGCAAAGCACACACATATATACACACCAAGAAAGGGAGATACATACACATGCACAGAACACATGCATACACATCATATTGTGTCCTTTTATATTTGCTCACATTAAAATGCCTTCACAGGAAATTTGAAACAGTCTTTTAGCACTGCATGACACTTGGATTTGATAAGAAATAGCAAGTATTTTTTATGAAAACAATGATTATGTCCATAATTTATAAGACTTACTAGGGGTTGTAAGTCTTAACTGGTAGATGTGTCTGGTCCAACAGGGAGCAGCTGTCTCTGAAGTAATAGAATTTATCAGCAGGTAGAATTCAAGTCATTTACAGACTAGGTTTGTGTGTGTGTGTGTGTGTGTGTGTGTGTGTGTGTATTTTCTTTATTTACATTTCAAATGTTATCCTCTTTCCTGCCCTCCCGAACTCTACTATCCCATCTCCCCCTCTACCTACCTCCACAAGAGTCTTTCCCCAACCAGCCACCCACTCCTGTCTCCCCACCCTCGTATTCCCCTACACTGGGGCATCGAGCCTTCACAGGAACAAGGGCCTCTTCTTCCGTTGATGTCCAACAAGGCCATCCTCTGCTACATGTGCAGCTGGAGCCATAGGTCCCTCAGGTGTAATCCTTGTTTGGTGGCTCAGTCCCTAGGAACTCTGGAGGGTCTAGTTGGTTGATATTGTTGCTCTTCCTGTGGGTTTGCAAACCCCTTCAGCTCCTTCAATCCTTTCTCTAACTCCTCCATTGGGGACCCTGTGCTCAGTCCAATTGTTGGCTTTGATGCCATCCAGAGACTGCCCCACCTGGGGAACCATCCCATATACAGTTACCAAATGCAGACACTATTGCTGATGCCAAGACATGCATGATAACAGGAGCCTGATATAGTTGTCCCCTGAGAGGCTCTGCCAGAGCCTGACAAGTAAAGAGACTAGTTGTATTCTAAATTTGTTTTCCCAATACCAGACTTTTTGAAAGACCATATAATGTTAAAAAAACAACAACAAATAACCATAGGCATGATATACCAAAAACTATATTCCATATTTCTTAATAGTATGCTATTCAAAGTACAAAAATTATGCCACAGAGAAACTTGAAAATGGAATGTGATAATCAGTTAGGAACAAGCACACTGCTTAAACATGAGCAATTGTTTAGACAATTGTAAGTGAACGTGTACTTCAGACCCTAGAAACTTCTTTATTGTTAAATTAAAATCATCCCACTTCCCTTCGGCCCCTGCCTGGTCCCTTGGACTGGAGCAAACACAGAGTCGGTCTGCTCCTGTCCTGTGGAGAAACTGAATCCTGAGTCATCCAGGAGCCACTGCACTCAGAGCAGCTGGTAAGAACTCCATCTCACTCCCTAAGCCCCAGAGATACATCTGGGAGCCAGGGACATCCACGGCACAGCAGCTACCCAAACCCCGCCCCTCCGGAATTCCACTTCCCTTCGGCCCCTGCCTGGTCCCTTGGACTGGAGCAGACACAGAGTCGGTCTGCTCCTGTCCTGTGGAGAAACTGAATCCTGAGTCATCCAGGAGCCACTGCACTCAGAGCAGCTGGTAAGAACTCCATCTCACTCCCTAAGCCCCAGAAATACATCTGGGA
>NW_021604721.1:2464520-2503509 GCF_004785775.1 Grammomys surdaster
CAAGGGAGCAAATATGGAGACAAAGCGAGGGACAAAAACTGAAGGAGGGGCCGTCTGAAGACCTTTCCACCTGAGTATCCATCCCATGTGCAGTCACCAAAGGTAGATGCTGATGTGGAAGTCAGGAAGTGCATGCTGATAAGAGCCTGATATGGATGTCTCCTCAGAGGTCTTCAAGAGTCTGACATATTCAGAGGCAGATGCTCACAACTAGCCATTGAAGTGATCATGGGGTTCTCAATGGAGGAGTTAGAGTGAAGACTGAAGGAGCTGAAAGGATTTGTGGCCCCATGAGGAGAGCAACAATACCAACCAACCACAGCTCCCAGGGTCTAAACCACCAGCCTGGGAGCACTTATGGAGGGATCCAGGGCCTTAGCTGAATATATAAGAGTGGAGGGCCCTGCTGGGCACAGGTGGAAGATGAGATCCTTGACCTCATGAAGGCTGGACGCCCCAGGGGGTGGGAGTTTTGAGGGTGGGGAGGTGGGAGTGGGGGGGTAGATAGAGGTTACATCCACAAAGAAGAAGGAGGAGGTGTGAGGGGATTGGGGGTTCCTGGGTGGGTGGGGGATGGGGTAAGGGGACAACATATGAAATGTAAATAAAACATCCAATAAAAAAATTAAAAAAAAAATCATTAGGTAAGGAAATGTTATTTTAGCTGCTGTTGTCCCAGAGGCAGATGTCCTGATGAATTTATTCACATAGGAGATGCCAACACTTGAGTTTTAGAACTGAGTACCACGTGTACACTTTTCAGCTCTGAGTCTAGGCTATTGTGCTGTCTCTTGTTTAAAGCCAAAGCCAAAACCAGAAAATCCTGGACCAGATATCCTCTACAAAGCCTATCTTATGAGATATTTAATTTGAATTTAGGGCAAGTAAAACTCAGAATAGTTTTGGATTGGGTTTCTGAATTTTGGAGTTTCTTATCTAAACCAAATCGAACAAACTACTGATTATTTCAGGGCTTTTGAAGAGCAATTTCAGTAGGCAATAATGATCTTTGTATTGCTTAAAATTGAATTTTAAAAGGTTTATGAATTTGAGTTAAATAACCTATAGTTGGGGCTTAAAACTTAGTTATTTTTTCTTTATCTGGGTTTGAAAACTAAGTATTTGTTAGCCAGTTCAGTCTAGAAATGTCTTTCTCAAGTCTTTAAAAACATCTTGGGTAAAATTACTGCATCTCTTTAAGGATGGCACTCCCCTGGGAACTATTTAAGGTCAAAAGTCTTAGGGAACTGAAAATTCATGGGGCCTAGAAACACTTGTCAAATTTTCTATGACTTTGCTGATTCTAAAGTTTTAGAAATTAGTTAGCCAATGAAATGGCACAATTTTTATACAAACTTTTCCCCCACTGATTAATGATGAACTGGTAGATATTTTTCTAGTTATAGTTCAGTAAATGCAGGAATGCAATATTATGGTTCTGCAGAAGCCCATAAGTTGAGGGTCTGAAGGGGAAACTGATCATAGACGTGCAAGTGTCATCAGAGGGTGGGGCAGATGGTAATACATAGCTCTATGAGCTACTGAGCAGGAGAGTGATCTAATTTGAGGAAGGAAATGGCTGGGAACATTCGTGTGAATTGTACGACTTCTCTCAGGACCTTCCTTCCTCACAGCCCCTCTGTTTGTCTCTGTGCTTCCTGCCTGCCACGACAAGATGTCTGCATATATTTCTCCACTCTACCTGGAGTATCCTTCCACCTTGCTGTACCTCACTGAAGGTGCAACACTGCAAAGCCAAGTGACCAAGTGACCCTTGACTAAAGGGAGAGAGCACCACCAGTCATTGAAGAAGCAACATTTTATCCAATGTATGTTTTTGATATATTTGTCAAAAATTAGGTGGAAGTAGTTATATGAGTTTTCTTTTCTTTTTTGACTCTCTCTGTGCTATTCCAATGACTTCTATGTCTATTTTGTGGCAATAGTATGCTGTTTTGGTTACTATGGCTCTGTGGTTAGTTTATGAAAGGGTAACATCACGCCTCCAAAATTGTTCTTTACTTAATATTGCTTTGGCTCACTATATGTGGGTCTAACTACCTAGTCTAGCCTGAGCCAGAGTTGAAATTTCTTTTACCATAACCTTCTAAAGTGCTGGGATTATAGGCATGAGTTACACCTGGATTTAAGTGTCTATTTTTTTTTTTGGTACACCTTTTTAAAAGGAAGTTGCCCTCTTCTAGATTCATCAAAGATTGTAAGGGATAGAAATTAATTTTCATTAATACTGACATGTTTAAATTATAGAAATAGAATTGATGTCCCTTTCCATATTTCTATAGTTAATCTACACATACTATTTTTGAAACTAAAACTTAATATTTTTGCCTTTTAAATAGAATATACTTGAAAGTATAAATTAAAACCTCTGTCTTAAGCCCCACAGCCCATTTAAACGACAATTGGTGAGCTCTACAATCGATATGTGCCATCCTATTTCATCATTTAGCATGACACTTTATTTGACCCAGAAGTATCTCTTAATTTGTGATCATTCATCATATTTTAGAAATAGCTAGAAATCTTTTTTTCAAAGAATGTCTGCCTCTGGAAAAAAGATTATAAAGCAGAACAAAATAAATAAAAGTTTTTCCTCTTAAACTTTACTTTAAGCTGACATTTCAGCTGACTGAATTGGATCAAGTACAGTCATTATTAAAAGTGCTTAGCTTTTTTACTTATACCAGAGATAAGTGCAGAAAGAAAGTTTCACAACTAGAAGTATTTTAAGAATCAAAAATTGAGGCTTTAAATGACTACAGTGATCATGCGAGTGCAGGGAGGTGGATGAGACCTGAAGAGGAAGCAGGCATGTCTCCATCAATAATTGTTCTTGAACAGAGAAAAACATCATATCTTCAAATGCCAGGAAAGCTGGACAGAAGTGAGCTGAAGGGAGAAATGGTAAATATTCTGCATAAGATTAGGTCTTGTATTACATAGGATAACATCCTATGTTGCTTTCTCTCATTCTGATAAAACGCTGACCTAACTAATTTGAGGGAGGTGGGTAACAGTACAGTTTACAGCCTCACAATGCTGCCCATTACTGAGGGAAGTCATGTCAGGAACTGAAGCAGTCACCAAAGAAGCATACTGCTTTCTATCTTGCCTTTCTATTGTTATAATAAATTACTATCATTGTGGCAATTTAAATCAAACACCTTCCTCCTAGGAGAAACAAAATCACCAATAACAAAACCCTGTGTTAATCCTATAGGTTAAAGTCCAGCAGATGGCCTGACAGGATAAAATAAAGCTATTAAAAAGGCTGTGACTCTGTCTGAAGTTTCTAAGAAAGATACAATTTTTTACTTCATTGGGCATAGTATTCTATCTCCCCCAGTTGTAGGAAAAGCTGCATTTTGTGCATCTCTTGGCTCATGGCTCTTCTCTTTCATTTCCAAAACTATGTCACTCTTTTCTTATGCTTCAGATCCTTAATACAGTCTTCTTCGGATCACAGCCAAATGTCCTTAGAAAAATCACATGCCATTTGCTTTTGAACCAGTTAGCAATCCACTTCACAAAGTCTTAATCCAAAATATGACATGAGTAGACTCCACAGAATTGTTGCTTTTCTCTGAAATGTCACATGCCAGGCCTCCATTGCCAACATTTCTCTCAGTATTCTTATTGCCTGATCTCCCTCAGAAAAATTCCATTAAGCTCTCCTGATTCAAAGGCTATACAGCCCAAAGTTCCAAACACTTCCACGATTCTTCCCAAACCAAAATGATCAGGTCCGTCCCAGCAAACCCCACTTCTGGTACCAATTACTATCCTAGTATTTTTGCTGTGATAAAATAGTAAGCAAAACAACTCAAGGAGAAATGGTTTTACCTTGTTGCACAGATTAAAATTCGTCTTTGAAGAAAGCCAGTAAAAGTGGAGTTCATCCATGCTCTCTGATTCAGTTCCTGCCTCGAGTTCCTGCCTTCAGTTCGTGTTTGACTTCCTTCAATGATAGATTGTAACCTGTATGCCAAATCACCCTATTCCACCCAAGTTGTTTTTAGTTGGTATCTTATCACAGCAATAGAAACTTAGCTAGGACAGATAATAACTACTTTTGTATCATTGATATCAGGTGGACTTTCTAAGCTATGTGCTTTTGAATCTACCAGTGACGCTGATTCAATAGGTCTGGGTGAAGCCTAATAATTTGCATAGGTACCAAGTCACCAAGACCCAGGTATGAACATTATCTACAACATATGTTGTAGAAAGAAACATTAGAAGCCAATAAGCTTCTAATGAAGCTTCTTCATTAGAAGAAGAAAATGTCTTTTACTTTCTGGTATAAGTTTCTGTGTTAAGTATTATCCACTTGCTCTCCTTTATGTCATTGAATTTCCTGCCTTCTCCCTCAAGGACAAATGGGGTTCCAGGTTTTCCTCTCCAGTCTTTAGCATTGTTCTCTTGCCTTGCTCCTGAGACTCATGAAAATTAATAGCATTTACTACTTTAACTTTGTGTTCTTTCCCTGATCACTTTCTCAACATGTTCCCACATTTTATAGCCTTCCTTCAGACACATCAAATTACTATTTTCAGTTTACCAGATGTTTCTGCCAGTACCCTAACTAATATAGTAGATTAAGTTGCCAATTATAAATTATTTTTGCTGAATCCAGTATGCCTGAGATGAGAAGGCCTGTAATATACATGCTGATTTTTTAACAACTCTGAAGTTTCCAGCTTTATGTTTCTTTTTGAATAATGAGAGTAAAATCTTACTGGAAGATACCTATATTATCACTATAGCACACTAATCTGTTTTATTCTGAAAAGTAAACAATATAATAATTAGCTAAACATTCCACTCGGAATTTTAGGTGCAAGCTGAATTTCAGGTCTCACTTCAAGTGTGAGTGACAGCTGGTCATCATGAAGAACAAAACAGAGTGGTAAATGAACTTCTCAAGCATCTCAAACATCTCAAACATCTCAAGTATATCAAGCATCTCAGAACTTTTTATTTTTTATGTGCCTATAAGAAAATAATGTAAGCTATGTAAAGGACTGTATAAGAACACAATAGAGATAAGCTAAGTGAGGAGCCCAGGAGTTGTTAAGGTTCAGTTTTTGACCTCTACAAATGACTAAACTTATGATATAGTTTCAGGTCAAGGATCATCTCCAGAATGTTTTTGAAAAACAAGGTCTAAAAATGAAGATGAGGTCATGGATATTAAACTCTTCAGAGACTTGATAAGAGATAAGACATTGTCTCATAAAACTACTCAGTAGTACAATATTTGTCTAATGGAATGAGTCTTGAGTCATTAGGTATAGGTAGAAGGAAATCTGTAATTCATCAATAGGTAACTAAGTTAGTATAATATTCAAGATGTCCTGTGACTGTGAGATAAATGTTAGACCCTGCTCAAACATGTCATGGGCAGCACTGCATCTAATTTAGCAATCCTGACTCTAGTTAAAGTTACTGACTTTTCACAACTTCAGTTGGCATTTTGAATAAATAGTTATATTCATTGATTTTGCATAGTTGTGACAAAATGTTCAGCTCAACAACTTAAAAGGAAAAAAATTATTTGCATTCACAACTTCAGGGGAATTGGTTTAGGATTGCTTGGCCACATGTGCTTGAACAAAATATCATGACAATGGGAGCACATAACAGAGGAGAGCTACTCATATCTTAGCAGACAGAAAGGGAAACACAGGAGGAGGAAGAGGAGGAGGAAGAGGAAGAGGAAGAGGAAGAAGAGGAAGAGGAAGAGGAAAAAGAAAAGGAAGAGGAAGAAGAGATAACATATTCATCAAGACCAATGCCCAGAGACCTAAATCTTCAACTTTGGCCCCAAGGTTTCTAGAATTTCCAAACTAGCAGCATCAGCTATCAAACATTGATATCAAACTGCAGGATATATTTCATATTCAAGTATTAATAACTCTGATGCTTGACTTGTTTTTATAGCGTAATTTTCATTGTAACCTACAATGAAATATATCTCCACTTAAACTTTTTGTTACTTGAACTTCTTATTGATTTAGTCCTGGTATTTTTTGCCATCTGCTAACTTTTTTTTCTTGTAATGATCTGTTTCATTGAGTGTGTTTGTGATCTGAACTATTTTGTCGTCTCCAGAAAACATTGACAATGTGTTTTCATCCATAGTTACATTATGTATACATTATTATTAAATTACAAAATTATCATAATGTTAGTACACAAAGTAGATAGCACTATAGTTGGTGCTTATTTTTAATTTTTACTATTTAAAAAAGGTCTCATGTACCTCAGGCTTGTCTCAAACTCACTATGTATCACCTTGAACTTCTGGCCCTCCTGCATTTATCTCCCAGATAATGGTACTAAAGGCATGGGTTACCATGTCTGGCTATTTCACAAATATTTGGCTTTTGGATACTATAGGAAGAATGAATTCAAGAATCACAATGACAGAGCAGAAGGCCCATGGTTACAATTAACCAAAGAGAATTGCTTCATCCTAATCCAGATCCAGACAAACTCCTGTCACCTCCCTGGGCTAGCAGCAATTGGTTTCTAGTCAACCATTGCATTTATACTCCTGGCTGAGACAGTTTGGGTCTAGAATATTTCCCAAAGGTCCCTTTTCTAAAGTCTTGGTACATAGCTTGAGACTTTTGAGACATAATGGAAACTATGAATGCTGAAGTCATCTGAGAGGTCTCCAGGTCTTCTGCAGTATGCCCTTAGGACTGTGGGTAGGCCACGTCCCTTCCTCCACCTGTATTCTTCCTGGCCACAAGGTGAGTTTATTCTGACATTCACACACTGATAAAGTATGGAATTACTCAAGACCCCAATGCAATGGTGCAAATCAGTCACAGGCTGAAATCTCTGTAGGCTGAAATAAACCTTTTGTCTTTGTCACATTCTCTCAGGTAGTTTTTAGTAGTGACAGAAAGCTAAGAAACGAACATTGGAGAGAAAACTGAGAAACTGTTTCTCAAAACAGCTCAAAGCTTAGTGACCTGGTTCAAGGCTGTCTAAAAGCCAAATTCTTGGCTCTTGAGATTGAAAGATACTCTCCGGAAAACAGACATAAACTTTCTCTTATTGTTCTGGTTTATGTCTCCTTTTCGATTCTAACTTCTTAGGTTTTTATAAGATCCTTATTTTTTTAATTTGTGTAAGTATGAACTATGACTATATTCTGAAGCTTTTTTATGCATGTATCTGCATAGGCTAACATGTGTTGCTTTCTCTCTCTCTCTTTCTCTCTCTCTCTCTCTCTCTCTCTCTCTCTCTCTTTCTGTGTGTGTATGTGGGGGGGGTGGTTTGAAATTTCATGTAGATAACAAGTAGATTTTGTTGGATTATCTAATCTATGTCACCAGCAATAGCAGGTTTCTGGTCTATTTTCTCTGCTTTTATTTATTTATTTATTTATTTATTTATTTATTTATTTATTTTTATTGCTGTTTGATTTTTCATGGTCACAGCAACAACCATATTCTCCTTTCATCTGTAGTAGTTTGAATAGGAATGGCCCTCAATGGTTCATGTATTTGAATGCTTAGCCCATTCACTATTTGGGAGGTATGACCTTATTGGTGATGTATCATTGTTGGAGAAAGGGTATCACTATGGACCTGGGGCTTCGAGGTCTTAAATACTCAAGCTACACCCAGTGTGAAGCATATCCAGTCTCCTCCTGGCTGCCTGCAGATCAAGATATAGAACTCTCAGCTCCTCTAGGACCATGTCTGCCTGAAAACTGCCATACTTCACACCATGATGATAATGGACTGAACCTGTGAAACTATAAGCCAGCCCTAATTAAATGTTTTTCTTTATCAAAGTTGCCTTGGTCATGGTGTCTCTTCACAGCCATGAAACCCTAACTAATATAACAGCTTAATGTCATATCTCCTAAATTTCAGTATTTATATAGTCAAGAGAAAGTATTTCTCCCTACTAATGAGCATTGGATGATGTTTTGAATTATCTTCGCATGGAGGCAGAATAACATACTCACAACTCCACTAATGTAAGGTCCAGGTTCATGACTTACACACGACAGAAGTCTCCGTGTCACTATAATAAAGCTGCTTATTCTATTTCAGCCAAGTCCATGTTAATGCCTGAAAACTTTGGACTTCATCTTTTCTCTCATTCCTGTTTTGTCTTAGCTAAAGTCTTTCTCTCAGTAGAATTCTCTCAAATTCAAGGAGGTTCCTACAATCAATATGTTCTTGATAAAGAGGATAAAGAGAATAAAGGGGAAGATTTTGGGGCATTGGAACTGTACTCTCAGAGTTAACAAGGGCTAGCAAAAAGCAAAACACCAGGAGACAAATAGTTAGTCATTAGCAGCCTGTTCTTTTCCAGATTAAAATGTTGAAGAAGAACATCTGGTTGGTCTAGAGTTGTCCTTAGCTGGATAGCATCAGGCTTTCTTTTGATTACAGGAAAAAGATACTAATCACTGAAAAAGCTCATAAGAGTCAGAGGCCCAGGACAAATGTTCTTAGATATTGTCCTCTAGACATGACAGGAAAAAATGTCCCCACAAACTCTCAACAATATGGTGGCCTAAAGAAGACTAGCAAAAAGACAAGACCAGTTGGCATGAAAATGTAGACAGGGGATACCCATATTGTCCCACCCCTAGATAAAAAGCTACAGCTGTTAAGTGGTTGCTGAGGGAGGGGAATCAGTTTCTTCAAAGGATGAGCTACCACATAGGTATTCAATCCCAAGGGGTCAGCCCTGGACACACATGTACATATGAGCAAAGATAAATGACCATAGTAGGTTGCGTGTCTGTGTATGTGCGCATGCGTGTGTGAGGGTGTGTAATAATAACAACAACAGCAATAATGGAAGAAGTTGGATGAGGAGTGCTCATATATGAAGTAATAAATAAATAAATAAATAGATAAATAAATAAATAAATAAATAAGAAAAAAGAAAGGAAAAGAAAAGAAAAAGAAATCCACAACAAAACAGGGCCTGCTGTGGAGGCTCACATCTTTAATCTCCGTACTTGGGAGGTTGAAGCAGGAAGATCTCTGAGTTCAAGGTCAGTGTTGACAGCTGAGTTCTTGACAGCCAGGCCTACACTTTGATACCCTGTCTCAGAACAACAATAACAAAACCTATCAAAATAAATCACCTTCTTAGAGGAATGGGGAAGTGAAAGTGGAGCTATATCATAAAACAAAGCCCAGCCACAATGTAACAGTTTCTGAAAACAATGGTTTTTTGTTTACTTTTATTTTTTATAAAACTAGGAATGACATACTTGTATGAATCCTAAACACAGCTGCATACAGAAAGTCGATACAAATGTGCCATTTAGAGAAGCTCTGAGTCATATTCAGAAGCACTATGGGTAAGAAGAGTCTGCACCTTGGAAATGTCTTAAACTTAACAAATGCAAGTAGGCATTACACAACAAATAGGAGACAAGGTTTTTGCTTCCTACCTCCATAGCCTCCTGTTGAAGGCCAGGTTCCAGTGGGGTCCAATGTTCCTGTTTCTTCATGCTCTGTACTGACTGTCCAGAAGAATTATGAGCAGTTTCCAGGGCGGCAACACTGCCAGAGCATGGCTGGTGTAGGTGGTCATTCTTGAAGTGCCGCTGGCCATAATAGGAAGCACAGTCCAGACTCTTCCTTGCCCTCATGGTTTTCTGTAACAGGTGCAGCCACTGATCTCCTGCCACACTCTTCCTTCAATGCAGGAAGGAGGTGAAAAAGCCAGTCCTACTTCCATGAATCATACTTTGTGTACATGACTCTGAAACTGGGTATAGTTATTTAGACTTAATTAGCTTCTTCGAAATAAGAAATATGTGTACTGATTATTTTTATACACATGTAAGTGCATAGACAACATCTAGAAAAGTGTTCATTTACACTTTACACACTTAACCTCAAACAATAAGCACTCTGACATCAGAACCCCAAATGAACCCTGAGAGTCATGTGCTGAACTGACCAGTCTCTGAGACTTGTGGTAGGAATGCACAGTATTGGTGATGTAGAAGCCAGCCAAGTACTTGGCAGCTCTCATTCATGGACAATGGAAATGGAAACCAAACATGCTAATGCATCTTTGAAAAAGTATATTTATATTTCATAATGTTACTACATTTAGACCACATGGCAAATTACATGACACTTGCTTTTACTTAGGTAGCCAAATCCCAGCCAGGAGGAGGCAAATGTGTTACAGAAATATCATGGGTTTTTTTTTTTGTTTTTTTGTTTTTTGTTTTTTTATCAGATCCTAGATTTTGGTTTTGGTTTCTGGGTTTGTTTTGTTTTTAGAACAAATATATGTCATCAAATGGATGAAGTCTGCCTTATCCTCCAGCTTACATCTCTAAAGTGTAAAATCTTACAGAAACAAAAGGCAAAGGAATTTTAGTAGGAGGATTATTATAAAGAAACATTCTAAATCAGCTGCACCCTACAAGCATATCATCCTTATTCTGTTAAAGATGAAGATATCATGCATGCTTAAATTTCTAGGTGAACCAGTAACACTGAATTTTGACATTGGCTTAAGTATTTATAGTGTCTCCAAAAGTGACTTCAGAATATTTTCTAGAAACAAGTATTTAAATCAATTTAATAAATCATTGTTTTAACATCCAGTAGTATGAATGTAATAACTGAGCAAATTACATCTCATAATTTTGCAAGTAAGAAACACATGTTTGCTGGTTTATACTAACAGCACCTTGAATGCATGGTGTGTAATGAATATTTGGCTCAAATATTAATATGTAACAATATATGAAAAATTTTAATGTGATGCCTGATGGAAGAGACAGTGATGTATGTCATGAATGGGCTGGATGAGATGAGCTGAGTCTTGAGAGCCTCCATGGGGCTCAGGACCAGAAGACAGAGCAAGGCAGTAGTGGTGAATCTGAAACTGAAGGGCCATGACAAAAGGAGACAGAGAATTAATAATTGGCTAAGATCAAGGGCGAAAACCAGAGGTAGTGTGAAACAGTTGGTAAAGAAAAGATTTCATGTGATCAGTCTCAAGGGATGTTTCTGTTTTGGTGACTTCCTTGGTACAGTTTTAACATACGGCTTCCTTACAGGCTCTTTTTTCCAGTAAATGATTTGACACATCGCTTAAACCCTTTTTCCCCTTAAAATAAAACAAAATAATAGACCTCAACTAAGGTGCATTCTATGGCTGCTGATCCTGCCTGATATTGTATAACAAGGCAGCTGGCTCTCCAAGAACTCTAAGTCTGTACTCTTTCTGAAAACTAGAGGTTTTTGTCTTTGGGTTTTGTTGTTGTTGTTGTTCTTGTTGTTGTTGCTATTGTTGTTTTGTGTTTTCTTTTGCCTGCCCCAGTGATGTAAGGGAATAAATGAAAGCACTCTCTTAGCACCATGAATCTCTTCCTTTTCAGTACCAGAAACAAAATACAGATGGGTGAGTTAATGAGAGTTCCACAGGACTTCTGTCACAACCAATTTGTGCTTCTCCCGGCCACAAGAGCTGGAATTGCCCAAGGAGTGTTCTTTCCACTATTCTGGGTGCTACTGTGTTTTAGGAACTATGCTGAAATGTAAGGATAAATTAAACACAATACCTTCTTTCAGTAGGTTCACACTCTAATAAAAAAAATGCATATGAATAATTGCGAAAGTAAATAAAGAATGCTTAATCATTTTAGAAATAATGTTCTATGAAAGAAGTTTTTAACTAGAGGAATCAGAGATGCACAATGCCTTAGTAAATAATAATGGGCTTTTAAACATGGCAAAATATTCATCATATGTTTTTATTTTTCAGAATTATATTCTATCTCCTAAAATTGTATTGGCAATTTTCACACACACAGTACATGTAAACATACAATTGGGATTTCATTTGAGAGAACATGTAATCTACAAGTCAGTTTGGACAGAATAAGAATCTTAACAATATAATGTATAATTATAATTCTTTAACTAGTATTTCAAAATTCATTTTGGCCTCAGCAATGTTTTGGAGCTTTTAGTGATGACTCAAACACATCTATTATTAAGTTTATTTTTAACTATTTAACTTTCATGCTAATGAAATTTATTTATTTCATTTTTGTATATTCAGCTTGTTTTAAGCAACTTCATTAACTTTACTTTTTTGATTCTCTTAGATGATCTTCAGTTGTCTTGGGATTCTATTTATGTAATCACACAATGTATCCTTTTTTCTTTTCTGACAATTTTATATCATATATTTATTTTTGCCTCATGGTACAAGTCATTATCTTTTTAAAAAAGAATTTATTTTTATGTTATGTGCATTGGTGCTTTGCTTGCATGTATGTCTGTGTGAAGGTATCAAATCCCCTGGAAGTGGAGTTGCAAATAGTTGTGAGTTGCCATGTGGGTGCTGGGAACTGAACCCAGGTTTTCTGGAAGAGAGACTGCTGAGTCGTTTCTCCAGCTCCAACGTGTTATTATCTTTAAAAGACTTTCAAATGAAAAAATGATCTAGTTACATTAGTATTTTTAAAGGTATTCTGACAGAGGTATAAATGATTTACTGAAGTGAGATATAAGGTCTATAAAAATAAAATTTAGTAAACATACATGGAAATTCAGAAAAGCACACACACATTCAAGAGATATTTTAAAGAATTTGAACATATAACTTATGACAATCAATTATGGGTACTGACCTATCTAGACATAACAGGGGATAAGACATTTCAAAAGAAACAAAATTAATAATTTGAGAAAAGATTACACATAAACTGATTACATTTTGAAATCTTAAAAATTTATAACAATAGTTTTAATGAAAGAGTAATGAGCATTGAAATAGCTAAAATTCATTACATAAATTCATGAAACTCTCAAACAATAAAACATAGTTTTCAAAAAAAACTCTCTTGAAGCAATATTATTTTATTTTTATTATTTATATTGTTAAAATACTTATTTTCAGAGGAGAAGCCCATTCTCACTGAAGGAGCTCACAGAAGTTCACTGTTGAAGGTCCTTTCTGCCTGTGAGCCAGCTCACTTTGAGAGATCAGCATCTCTACCCTCATCAAGGCATCTCCAGGACTGTGAGAAATGCAATAGCATTTGGGGTTCACAGGAATTTGACACAAGTCTGTTTCTTCATTCTATGGTTCAGTTCATAACTTTCTTTCTTTCCACATGGTCCAGTCATAGGGGACCAGCTCTGTTTTTCCCATCTGGCTGCTTCTCTCAACTGCAAAATGAAATAGACAAAAGGAAGTGTTTCTTGGGAACCTAATGGCACAAGTTGGCTCCTTGGAGTTTCTCTTCTCTGTCTAGATCCATTGCACATGCACAAAGAAAAGAGAAGCTGTCAGGTCTGGAGATCTCAGAAGTCTCAACATTAGAAGGAGACAGAAATGAAAACTTCTAATGTATTTTTAAGCTGCTCCTTTTTCCCACCATAACTTCATGTCTTCAAAGAAAAGAGAGACATAAGATCGAAAGCAAAGATTCCAATGTAAACTAAAGTTAGAAGAAACTATATCTACTCAAATGTGCTTACTTTCATTTCAGCGAACAATAAACTATAATTTTTGAAGGAGTAAAATATTTCATAAAACAGTATTTTAAAGTTTGCAGTGACACTGTCTTCCAAGAAACACTTAAAAATTCTCAATTACCTAAATGTAAACAAATTCAAAGTTTATGAGTATGTTTCTTCCCAGCTTACATAAACTGAAGTTGAAAAGGAAGTCATTAACTGGCATAGAAGTAAATAGTTGAAATAATAATATATTTAAAAGATCTAGAGAGGATTAGGATATACAAACAATGCCATTTTAGGCAACTGTCAGAGCCCTATTCAGATGGCCTTTAGCTACAATACTGAACTTGAGCAGTAGAGTGGAGGTCAAGGTCATTGCTGTGCTTGGCATCACAGTAGGTTGGCCATGAGGAGGGAAGAGTGTGCTTGGAACAATAGTCAAATCTGTCTCAGGTGCCCTCAACTGCAAAACTAGGATAAATGTTGAAAGATAAAGTGATTTTTTTTACACATAAAAAAATAAGATTCTGAGAAGTCCAGCGACTCTTCCTAGTAAACTTGCTGATGAGCTGTGAACATTCATCTGTGGGTCTGTCAGAGACTACTTACTGGAGGTCACCCATGGCTTATGGGAATTAGTTCCCAGGCTTTGCTTATATAACAAAATTATACCATTAATTTAACATATTTGCGTGTTTTCTCTTGAGTTTTTACTTTGAGTTGTCATGTTTACCCTTAAATGAGGAAATATAATGTCAAAAGTTTGATGTCTTTGTGAGATTTTGTGAATGTATGTATATGTGTGTGTGTGTGTGGAGGGGGTGATGAGTATGCTATGTATGCACATTCATGTGTGAGTATAGGTGTGTGCATGCCACAGTACCCAGTGCAGATCAGAGAACAGCTTGTGTGCATGCCACAGTACACAGTGCAGATCAGAGAACAGCTTGTGTGCATGCCACAGTACCCAGTGCAGATCAGAGAACAGCTTGTGTGCATGCCACAGTACCCAGTGCAGATCAGAGAACAGCTTGGATATTGATCCTTGCCTTCCTCATTACTTGAGGTAATATCTTTATGTTTTGCTCCATGTATATCAATCTAATTGACCCATGAGCCTTCAGAGATTTCCCTTATGCTGTGTCACCTCTCACTCTGGAAGCACAGGGTTGCAAGCACTTACTACTATTCTCAGCCTTACATGGATTTGAACTCAGATTCTCATGCTTGCATGGCAAACACTTTACCCACTGAGCCATTTTCCCAGTGCCCTGCCCCAGTTATTTAAAATAAACAAATTACATAAAATGTTCACTCATACAGGGTACAGTGACACATGGGTTTAATCTCAGCACTCAGGAGACAGAGGTGCAAACATCGTTGTGAGTCTGAGGACAGCCTGGATTACATAGTTCCAGGCCATCTAGATCTATTTAGTGAGATCATGTTTCAAAAAAAGTGTTTTACAGCAGGGGTCACAGGAAATATGGGATAAAAAAAAAGTATCAAGGGTAAACCTAGGCCCCCATATCAGCTCCAATCTGGATAATCACACTCATAACCAAACTCATCTGCAATGAAGATTAAAGATAAACTGCTACCTTAAACCCTTTAATAAAACTACTTTTAAAAATAATTTTTTGTATATTTTTATTGGATATTTTATTTACATTTCAGTTGCTATCCCCTTTCCCTATCGCCGCCGTAGGGAGTCCCTATCCTATCTCCCCTCCTCCTGCTTCTATGAGGATGTGACCCCACCCACCCACTCCCACCTCACCATTCACGAACTCCCCCACACTGGAGCATCCAGCCTTCACTGAACCAAGGACTTCCTCTCCCACCTATGCCCAACAATATCATCCTCCCCTATGTATACAGCTGGAGCCAAGGGTCCCTCCCTAAGTGCTCCCAGGCTGGTGGTTTAGTCCCTGGGAGCTCTGGGTTGGTTGGTATTGTTGCTTTCCCCATGAGGCCACAAACCCTTTCTGCTCTTCAGTTTTCTCTCTCACTCCTACATTGGGAACCCCATGATCAGTTCAATGATTAGTTCCGAACATCCGCCTCTGTATATGTCAGGCTCTGGCAGACCTCTAAGGAGACAGCTATACTAGGCTCCTGTCAGCATGCACTTCCTGGCATCCACATCAGCTTCTGCCTTTGGTGACTGCACTTGAGATGGATACCCAGGTGGAGCAGTCTCCGGACAACCCCTCTTTCAGTTCCTGTCCCACTCTTTGTCTCCATATTTGCCCCCATGAGTATTTTGTTACTCCTTCTAAGAAGGACCGAAGCACCCACTCTTTGGTCTTCCTTCTTCATGAGCTTCATGTAGTCTGTGAGTTGTATTGGATATGGTGAGCTTTAGGGCTAATATCCAATTATCAGTGAGTACATAACATGTGTGTTCTTTTGTGATTGGGTTACCTCATTGAGGATGATATTTTTAGTTCCATCCATTTGCCTAAGAATTTCTCGAATTCATTGTTCTCAATAGCTGACTAATATTCAATTGTCTAAATGTACCACATTTTCTGTGTCCATTCCTCTGTTGAAGGACATCTGGATTCTTTCCAGTTTCTGGCTATTATAAATAAGGCTGCTGTGAACATAGTGGAGCATATGTCTTTGTTATATGCTAGAGCATCTTCTGGGTATAGCTGGGTTCTCAGGTAATGCTATGTTCAGTTTTCTGAGGAACCACCAGACTGATTTACAGAATGGTTGTACCAGCTTGAAGTCCCACAAACAATGGAGGAGTGTTCCTCTTTCTCCACATCCTTACCAGCATCTGTTATCACCTGAGTTTTTGATCTTAGCCATTCTGACTGGTGTGAGGTGGAATCTCAGGATTGTTTTGATTTACATTTCCCTGATGACTAAGGATATTGAACATGTCTTTAGGTGCTTCTTGGCCATTCGAATTTCCTCAGTTTAGTGCTTTGTTTAGCTCTGTACCTCATTTTTAATAGGGTTATTTGGTTGTCTGGAGTCTAATTTCTTGAGTTCTTTGTATGTATTGGATATCAGCCCTCTATCACATTTAGGATTGATTGGTAAAGGTTTTTCTCAATCTATTGGTTGCTATTTTGTCCTATTGACAGTGTCCTTTGCCTTACAAAACTTTGCAATTGTATGAGGTCCTATTTGTCAATTCTTGATTTTAGAATATAAGCCATTGGTGTTCTGTTCATGAACTTTTCCCCCTGTGACCAAGTATTCAACCTTCTTCCCCACCTTCTCTCCTATTAGTTTCAGTGTATCTGGTTTTATGTGGAGGTCCTTTATCCACTTCATAAGTCAACTTAACACTCTTAGTCTTTGAAGAGAATCTTTGTGTTCAATATTAGAACAGGTAATGTGGAATTTTAAATAGGTACAAAAAATCAATGTGCCTATCAAAATATTATAATTCAATTAATAAAAGAAGTCTAATACAATTGGAAGAAATAAAAATAATTAATTTATGACAACTATATTCTAGAAATATGCGTATTCATTGAATTTTTGGTCTATAAAATAAAAGATTTGATTTTGTTCTCTTTCTAGTCTAAAATCCTAAGACCTCTATTATAATAAATATAAATCAAAGAAAACTATCAACAACTGTAGGCATCCTTTTAAAGAATGCAAAAGAGATGGACTGGATCGTCATTAAGTACATTTTCCAAAGTAGTACATAAACAATGTCAATACTTAAATTTTAATCCAAATATAAAAAATACTTTAAAATGGTAGTAAGTTATTTGGCAGATAATTCTTTTCCATTTCTCATGCCAAGTACTTTTGTAGCAGCTGCTCTAGTACAGACCACAGTTCCTGTCTGTAACAGAGTTTATATTCCAGAATGGAAGATATGAACTGAAGATTAAGTATTAAGTTTATTCATGCTACAAAGATAACAATGAATGGGAATGGGATGACTCTATTCATTGCAGGTGTACTGCAAATATACTGACTTAAAAACAAAAGCTTCCCCAAATGTCTAAGTGGCAAGCAGAATTTGTAAGGAAAAGAACTTGAAAACAAAGCCAAGAGCCAAGAACCAGCAGTCTGAGCCAAGAGTCATCAGCATCATTTTAAAAGACCAACAGAACAAAAGTTGCATTAGAAACAGCCAAAAAGGCTAGAGGGAGTAGAGATGGAATTCCTGACAGAGCTGTGGACAGTGTCCATGACTCTAGATTTTGAAGAAGATACATCAGCAGAACGTAGCCATAAAGACTCATGCTTATAAAGTCCTGGTACTTTGCACAAGTTTAGAGAGCACTACCCTCAAAATAGCAGCACCACCAATGGCTGTTGACTTCTCCTTGAAGTTCCACATCAAAAACAAATCCATCTCTCCTCTGCTGGGCTTTTTTGGCTCAGCTGCCCACAAACATGAATGCCTTCTTTTCCATATCTCTTGTAAAACAATCTCTCTCCAGTATTTGATCAATGGATTATCCCATTCATACCCCACTCAGACAAACTTCAGGAGTACCAATCTCAATAGAACAATCTCACTCATTCAAAATCAAAGAAGCTGCACACTCATGCCAGGTTGTTATGACTATTGAGGTGGGTCTAACAACTGACCAACTAAATGTTGGAATCATACAGTCCCCTGAAAACCCTCTTTGTTTGCTTAAAGGAAAAAAGAATCTACAGAATAAAGGATACTATAAGGTACACAAATGCTATAGTTATCTTGTTTGGACCCTAATTCAAACCTATGAGAAGGGGGTAGAGGAAAGATAGGAAGAGGAGGGGGTGGAGAAGTAGGAGAAATGGATACTATTGTTGGATATTTAATGATATTTAGGGAAACGATTAAACTCCCAGTTAAATAACGTTATTGTAGTTGTGTTAAAGATGCACAATCATCCTGTGATTCACGTTACATTTTGTTGTTAAATAGTATGCAGCAGAGGGAGAGATCATAAAGAAATCAACAAAGACAGCATGTGTCGAAGCATGCTGTATGTATGTGGAACTTGTCCACACAACATGTCTATGTATTTAAAATTCTCCAATTAAATAAAGAAATGAAGGATGGCCTTATCGCCTGCCTTTGGAGTGTGGCATTGTCTTGATCTTTTAGACAACCTTCATTTGCCATGCTTTCCATTAAATGTGCTAACAGCGCCAACATGGCCAGTCCATGTGCTGCCTGGTATCCTGCCTGCTTCTATCATGGCATATTTGTTTTTCTTGGGAACTCAACTTGGAAGACTGAACTCCTCTTTTCCCGGCCTCTTTACAACTGTGGCTTGTCAGATTGACCACGTAGGAGCAGCAGAGTAGAGAAAGTGCCTCTCTTAGACCTTGCCTATATATCATTTCCCTCTACTCTGGCAATTCTTAAAAAGAACGCATTTTCGTGAAGTTTTGTATGGGATGTCACCACACTCTTATCAGTCACAAGGGCAATAATTTCGTTTTGAAGACACTTTAAACTTTAAACTGAGGTGGGGTGCTTTAAATTATATATATATATTGGTGCTTATATTTTTATAACCCTTTCACATAATATTTTAATATCAATGATTTGTGGAATACCAGTTATGTTTTGGTGTTCTCTCGAATCAAATGTCATTTAGAGTCTTTCCTACAATGACATTATACTGTTCTAGATCCTTTCACAATAAACAAACAAACAAAAGCAAAAAAACCAAGCAAATGAAACAAACAAACAAACAAAACAAGCAAAAAACCAGCTTCTCCCTTTTTAGAATATATGCTGTAACTATTATGATTAGTTGTGGATATGTGGTCCACAGGGCCCAAAGCCCTTATGCTTCTTTCTTGTGTCATGTACTTGATTAGATCAAACAAAAATAACAGTGCCAAAAGCCATTAGAAAGACAGACATTTAGAGGAATTTTAGAATTAAGCTCATGGAAAGCAAATAAAAAAGAAAGATCCACATAATGGTCCTTACTTACTATTCTACTTCCTTTAGACCACAATTTTTTTTTGTATATCATAGGATATAAAGGGCAAATTAAATATTCTTGCTACTATTAAGTATTACATGTTATAAATGTATTTCAGCTTGGCATCATTAATATGTCATAAATTATGTAACTACTCCTGCTCTTCTTTGAAAATGGTAGGAAAGTCTCAAACACACACACATACACACACACACACACACAAACACATACCATACATACACCATACATACACTGAGTCAAAAATGACACTAAAATCATATCACCAAGTAAAATTCCATAATATCCTTATTTTCATTCTTTGCATGACAAAATAATGTGTTTTATAGACATAAAAAAATGAGGCAAGGAATTACCCTATTGGTCTTGCATACAGGCACAATTAAAACTGCCTGTCATATGACTCAGCGGAGACTAGCAAAGTTTGACATTTATATACTCTATTTGAAAAGAACAGAGACAGAACAGATCGTGGATATCAGAATTCTAGACAAAACACTGGAAATACATCAAAACTTATCATAACACAAAATCAAGGAGTAAAACTGGGCAGCAGATTCACTGGATCAAGTGGAAGTTTAACAGGACGAATGAAAACAGAAGATCAAATCAAGGAATCTAACAATTCATGGCAAAAAATGCATCTGAACATTTCTTTAGGTGCTTTTTCCAGTTTCCTCTGTTGCGAATTCTTTGTTTAGCTCTGTACTCAATTTTTAAAAGGATTATTTGGTTGTCTGGAGTTTAATTTCTTGAATTCTTTGTGTATATTGGATATTAGCCCTCTATCAGATTTAGAATTGGTAAAGATTTTTTCCCAGTCTGTTGGTTGCCACTTTGTCCTATTGACAGTATCCTTTGCCTTACAGAAGCTTTGCAATTTTATGAGGTCTCATTTGTCAGTTCTTGATCTTAGAGCATAAGCCATTGGTATTCTGTTCAGGAACTTTTTCCCTGTGCCCATGTGTTTGAAGCTCTTGCCCACTTTCTCTTCTATTAGTTTCAGTGTATCTGGTTTTATGTGGAAGTACTTAATCTGGATGCCCTAGTGTGAGGGAGTTCAAGGGCAGGGAGAGGGGAGTGTTTGGATGGGGGAAGCACACCCTCATAGAAGCAGCAGTATGGGGGGACAGGATAAGGGATTTCTGGGGGGAAAATTGGGAAAGAGAATAACATCTGAATGTAAATAAATAAAACATCCAATAAAAAAATAATCTTGCCACATGGAGGGTAGAGAGATGTCTTAGCAGATAAAAGCACCGGCTGTTCTTCCAGAGGATCTGAGAAATTCAGTTCCTAGCATCCACATGGCAGCTAGCAACCATCTTTAATTCCAGATTTGAAGCTCTCATCTGGCCTCTGTAGGTAACACAGACACACAGACACTCACACACACACACACACACACACACACACACACACACACACACGGTTGACAGACATACAGGCAGGCAAATACGCAAATACCCACTTACAATTAATGCCTGCTGGGAACAGAAAGTCAGTTTTCTCCAATGGAATACCACTGTGTATATCAACCAGACTTCAGGGCAGGTCCTATACTCAGAAGTAGTTGGTCAGCACAAATCAGATTCTCTCTCTGTCTCTGTCTCTGTCTCTCTGTCTCTGTCTCTCTCTTCTGTCTCTATCTCTGTCTCTCTGTCTCTCTGTCTCTCTGACTGTCTCTCTCTCTCTCTCTCTCTCTCTCTCTCTCTCTCTCTCTGTGTGTGTGTGTGTGTGTGTGTGTGTGTGTGTTGTACTGTACTATGTTTTGATCATATTTATTTTCTTTTGCTTGTTTATTTGTTTTGGCTTTGTATTTATTTTAAAAGAGAGAGAATATAATGAAGTTGGATGGACAGGGAGGTGAGGAGAGCCTAGGAAGAGTTGAAAGAAAAAAATGATCAAAATAGATTATATACAAAATTTTTAATGAAAAATTTAAAATACAAGAAAAAAGAAAGAAAGAAAGAAAATACATCTGATAGCCTGACTGTCAGAGACTCTTATCTGTGGCCTTGAAGGGCGCTGGAACGACTGGCACAATGTGAAGAATGGCTGGTGCTGTTAGACTATCACCTAGAAGCGAAGAAAGCACACATCACTAACACAAGAATAAAATCCAGAAATTGTCCTTAAAGAATACCACACTTTTATTGATTGCTTTGGCATTTTGCTTTTAAAAATTATCTTTTCTGTATTTTTAAAAAATATTTTATTTTTAACTTCATTTTTTACTTACTCAGTTTACATGCCACCCACTGCCTCCCTCCCACTCACCCTCTCCCACAATCCTTTCTCCATCCCCCCTTTCTCTGAGCAGGTGGAGGCCCCCTTTGGTATCTGTCCACCAGATTGCTTCAACTTTTAAAGAGCGAGGTTGTAATAGTAAATTGGTAATGAGTTCTCAGATACAGTTTCCTAGAATGTTCAAGAAATCATTCTGTAAGATTCTTGCAATCTTGCTAGCATGCCATGAGAAGATAGATTGTCACATTTGGTGCATCTTATGAATGTATTAAGTAGAGAAAGCTCTGAAGGATCAGAAAGGAAGGTCCACCAACTTAGGCTGTGCTGGAAGACACAGACCAGAAAGTTTGTGGAGATGCCCCATCATTATTAGACCAGAGAGAATTAGGCTCGCTATTCTTCCTCTGGTGCCAACTCTTCCAGAGCTCTCTTCAAAGTCGTCCGCACACTGAAAATTTGTGAAGGGATTCTCCATCGCAGATGGTAAAGAGTTAAGAATAACAAGAGAAGACAGAATGAAATGTCGCTTTAAGAGCTGGCGTTTATATGATATTTCAGAAGTTTCTGAGATGTAGAAACTTTCAGTCTCTGGAAATAGCAGATAACTAAGAGCACTGTGTACTCACTCACCCTCTCATTGTGTTTATATGACTCAAGAATATACATATTGCTGGCCTGCCTGAGTTCGAGAGGACAGACCAAAAGACTTCAAGTTCCTCCTTCATGATAGTTGGTTGGAGGTGATTTCAGGGAAGAACAGTCTACTGTTAGGGCTGGGTCTCTCAGAGGCTTGACCAAATGAGCTCATCATGGTAGCTTAAATATGCTCACACCAAAATCCCTGAGAATGTGAAAAATCAGTTTCCACTGATCTTATAGCTACTATCTGCCACACTTGGCAAATTTATCCCTGGTGTAGTCCTAGCTCTGAGATGGGGGTTTTGAGTTACTGATGAGGTTTTCTTCTGTCTCTTTAAAGGTGGTATTAAGAGTACCTCGGAGTTCTGAGCAATATCGTCCCTTTTTAGATCTGTCCATTCATCATGATCCCTTGCCAGAATTTGTTAGGTAAACATGATTGACAGACAGCCATCTTTATCCTTTATATGGCTGGAGGTCAGCCATGGTGGAAAGTAATGCTTTTTTAATTAGCTGTTAGGGGATCAAGTTTCCTTTGTGTGGCTGGCACAAGGTTCTTTCAGCGTCAGCAACCAAAATGGATATCGCTCAGGCCTTGTATGTTCGGTATAACTCAGATGACTGAAGAACAGTCATAAAAAATTCATATTGGAGTTGTTTTCTAAAAAAAAAAAAAGAATTGCACAGCTGGCAAAAAATGTTATGGAGAAACATACTTGAAATAACAGAGTTCTCTGACAGGAAAATGAGCTACACTTTTAAAGGTTGTCCTGGTAAATGGTGGTTATAAAGGGAAAACTGTCAGATCATTTTTTTCCTCTTGCAAAAATAAAACAAACATAGTTTTTAACTGTAATGTGCAAAAATATAATTTCCCTCGTAGGAATTGTTCCTTCCATTGAAGGATAAAATAAATCCCTGCAACAGTTTTGGTTTGGCAGAGTTTACAAAAAGTAAAAAGAAATACACACAAGGCAAGCATTCGTGACTAATTGGAGGGCACTGAACCTCCAAACTCCTTACCCATCTTTAGTGAGCCAGGGTGTTCACTTCAAACAACGCTTATGCTTCTGGGGCCTAAAACAATTAATTTAGTAAAATGCAAAACCACTGTGAAATGAAAAATGGGTGTGCTCAAAGTATTAATACACATCTAAAACACGTGTTTTTCATTTGAATGTAAAAATTATTGGGCTACAAAAAAACCCACTTTTAAACTCACAGTAAACTCTGAAGTCATTTGAGGGGACAGTGATTAGAGCTGATATAAGGGCTAACATATTCAGATCCTGAAAGGAATTGTCTACATTATAAATCATAGCTAAAGTCAATGGTTTGTGTACAGAATACAAATAAGTGCACAGCTTGCTTCTTCCTTCTAGTTCTGGGTCTAAACTGGTCTATTGACTTTGTTCTCAATTCCTTCTATATCTGCTCTTTGTTATTTTATTTTTTGTCTTGGGTTTACTATAGCCAAACACAGCTCCTCCACTAACGTAAAGTTAGTGTTTGATCTGGTACCCTTCCCTTGCGGTCTCTCTTCCTTGTGAGGTTTTCTTGTCCCCAGTTTTTAAGAGCTAGAGTGGTTTGAAAGAGTGAAAAGCCAGAGGCAAACTGCCTGGGTTTGAATCCCAGTTCTCTCATCTGCGAGCTTCAAGAATTAGAGAAAATCATACAAGCTTTGTAACTCAGTTTCCTGCTCTGTTAAAAGGTTCTAAGAAGATTTGCTTATTAGATTGTCTTAAAGAATTAATGAGAAGAGTTATGTAAAGAAGCTAGTTAGCAGTGGTTACAAAATGTACATAATTATCAAACACACCATCATATATACATATGTATATATATATATACACTAAAATCATTTAAATAACATATCAGTTTGTAAGTAATGTGCTAAGTTTTTTTTCTTTCTTCCTTTTTGCCTCCTCTGTATAAACAAAATACTGAGTTCTGTTGAGGAGAGAAAGAAAGTCCATTTGTGAGGTTAATAACATCTATAACTCTGTGTAGGTCCTCAAGACAGAATGTCTGTCAAGCCAAAGCTTAATTACTTATAACTTCTTGTTGTTATATAATTAGGCTCCAGAAAAATTTCATTAGCAAGCTTATGGGTTTTTTTCTTTTGAATGACCTAGTCAGTATATTGTTTAAACAAACAGCCCACTGAAGCAAATAGTTCTTTAAAAGAAATGACAAAACCAGATGAAATTTCTAGTGTATAATTAAAATAAAAACAATCAAGGCAACATCTGGAGATAAAGCCCACCAGTTTTTCATTCGACATCAGGCAGGTGAGTGCTCTCACCCTGCACTATACAGCTTCAGACAGAAAAGATTGGTCTATACAACCTGGAACACAGACCATATTTGACATCACTTTCATTTTTAGCTTGTGAAGGTTGAGTTTTTCCCACAAAAGGATCATAATGGTTGTCAAAGAAATCCACATATAAAATTTGTTTACCACAGTTTAAACAAGCCATTTAATATAGAGCTGGTCTGGCTGCCTGTGCCAGTGCTGAGGGAAAGCACTAGCCGAGTTACATGGTACTCACGGTAGAAACTCATGCTTTCTCTCCATCTTTAGCCAAAACATGACATCTCTGCTTTGTATATGAGTGGGAACCAGCAGTTATGTATAAAGTAACTTCAAACGGGGAGGGCAGGGGGTCTATTTCTGCTGAGCATATGTTCCATACCTGATGCCATCCTAGGTAAGTTTACAGCCTGTCTTATTTGACAGATGGAATGAAAACAGCAAAGGCTGCAGACAGAAATGTCTGAGTCTGTTAGGAAACAAGTCATTGAATAAGATTTTAAATAATGATTTCAGAGAGAGATGGAGCGGAGGCTCTGCCAGGGCCACAGCCTTGTCAGTAGGATGCTTGCCTTCCAGGTAAGAAAGATGAGCCCCAGGATTCCATATCTAGCACTATAAGAAAAGAGCCAGGGAACTAGTGGCCATCAGCAGCTTGATAGCTGCTGGAGGAGGAAGAGTCACTCTTGTTGGTGGAGGAGGCAGTACGTTTAAAACATTCAATCATTACTTTTAACAAGAAAATAGATAAAGTGACCCTTTGTGTACTTAGGCCTCTCTCTTCTTTGGATTATGTGATTATTACAGTGCCTTGCTTGAAGCAGATAACATTCTCACTATGTATAGGCCAAGCCATCCTCAAATACTGATGAATATACAGAATTGTAAATACATTATGTTAGTTTTATAATCCTGCTGCAGGAACAGGTTTAGTCTGTGCAGTTTTTTACGCCTAACTACTGTTGCTGCAACCTAAGATCTGAAGAGAAAATGGTGCTGTTTCAGCGATCCATCTCATTGCATCTGTCTCTGGAAAAATGTTAGCTGGAAATATATAAACACACAACACACACTGCACTATGGGTCTAATGGCAGAGAGCACACCTGTATAAATGGACTCTATCTGTCACAATAACCTGCCCTTCCCTCACCCACTTATGTAATAATCCTGGCTTTCAGAAGACTAATCACTACACACCATCTACACAGCATCTAATTTCCTCATCAAATTTCTCTGCTGGGTTTAGCCATGCTTGTCAACTTCCCAGCTCCCTCTTCAATAACTGGGTTTATTCTTAGTGTCTCGCCAATAAACATTCCTAAGAGCAAACCCATGAAGTCCAGATTTCTTTATTGCTCCCTCTTTTAAGACAGGTTTTCTGTTCACACGCCTGGGAAAGGTCACAGGTAATATTGGCTGGTCACTTTTGGGTGGCAGGATTGGGTGAGCACATTGGGCTTTTTTGTTTAATCGTCTCACTGACCACCAAAGGGGTCTGTCAGCTGCTGGGAAACCACTTAGAAAAGCAAATGGATCATTACGTCCAACTCAGATTCCCTCCAAGAACAAATTAAGTTGCTAACATTCTATTTTAGAATAGTTGCAATTTTCCATATACACTTATCTTTCTTATGCCTGTACCTTACTTGTTCCCATATGCTCACAGAGAATTTTAACTTTGTGTAGTGGAGAAAAAAGCCATGAATGGCTTTTCACACTATTTTTACAACAGAAGTTCATTTATTTAAATCTTTACCATTATAACTGGAGTTGTAACTCAATGGTAGAATACTGGTCTAGCATGTGCAAAGCCAGAGATTAGAGTATATGTTATATGTTATATATATCCCACTACAAAATATTTGCCTTTTTAGATACTCAAAAGGAATAAAAGACTTTTAGAAAACCATAGGAGGGCTTGGAAGGTATCTCAATGGCAGAGTGCTTGCATGGCACACACAGGGCCCTGGGTTCAATCCCAGCCACCCATACCCCATTCCCCTCGGCTCTGCCCAGGCTGTATTATATCTGTCCTAATAAGATATGTTGGAGTTCTAATTTTTTTCTGTCTCATAGCTTGGCACTACTTGAAAATGGAGTTTTTACAGATGTAGAGTAGCATGTTGGAATCATGAAAGTAGGCTGTAATTCAGAATGGGCTGGTCTTTTATCAAAAGGGAAACGTGGATACAGGCACATAGAGAGAGACCATTGAATGTAGATGGAGACAGACATTGGGGTGGTAAAGGAAAGCAAAGAGTGATGCAGGAGGAAGATTTACCCACAGTGCTGAGGGAAAGCCAAGCTTGTTTGTATCTTGAGCTTGGACTTTCAGCCTGCAGAATTGGGAGACAAATTTCTATTGCCTAAGCCAACCGCATGTAAGTTGGCTACCATGATACCAGGAAACTAGAAAAATGTTAATGATGATTCCAACTGTATTAACAAGGTGGACCTGCTTCCAGCTTAATTCTGTGTTGTGATAACTGTCTTTTTGTAAAAATTCAATGTGGGTATTCTTGCAGCATATAGGACTCTGTATCAGACAAGTGTCCCTGTGCCCTTGAAAGCCAGCAAAGACTGAACACTGAGCTTATTTTTTATTTATTTTTTTAATTAATTTTTTATTGGATATTTTATTTACATTTCAGCTGATATCCCCTTTCACCATTCCCATCCCCACCCAGGAACCCCTTATTCCATCCCCCCTCCTCCTGCTTCTATGGGGGGAAATGGGGCAAGGGGTTATTATCTGAAATGTAAATAAAGTGTCCAATAAAAAATAACAATGGTTTTATACTATATACTTTCAATTCTGAATTATGAAATTGGCCCCAAATTAAAAGACTTTCTTTACTTTTGGTTGCCTTATACAGGATATTCTCATGCTGTCATCTGGATACAGAACTGGAATGTGCTGCTGAAGTTTTAGACTCCTGGTTGAAGTGGGATAGATTTACAGTTGTAGCATGGAGCCATTTTTTTACTAAGTCTGAGTCAGCCTTTTTACCTGTAACAGAAATATTGTATAGAGTTATTATGGGAATAAAAACAGGTAATCCTTATTGAGACCTTGGTTTGGTAGTAAGAGCATGCCAGCTAATTACTGCTTTTAAAGTTACTCATTTTCCAAACTGGTCAATGTAAATGTTTTTTCTTCTTAAGTCTTTATAAATGTCCAAAGTCTCCTCCTGCAGAGATTTTTTTTTTTTAGTTTTCTATAATAAAAACAGGATGAAGGTTTTCTAAGTCAGTCTGCCTTTTCTATGAAAGAAAATGTCTTGTTTTAGAGTTTGCAGCTCAATAATGTTTTCTTAACTACAGGCTCTGCCCACTGTGGAATGCAAGTAGTCATAAATACCATGTTATCACCTGAACATCACTGTGTTCCAACAAAACTTTATTGACTGAAACATGGCAATGGTTGAGGTTAAGCCACTAGTAGTGACGCCCAGGCTGTGTGCTTCTCATTATTCTGTAATGAAGAAGCAGCTGCAACTTCTCATGAATTATCTTCTTATGCATGTATGTAGCCGCTTTATCAAAAAAGAACTTCAGATGAAAATCATGTTAACCTTTTTAATTAAAGTTTTATAATGCCTATTGAGAAAAGTAGTCATTGCATTGAATTTGTCGTTCACAGGATGACATCAGGACTGAAAACATCCATGATTCATTGCCATAGAGAAAATCTTACATTCTGCTTCTGCTCAGAAGGACATGTAGGGCATGCCTGGTCACAGGCTTGCTGCAGCATCTCTCTCACAGTGTAGGCTGCCAGAGTCTCTGTTGGAGCCTGTGGGCATGTGTAGTTTTGCCCTTTTTATTGTTGATCTTATGAACAGTACACATGGAGACTGATTTCTTGGTTAACTTGTGTTAACCAAGCTCTTATGGTGAAGCCTGAGCCAGATTCATGGTGTCAAGGGCCCAGTACTGAGTGCTTAGGCTATCTAGAAACTACATACATTCAAGTCATGGTTCTAAACCTTTTATACTCTTATCCAGACTTTGTATCATCAAAGAAGTTTTGAAATAACTTCAAGGCAAGGAGCATATCTCAAAGAAGAGTATCCAAAACAAAAGCAAACTTAAAAGCATTGAAAGCTCTGCCATTTATTTCAGTTCTTAGCAAAGTAGAAGAAATTTTTAAAGTAAGGAACATCTTTTCAAAATCCTTCTTTACTAGAGTTAACTGGTGTGAACACTATCAGTTAGTAGTAGTTAATTACATGCAAAAGTTATGGTGATTTTGCTTTTGGGTCATCAAATTTGTCTGCTTCACTCACAAATTCTCTGCAACAAAACCCCTAAATCTGGTGCCTGTGCCTCCCTTTCTCTCCATTCTAAAACCAAGGTTCAACTTGTTAGTAACCCAGGCTCCTCTTAGAAGGAAATCCCCATAAAAGGCAAAGAACTTTCACAAATAAAACCATTCAACCCCAAGTAGTCTTGACAAATTTGGGTATGCAGAGAAGAGAAAAACACACATCTGTTATGTTAATACAGGCTGTGTTCTGAAGCTTTAAATCATAATCCAAACTTCTATTCTTCCTGAGAGATGAGAGGGCATCTCTGAATCTTAGCCAAGGAAGAAAATGAGATGCTTGACAAGAAGGACACAATAACCATGGCCACCATTTATAATTTGATGTTCCTTGTGGCGTTCACAATGTGGGTGTGTGTCCTTGTGAGTGCCAGTCTTGCTCATGTTCAAACTCTAGATGCCATCTTTCAGACCACGAGTATACTAGTCAGCTATTGCTACATGAAAGTAACAAGTGTCATCAGGGCTCACCGGTCCCATGCAGCTTAGTGAAGTTGCTGCACACAATCTGATAGACAGACATCAAGAGATCAGCTCTGCTCCCACCCCATGTGGTATTATACATCCTCTACCAACCTCAAAATTCAACCCTTGTTTGTCTCATACTGAGATCCTTATTTCTTCCCTGGGGGCCATCTGGGGGCCTCCTAGAGGACACTCAGGTTCATGGGATCTCACAACATGGCTGCTTCAACAATACCCAGAGAAATTCTATGAAGTTAGGGAAGTCTTTCTTCTATAGAGTTCATGTAATTTGAATAATCTCCTTTTTGATTAACTGAAAGTCAACTAATCAAGGAGGGGGTTTAGTCACATCTTCAGTAGAGTTCATTCACTTGCAAGAATACAGCATAACAGCCGGGGCGGTGGTGACGCACGCCTTTAGCCTTTAATCCCAGCACTTGGGAGGCAGAGGCAGGCAGATTTCTGAGTTCGAGAGTTCGAGAGTTCGAGAGTTCGAGGCTAGCCTGGTCTAGAGAGTGAGTTCCAGGACAGCCAGGGCTACACAGAAAAACCCTGTCTTGAAAAAAAACAAAAAAAAAGAAAAAGGAAAAAAAGAATACAGCATAACATCCCACCATAGTTACAGCTCTTGCCCACAATTAACGTTAAGAATTCACTGTGTATGTATTCTAGGGGTAGGAATCTCAAGAGCCATCTTGGAGACTACTGTAAAGACATTGGCAACAAATTATACAAAATTTCTGTACATAAATGTGTGTATGTGCATGCCACACACATACACACAAACACATGTACATATATATCTATAGATGTGCATGTGTGTAGAGTGAACAAGTCTAACAGGACCACACATCCTCCAAGAAGGTCAGAACTCCTAATCCTTCCCTGAGCAGTTCAACAACTAGAGCTTTTGCTCAATAATATGAGCATATGGGGGCCATTCTCATCCAAGCCACCATGTTACATAACTATTCATAAAGTTTAATTTATAAATTAGGCACAATTAGTAATATCAATTAATAATAAATAGAATGCTCTAGCAATGTGCTGGAGTGAAACCTATTAAAACATTTAAATCATTTATTTCTGGAAGTTTTCATTTAATATTTTTAGATTCTGGTTGATAGTAACAAATAGTACTGGGAGCAAGAGGTAACATACATACATGTTATACATGTTCTCCATCCTCACACACATGTACAGACACCCTTACAACCCAATTTTGGTGGAGAGCTCCAAAACTTTTTTAAAAACACGCATACACATAGCACTCTTACTACTCATTTTTCAAGGCTAATCTATCTATGGTGGATTCACAGACTGTTGTTTTCCTGTTCAAAGAAGTAGATCTCACAGGTTAACCTCTTGATGGGGGCTGGGACCCAGTAGGCTTTACAGAGAAGCCATTTCTCTCTTGCCTGGGAAACTACAAAGTGAATTCGAAACTATGGGCAACACTGCCCATAGGATAAGATTTTTTTTTTAAAAAAAAGGTAAAGGTCTGAAATACCAGGTGCTTCTACTGCTGCTGTTTTCTACGTGCCAAATCAGCAGAATATTTCTGCTGCCGGTACCCACCCATTCTCAGCAGGAGATAGGACAGAATATGCTCTGTACAGAACCCATGTGAGCCCAAAATCAAGAGGGCAGTATTTGCATAAACAGAATCCTAGAGACCATGTCATCACTATCTCTCTCTTCCTCCTCCTCCCCTCTCTGCCCTACAAGCCGGTCGGATCGAGTTTCCCAGGCTACCTTCAATGAACATCAAGGAATGCAGCAGAGACGAATGTTACATCGACACCCACGGTGCCACGGCAAGGGAAAACTGTTTGTACACTCTTTTCATTTCTCAGTATGAACAAGCATCTGAAGACTTTGCACCTGTTCTCGTTAGCCCTGGCAAATGCAGCATGCATTTATATTAATAGAACGATGTTTTCATAACAGAATGGGTGCGCAGCAATCCTGGCACACACTCTGAATGCTCTCATGAGCACGCAGATGCGGGTGGGGGGAGGGGTAACTCTTACATAAAGTCCCATGGCAAGAGTACAAGACGCGGACTCCCAAGCTTCATCCTCAGAACAGTTAGGAGAGGTTTTTCTGGAATGACTGGGCTACAGTCTTGGAAATCCAATTAGATACTTGATGAAGAGGAAAATGTGCTGTATACAAATGGGCTTTTCATGGGTGTCTCAAAGCTGGGAACTCTTTGGGGCTCCATATCCCATTTCTCTAATTTGAGTCTTATCTCCCCAGAGTGGAGCTGAGCACCGGTGAGGTCATCTTTGGCTCAATTCCTGAAAGTTTGTTTTGAGTCGCCAGCGTAAATATTGTCCACTCAATCTGTACATTTGCACAAATTAACTGAAACCAGCTACCCAATTCCTTGTTCATATTTGTACCTTTTGATTAACCCTGACAGCTGTAACCTCATTAGCCCTCCTCTGGTCATGGCAGAACAGCTGTCAGAGTAGGAGGAAGTGGATTCATTCAAGTTGTTCTCTAGACCAGGAACATTAAAATTGATAGGCACTCTAAACGGTTCTGTTATGCTTCTAATTCTAATTTATGTTGTGTTGTGTCCTTTTTGCCTAGACACATAATGGCAGCCTAAAGTCAGCCAGTCGTCTATGGAGAAGGCCAGGGTCTATATCTTACAGGGAGAATATAGGGTTTTACCTGAAGATATCAGATTTGGGTCCTTTGGAATGGGGTTTTAGCATGTACTAAATTTTAATATATTTTAAAATATTAGCTTGTAATGTGTTTTTTGGCATGAGAGGTTTTGTTAATTCTGACAGAAGGCCAACAGAATCATAACTATGGAAATAAGAACGACCTTGCAGCTGGTGCTCACAGGAGATGGAGATAAAAAGTGAGGAGAGCTAGAAACACTCCAGTGGGAATGTGGTTTTCCTAAACAAGACACAAAGCCCTTGGAGTGAGTCCTTTTAGGTTCTGCAATAATCTGCATGAAGGAAGGAGGCAAAGAGAAAAGTTCTCGATAACTATTCTCTTAAACCCGGGGTCTCACGGGAGACTGCTTTCTATCCAGCAAGGTGTTGAAAGGGACAGCAAGGCTAGAACAGATGCCATGAGCGGCCTTCTCACCCAGCTCTTTTACTGGGAATGGGGGACAGAGGAACATGACAAAGGGGAAAGTATTCTAGGGGTGGGGGGTGGGGGTGGGGGGAAGAACTAGATCATATTCTGATCAGCTCTGGTCCGTATTCTACCACAGCTCATCCAAACCACCAAGTTTTACCAAGTCCTCCCAGTTTCTGCATCTGTAGACTCATTTGGAAAAGGGGGAGATTTGCTAGCTATTGGCAGTAGTCCTATTTATCTGCAGTGATCAAGGACTTCTTGTAGCATCTGAGTGCTACACAAAGATATTTTACAGGTGGTGCAAGGTGGGTTTATGTACTAATTTTCTAGCTTGGGGCTGATTCTTTTCCTACTTTCTAAGGGCCCGTTGGCCAAAAATGTAAACAGGTGCTGTCCTTTGGCACCCCCTGGTGGTGTCAATAGCTGTTACATCTGTCTGAACCTTATTACCATTGTGGATACCAGAGAGTGTGGGGTGCCGGTTGCTATTTACTTAATGCGAAAAAATCCTGCAGGGGCTTCTTCATGCTGTCTTATAGCTTCCAATCCATTGCATGTTAGAGGCTGAAGTGAATGTGGTCATTTTACATGGAAGCTGTCTCATCATCGGGGTCAGCATTCCATCATGGGCATCAACATTATAAAGCAGAACACAAAGCTGAAAGATTTACCCAATAGCAGATTGTGACTTTCAACACTGTGTGAAACTATAGGAAATGTTGAAATATTAGTGCAAGACAAATGTTTCCTTTGTATCTGAGTGACTTTAGAATTTCCAGAAATATTGAATAACACATACAGGCTTTCCCTAAAATCAGGTAGTGATGATGAGACAGTTTTAAATTTTTCCTGGGCCTTTTTTGTTTTTTTAACATTTTTTTTCTTCAATCTAAGAATCATTTACAATGAAAACTTTAAAACTCAGAAGTCAGATAAAAGAAATGAAAGTGGGTTTTTGTTATGGAATGAGAGGTAAATGTATTTTAATTATCATGAATCTACAGAAATAAAACTATTTCAATCATGGTGGTTTGATAGAAATTACATTATACTTTCGGTAATCCCATGAATTCCTTGTTTCATTTACAATCATATTCTTTCTCTTGCACTCTGTAACTATACAGAAGCCCAGCTTTTAAAAATGTGTTTGATTCCACTAACGCCAAAAACAACCAGTGAGAAAAAGAGAGAAGACCTTCTCGAACCCAGGAAGCCTCTTCAGGAGTGTGATTGGGAATAAACATGCCTCTCCTTTGTATATTATTTCTAGGAAGAATTTTAAAAATGAATCCTACACACTTAAGGGACATGTTTTGATAAAGTAGCAAAAATTTTAAAAATACTTTAATAAGATGATATTGCTAAGATGCTCTATCTTGCTCTGTAATCTCATTTCAAAAACAAGGTGTTTTTGTAAAGTGTGGTCCCAACAGGAGGACAGTTCATGAACTTCACATCAAAAGACAATTCTTTTTTTTTTTTAAATTAAATTATGGTGAGTTTATTGAAGTGGGAATTTCTGGTTTCATTGGAGACTCAGTTGTGTCATGTGATGTTTTTCTGGAAGCTGTCTTATGAGAGGATATTTTGCTGAGAACAAAATGTGTTTTTTTTTTTCTGGAAGCTTTCTTATGGACATGTGATGTTTTGTGTTGCCCATGTCTTGGATAGCTCTCTGCCTGACCCTACCTGCTTCTGGGGTTTGGTGATGAGTTGGCACAGAGGCAACTGAACAGACTCCAGTAACAGCTGAGAAATACTGCAGCAAGCTCATCTGAGCACTGCTGCAAGCTCCTTTTTTTTTTTATTGGATGTTTTATTTACATTTCCTATGTTGTCCTCTTACCCCATCCCCCACCCACCCCGGAACCCCCAATCCCCTCACCCCTCCTCCTTCTTCTCTGTGGATGTAACCTCTATCTATTCCCCCCCACTCCCACCTCCCCACCCTCAAAATTCCCACCCCCTGGGGCATCCAGCCTTCATGAGGTCAAGGTTCTCTTCTTCCACCTATGCCCAGCAGGGCCCTCCACTCTTACATATTCAGTTGAAGCCCTGGATCCCCCCCCTAAGTGCTCCCAGGCTGGTGGTTTAGACACTGGGAGCTGTGGTTGGTATTATTGTTCTCCTCATGGTGCCTCAAATCCTTTCAGCTCCTTCAGTCTTCACTCTAACTCCTCTATTGAGAAACCCATGATCAGTACAATGGCTAGTTGTGAGCATCTGCCTCTGAATATGTCAGACTCTTGAAGACCTCTGAGGAGACATCCATATCAGGCTCTTATCAGCATGCACTTCCTGATTTCCACATCAGCATCTACCTTTGGTGACTGCACATGGGATGGATACTCAGGTGGAAAGGTCTTCAGACGGCCCCTCCTTCAGTTTTTGTCCCTCGCTTTGTCTCCATATTTGCTCCCTTGTGTATTTTGTTGCTCTTTCTAAGAAGGACTGAATCACCCCCACTTGGTCTTCCTTCTTTATGGACTTCGTGTGGCCTGTGAGTTGCATCTTGGGCATTTCAAGGTTCTGGGCTAATATCCAATAATCAGTGAGTGAATACCATGTGTGTTCTTTTGTGATTGGCTTACCTCACTCAGGATGATAATTTCTAGTTCCATCCATTTACCTAGGAACCTCTCAAATTCATTGTTTTTAATAGCTGAGTAATACTCCATTGTGTAAATATACCACATTTTTTGAATCCATTCCTCGGTTGAAGGACATCTGGGTTCTTTCCAGCTCCTGGCTATTATAAATATAAGGCTGCTATGAACATAGTTGAGCATATGTCCTTATTATATGTTAGAGCATCTTCTGGGTATATGCCTAGGAGTGGTATAGCTGGATCCTCGGGTAATGCTATGTCCAATTTTCTGAGGAACCGCCAGACTGATTTCCAAAGTGGTTGTACCATCTTGCAGTCCCACCAACAATGAAGGAGTGTTCCTCTTTCTCCACACCCTCGTCAGCATCTACTATCACCTGAGTTTTTAATCTTAGCCATTCTGACTGGTGTGAGATGGAATCTCAGGGTTGTTTTGATTTGCATTTCCCTGAAGACTAAGGACATTGAACATTTCTTTAGGTGCTTCTCGGCCATTCGAGTTTCTTCTGTTGAAAATTCTTTGTTAAGCTCTATACCCCATTTTTTAATAGGGTAATTTGGTTGTCTGGAGTCTAATTTCTTGAGTTCTTTGTATATGTTGGATATTAGCCCTCTATCAGATGAAGGATTGGTAAAGATCTTTTCCCAATTTGTTGGTTGTCGTTTTGTCCTATTGACAGTGTCCTTTGCCTTACAGAAACTTTGCAATTTTATGAAGTCCCATTTGTCAATTCTCGATCTTAGAGCATATGCCATTGGAGTTCTGTTCAGGAACTTTTCCCCTGTGCCCAAGTATTCAAGGCTTCTCCCCACCTTCTCTTCTATTAGTTTCAGTGTATCTGGTTTTATGTGGAGGTCCATTATCCACTTAGATTTGAGCTTTGTACAAGGGGATAAGAATGGATCAATTTTCATTCTTCTACATGTTGTCCTCCAGTTGAACCAGCACCACAATTCTTTATACAACAGTGCTAAAATGGGACTTCTTTTCACATTCTTATAAATATGAAGCTCACCTGTTGCTTACAATTTTTTTAATTTTGTATTTTCCAAGTGTGCATGTTGTACACTTTTTGGGGATATGCTTAGTAATGCTGTGTGATTTTTCTGGAGGTTGAAAACTTTGCTTGCAGTAGATTTTCTTTAAAAGAATGGGCAGTTACATCCATACTTCAAAAGTATTTTTCCTGTACAAAAAAATAGTTATATAGGTTTTGTTTGCTATCTTAATTTTGGTTGTATTCTTTGATGTTAACACATATTGTATAATTGTATCGTATAGCTGTATTGAATCATGTAGTATCAAATATTAGATGTGATTTAATAGTGTTAATCAATTTAAACCCATTTTCGTCACTTTTTTCCCCAAAAAATATTGCCAGATGCTGACTTTCAGTGTAATTTCTTTGCCTGTTCAGTTATAGAACGTGGTGCTCAGCTGTAGAATGTATTGTCCATGTAATAGAAAGGGCAACAATAAAATAGCGATCCTAAAGAAAAAAAATGTGTTTGATTCATTAGACATTTACATGATATTTTAATTTGAATGACTTTACTTGAGATGATATATTACAGTCTAAAGCAAGCAAGCAAACACGTGCTAGGGAAAAATTGCATATTCCCAGAGACTAGCATTGCTGATGTAGGCCATACTGTGTGGTGTTGCTAAGTGATTTCCAGACTCCTTCATATCCAGGCTTTGGGTTGGTATAATTACAATAGCTACAGCTACTCCATGTAGCTTTAAAAAGAAACAGTCATAGGAAAAAGAAAAGTCAATATTCCCTCAAGGAGAAAAAGAAGTTTCTTTGCCTATGTTTCTGGCAAAAGGTTGTTAACAGTTGTATCAATATAGTTCAACCAGGATTGGAATATATATATATGTATATATATACATATATATATATATATGTACATATATATATGTACATATATATATATATGTGTGTGTGTGTGCGTGTGTGTGTGTATGTGCATATAGACATACATGCATATACATCTGCATCTCAGAGATTTGTTTCTGGAAAATCTGCTTTTGCTTCCAAAACTTTGTCTCTTCTCAGCCACATTTATAAGCATTTTTGAAGTTCTTTATGAGCACTTTGCCTGCCTCTCCATACTCCTAAATATTCCCCTCTGCTCCTCATGACCAGCCATGTTTTCAGCCTTGGTTGGTTGGAGAATAAAACATTAGTTCACCTCAAAGGCTGCCATTAAATTTACCTCATTTATTGGCTACCAGGAGTTGCACCCAAGCTACTGAGGTCAGTCCTAACTACAATATTATGATGTTCCCCAGAGCCCCTCACTGTTTCCCTGTTTAATGACTGAAGAACCTCTTGAGCCAAGTAAATCCTACTGTTGACATATTGGTACCATTGCCCTTACAGCACCTTTGATCCACTACCCTGCTCCCACAATTTGGAGATTATACTGTGTGTTACATAAAAGTATCCAGGTGTGAAGAAGTTAGGGAAACATGGCTACTACTGTTTGTCCATCTGTGCAGTGGACGCTGGCACTACTGGACCATTGGGCTTAAGGAAAATAAAGCCTGGGCATTCTGCTGTCTGAGTAGAACCACTTTGCTTCTGATGCCCTTGAGTGATCAGCAGTAACCTTCTCACTCACTAAAAGCTGTGACTATTCTTGCTGCAGAATGACATGTTTGTCATTTTGAAAAAACGTGAATTTGCTCAGCACTGGGACTGATGGTAGCAACCTTGAGCTCTAGGATACACTGTTATATACATGCCTGGAGTGTCTGACACACTGTTTTATACTACCATACCCCAAGTGTCTGCTACACTGTTGCATAATACCATGCCCAGAGTGTCAGCTACACTGTGACATACTGCTATGCCTAGAGTGTCTGCTTATATTTTTAAAAGGCTGATAAAAGATCATATGCAATATAAAGGAGGGATTTCCTTTTTGTTTTTAAATCAAGCTCATAAAACTAAGCCAGGAAAAAAAAACCTTGAATCTGAACAACCATTTTATTCGTAGACTGTCAAATGGCATCAGGCAATAACCCCTTAAAGGTTCCTGTTTTAAGTGGTGTGCACATGGCTCTCTCAGCCTGACCTGGAGTGACCAGATTGGATGGATGCTCACATCTGAGTGCTGATTCAGGCCTTTGCCCCCTGCTGCCAATAATAGATTGTTGAGGTGCCAGACTTAGTGGTGGCTTCCTGTGATGCGGATACCTGTCCAGCCGGAGTTGGAGTATAACCACAAGCCATTTTCCTTAAGCCACAGAATAACTGTCAGATGGTAATTGCTCAGTCACCACTCAGCTCAGCAGCAATCCAGGGAAGGGCTTCTTTGGATTATGTTCTCCTTAAGGGGAAGAGAATTTTTGTTCCTACACTGTCATTCATAGGGATGAAAGTTCAGTGTTTGATCTCCAAGTCTTTGAAAAATCATCCAAACAGGAAAAACAACAAAGTTCACCTTTTTTCTTCTCTACAGCTTGGTTCTTTTTATTTTTACATGAATAATTGTCTGTCTTAATATTTTCATGTATTTTAATAAAGGCCATATCAGTAGGGACTAAAGAACACAAATTTTGGTCACGCATTGCCTTTTTCTTAGAAGGAAGGATATATTTTACTTTGAATAAGAAAATAGCCTCTATTTTCTTCCCTTAGAGAATAACCCAGGACATCCAGCAGAGATGGCACAACGCTATACAGAAGGTCATACCGGCAGTGATCACAATTCAGGGTGACCAGTCATTTCAGACTGGAGGTTTTTGTTGCATTGAGTTGAGTTGAGTTGAGTTGAGTTGAGTTGAGTTGAGTTGAGTT
>NW_021604721.1:2503519-2559126 GCF_004785775.1 Grammomys surdaster
TTGAGTTGAGTTGAGTTGAGTTGAGTTGAGTTGAGTTGAGTTGAGTTGAGTTGAGTTGAGTTGAGTTAGATAAAGTGTTTCAAGTTACATATTAACAAGACAAACAGGTGTTTACTCTGAATGGTTCCTGACTCCTGGATAGAACTTTCTAGAAACCTCAGGTTATGCAAACTAGTTTTTCATTTCCCCTAATCATTCAGCGTTTCCATGCATTTAAGTAACTGAAAACATTACTGCTTAAACCACAAATTGGCACAAATGATTGTTTGATCCAAATAATTAACCAAATGTAAACATGTAAATATACGTGCACATACTGTGTGCGTGTTTGTGTGTGTGTGTGTGTGTGTGTGTGTGTGTGTGTGTGTGAAGAAAAACAGTCAAATATATAATCATTTTCTGGTATCTGTCCACAAGAACCAGTTTCAGGATCCACCTCTAATACCAAATTCCATGGGCCTTCAAATTCCTCATATAACACAGTGTAGTATTTGCATGAATCTATGGACATTCTGAATACTTTAATTGAGGTCTAGAGTACTTACAGAGCTCAGTAGAACTAAGTGGTTGTTACACAATATTATTTCAAGAGGATGAAAGGGAAGGGTGGCTGTATATATTCAATACAGATGCATTTTTCTGATTTTTTTTATCTGTAATCAGTTTTACCTATATATTTGGAGTCCAGAGATATGAAAAGCTGATTGTATAAGCACACACACACAAACACACACATAAACACACAGGCACACATACACATGCAAACACACAAGTCAAGTGTGTTTGCAGTTTGAGTGATCCATATTTGGCTGTGAAGTTTAATATACACTCAATGGCAAAGAAAGACTAAGTCATCTAAGATTTCCCCAAAGTGAAAAGTCAGATGATTAATGATTTAGAAGCTACATTATTTCTGTTGGCTGTATCTGAGAGGTTTTCCAGTAATTACAAACAAGGCATAAACATTTTTCATGTGAATGAATTTAAATTCTGTATTTTAGCTTAGAATAAAACATACCATTGTAATTTTTATTGCAAGGCCCTGAGCTTCATGTAAGATGAGCTCATTCATCTTACAGAAGAAACAATGAGAACCAGAGAGCCTCTGAGGATCCCCTAGGCTCACACAAGTGAGTCATTCATGACATTGTATAGACCAGTGAACTTCAGTTTCTATATGCTTGCTTCCATGGCTGTCTGTTTTGACAACACCTCAAATGTTAATCTAGAGTTTTGTGTGACACTACATGACATCAATGTGGCTTTCTGGTTTATCCATTATAGAAAACCCAATTCAAAAAAGTTATGATCAAGCCATTGACCCATAAGATTGACCTCCAAGTGCTAGAACTAGTATTTACTGCATAGTCAAGTCACCTTCTGAGTAGACTACTCCAAAGCTCTTCACTTTCTAAACCTCCCAATGTTCACTTTGCCTGAAAACACTGACCCAACATAACAGGAAAATAATCTGAGTTTTCATAGACCAAACTAGAGATGAAATCATCTTTCATGTTTGGTTGAAGACTAAGAATGACTTCCAAGGTCTCCTCCTTATGTTTGCTTCATGTATCAAAGTATTTTGTAAATAAATGAGTTAGAATCAATTTCTGATACTCATTTCAATTGCTATATTTCCTTGGACCCATTTTGAACATACATGAAAGAAGAGCCACATATAAATTTTCCTTCGTAAAAAGAAAGTCTTGCTGGCAAGCAAGATATTTGGTCTCTGTGGCAATGTCATGAAGACCTGTTGTATTTTTAACATCCTTGTTTGTCCTTGTTTTAACTGACACTAGTAATTTGAGAAATGTTGAGGGCACCATTGAATATAAATTTGAAGAAAAATAGCACTTCAAACTATGTTGTTAGAAGTGGGGTGAATATTTAATCAAAGATGAATCCAAAAGTTTAGATTCTTTATGAAGTTGCATACTTCCATGATATATTCCCCAAGAATAACATTAGTGTTTGTAACCACCTGGGCTGTGAGTGATAACCCTCCACTGTATTCATTCAGCAACCCTTTTATAAGATTGTTGACATTTTCTCTGTAGAGAAAAGTTCAACTATATAATTTTTCAAAAGAGAACAGGCATTTCAAGCTGCAACATCATCCATATTGAATTCACTTGAAGGCTTAAGGTTAGTTCATAAAGCCAAAGGATACATTTCATGATCATTTTTTCATCTTTCTGTTACTGCAAAAATCAAAGTTGATAAATGAGGCTAGTTTTGATCTCTAGAGTTTGTCCTTCAATCACAGTGATTTCCATATAGGGCATTCTAAGATGCCAATAGATTTCTGAAGCTAGAACTAGTTTCTCCAGAGGAACCTATCCCTCCCCAATAGTGACTACTGAGTGACTCTCAAGCAGGAACCTTACACAGGTGGCTGCACACACTCCAGAGAAGATGGAGTGGATGGCCCAAGATGTAACCATGTTGCTCACTAGACTGCACAATGTATGTGGTTACACTGATTATTTTTAAATTTTACCATAGAGTTATAATGGCTTTTTGTTTTTATCTTGGTGTGCTTTTTATAAAAGGTCAATTCATGTGATGCAGTCTGCTCCGGAACCCCTGAGGGCAAGCAATCCTCCTGCTTTTAGCTCTAATGTAATAGGAAAGCAAACACATATCATCATTCTGAGCTTCTTTTAGTATTTTTAGCTGACAATAAACCAAGGATAAACAATACTATTGAAAGTAAAAGTGTAGATAAAAGAAAACTACTGTATTTTTCTGAGCAGCTCATAATCTTTTATCATAGGCCTAAAATATAAAAAATTATAGATAAATGTTTGAACAACTTGGACAGCAAGCCTAGCTTGATCTGATACTAGTGTTTATTCTGCTTTGCATGAATATCTGTGCTTTACTGCAAAAATATCTTTATTTGGTCCATTTTCTATGAATGCTTCTCTGCTGCAGAAGCAGGATATCATATTATTCTAATTTGAAACATGCCTGAAAAATTTCTGAGAGGGGACCATGAACGCGTACTGATTTTCTGTCTCATGTAGTATGAATTTAGGCTATCATGAAAGTTATCTCTTTTTCCAATTTTCTCCTGATTAAAAGTATTCCCTGCTGAGTATAATAGAGGTAGATGTTTGGAAGCTGTAGAAACCTAAAGCTCCAATAAGAGGCAACACAGTGTGGCCTGCCACTAGAACTCATGTGACCTAGGATCCTAAACTGAAGTCTAGAAATCATAGGTCCTCCTTGATGTTTAAAAGGTATAAGGCAGGCAACCTTACCCAACTTCTTTATTATGGGAAAGAAGATTGCAGCCCTGGAAATCCAAGTGTTTGTCCTTCTTACTGCTCCATGCCTGAGATATGGCTGGAATATTGTTACTTGGATTCCTGTTTGGTGACTGGTGCTTTTCTCAGTTTTTTCCACCACTCAAAGAACAAAGGAGAAATAGAAAAGGCAGAGGACAAAACATCAAGGGTCAAAGACAGTGGTGCAGTAGCTATACCCTCAACATTTATGGGAGTAGTCTAATGCCCAGGCATCAAAGAACAAGAACAGCCAGGGACACCAGCCCCATGTTTCATGTCAAGAAGATTTGTGGATAAAGTGACAGTGAAAACTCTGAGCTAAAGGGGTCACATATGAGATCCTAGACCATGTGAGAGTCTGGAGAAGCTAGGGCCATATCATCTAGAAAGGAAGGCTTTAAACATTTCAGAGCCAACGTTGTGATGGCCCCAGAACAACCCACTGGGAACCCAAACTAGTGTCAATAAGAATACAGACACAGAAAGATTCCATGCCACAAAGCTTTCCCACAACTTTTGACTCAACATGAAAACACAGTAGATCAAATGATAGTCATGAAAGTGCTTGTTGGCCCTTATGCCCATCGCTTGGTCCTTTTGGCTGAGGCAGACACCTAGCTTGTCTGCTCCTGTGGAAACACCATAACTTGAGCCATCCTAGAGGGACCACTGCTCTCAAAGCAGCAGTATTTCAGGATCGCAAAGGCAGCCTGAGTCCAAGGAGTTCTTCCACCCAAGAGGTTAGGATCACAAGATCACAGAGTCATCTGGACTCTGAGGAGTTCTGATACAAGCAAGATAACGGGAAAGACAGACTCCAGTCAGACACACTGAGTGCAGGTAACACTAGACTTAACCAGATGGCAAAAGGCAAGCACAAGAACACAAGCAACAGAAACCAAAATTACTTGGCATCATCAGAACCCGGTTCTCCCACCATAACAAGCCCTGGACACCCTGTCACATCAGAAAAAGCAGTATTCAGATTTAAAATCACTTCTCATGATGATGATAGAGGATTTTAAGAAGGACATAAGTAACTCCCTTAAAGAAGTATAGCAGAACACAAGTAAACAGGTAGAAGCCTGTAAAGAGGAAACACAAAAATCCCTTAAAGAACTACAAGAAAATACAATGAACGAATTAAATAAAACCATCCAGGATCTAAAAATGGAAATAGAAACAATAAACAAATCACAAAGGGAGACTATCTTGGAGATAGAAAACCTAGGAAAGAGATGAAGAGTCATAGACACAAGCATCACCAACAGAATACAAGAGATAAAAGAGAGAATCTCAGGTGCAGAAAATACCATGGAAAATATTGACACAACTGTCAAAGAAAATGCAAAATGCAGAAAGCTCCTGACCCAAAACATCCAGGAAATCCAGGACACAATGAGAAGACCAAACCTAAGGATAATAGGTATAGATGAGAGTGAAGATTGCCAACTTAAAGGGCCTGTAAGTATCTTCAACAAAATTACAGAGAAAAACTTCCCTAACCTAAAGAACAAGATGCCCATAAACATAAAAGAACCATGCAGAACGCAAAATGCTAGACTAGAAAAGAAATATCTCCCATCACATAATAATAAAAAAAATCAAATGTACAAAACAAAGAAAAAATACTAAAAGTAGTAAGGGAAAAAAGATCAAGTAACATATAAAAAAGACCTATCAGAATTACACCAGACTTCTCACCAGAGACTATAAAAGCCAGAAGATCCTGGACTGACATCATACAGACCCTAAGAAAACACAAATGCCAACTCAGACTACTATACCCAGAAAAACTCTCAGTCATAATAGGAGAAATCAAGATATTCCATGACAAAACCAAATTTGCACAATATCTTCCCACAAACACAGCACTTCAAAGGGTAATTGATTGAAAATGCCAACACAAGGAAAGAAACTACAACCTAGAAAAAGCAAGGAAGTAATCTTCCAACAACCCCAAAAGAAGATAGCTATACAAACATAATTCTACCTCTAATAAAAAAATAAAAGGAAGTCACAATCATTTTTCTTTAAAATCTCTTAACATCAGTGGAATCAATTCTCCAATAAAAAGACACAGACTAACAGACTGGATACACAAACAGGACCCAGAATTTTGCTGCTTTCAGGAAACGCACCTCAGTGACAAAGACAGACACTACCTGAGAGTAAAAGAATGGAAAACAATTTTCCAAGCAAATGATCCCAAGAAACAAGCAGGAGTAGGCATTCTAATACCAAACAAAATCAACTTTCAACCAAATGTAATCAAAAAAGATAAGGAAGGACACCTCATACTCATCAAAGGAAAAATCTAGCAAGATGAACTCTCAATTCTGAACATCTATGCTCCAAATGCAAGGGCACCCACATACATAAAAGAAACTTTACTAAAACTCAAAACACACATGCACCTCACACAATAATAGTGGGGGATTTCAACACCCCATTCTCAGCAATGGAGGATCATGGAAACAGAAACTAAACAGAGACACATTGAAATTAACAGAAGTTATGAACCAAATGGATTTAACAGATATCTATAGAACATTTCATCCTAAAACAAAAGAATATACCTTTTTCTCAGCACCTCATGGTACCTCATCCAAAACAGGCCATATAAGTGGTCACAAAACAGGCCTCCACAGATACAAAAAGATTGAAATAATCCCTTGCATCCTATCAGATCACCACAGACTAAGGCTGGTCTTTAATAATGACAAAACAAAGGGAAAACCCACATGCAACAACTCTCTACTCAATGATGACTTGATCAAATAAGAAATAAAGAAATTAAAGACTTTTTAGAATTTAATGAAAATGAGGACACATCATACCAAAACTTGTGGGACCCAATGAAAACAGTGCTAAGAGGAAAACTCATAGCTCTAAGTGCCTACAAAAAGAAACTGGAGAGAGCATACACTAACAACTTGACAGTGCACATAAAAGCTCTAGAACAAAAAGAAGCAAATACACACAAGAGGAGTAGAAGGCAGGAAATAATCAAACTCAGGGCTAAAATCAACCAAGTAGAAACAGAAAGAACAATACAAAATATCAACAAAACCAGGAGCTGGTTCTTTGAGAAAATCAACACGATAGATAAACCCTTAGCCAGATTAACGAGAGGGCACAGAGAAAGTATCCAAATTAATAAAATCGGAACTGAAAAGAGAGACAGAGCAACAGAAACTGAGGAAATTAAAAAAGTCATCAGATTCTACTACAAAAGCCTATACTCAACAAAACTGGAAAATCTAAATGAAATGGACAATTTTCTAGACAGACACCAGGTACCAAAGTTAAATCAGGAGCAAATAAACCATCTAAACAGTCCCATAACCCCTAAGGAAATAATAGCAGTCATTAAAAGTCTCCCCACAAAAAAAAAAAAAGCCCAGGACCAGATGGTTTTAGTGCAGAATTCTATCAGACCTCCAAGGAAGACCTAATATCAATTCTCTTCAAAATATTCCACAAAATGGAAACAGAAGGAAATATACCCAATTTGTTTTATGAAGCTATAATCACACTCATACCCAAACCTCACAAAGACCCAACAAAGAAAGAGAACTTAAGACCAATCTCCCTTACGAATATCGATGCAAAAATACTCAATAAAAGTTCAATTCTCGCAAACCGAATCCAAGAATACATCAAGACAATCATCCATCATGATCAAGTAGGCTTTATTCCAGGAATGCAGGGATGGTTCAATATACGGAAATCCATCAAAGTAATACACTACATAAACAAACTCCAAGAAAAAAAACACATGATCATCTCACTAGATGCTGAGAAAGCATTTGACAAAATTCAACATCCCTTCATGATAAAAGTCTTAGAAAGATCAGGAATTCAAGACTCATAAATAAACATAGTAAAAGCAATATACAGCAAACCAGTAGCCAACATCAAACTAAATGGAGAGAAACTTAAAGCAATCCCACTAAGATCAGGACTAGACAAGGCTGCCCACTCTCTCCCTACCTATTCAATATAGTACTGCAAGTCCTAGCCAGAGCAATTAGACAACAAAAAGAAGTCAAAAAAATACAAATAGGAAAGGAAGAAGTCAAAATATCACTATTTGCAGATGATATGATTATACTTAAGTGACCCCAGAACTTCCACTAGAGAACTCCTAAGCCTGATAAACAACTTCAGAAAAGTGGATGGTTATAAAAATCAACTCAAACAAATCAGTAGCCTTCCTCTACGTGAAAGATAAACAGGCTGAAAAAGGAATTAGGAAAATGCTACCCTTCACAATAGTCACAGATAATATAAAATACCTTGGTGTGACTCTAACCAAGCAAGTGAAAGACCTGTATGACAAGAAGTTCAAGTCTCTGAAGAAAAAAATTCGGAGAAGATCTCAGAAGATGGAAAGATCTCCCATGCTCATGGATTGGCAGGATTAATATAGTAAAAATGGTCATCTTACCAAAAGCGATCTACAGATTCAATGCAATCCCCATTAAAATCCCAACCCAATTCTTTACAGAGTTAGAAAGAGTTAGGTCACCATCCCTGACCTCAAGCTGTACTACAGAGCAATAGTGATAAAACAAAACAAAACAAAACAAAAAAACCAAAAAACTGCATGGTATTGGTACAGAGACAGGCAGGAAGATCAGTGGAATAGAACTGAAGACCCAGAAATAAATGCACACACTTATGGTCACTTGATCTCTCACAAAGTTGCTAAAACTGTCCAGTAGAAAAAGGACAGCATTTTCAACTAATGGTGCTGGTTCAACTGGACGACAACATGTAGAAGAATGAAAATAGATCTATTCTCATCTCCTTGTACATAGCTCAAGTCTAAGTGGATAAAGGACCTCCACATAAAACCAGATACATTGAAACTAATAGAAGAGAAAGTGAGAAAGAACCTCAAATACTTGGGCACATGGGAAAGTTCCTGAACACAACACCAATGGCTTATATTTTAAGATCAAGAATTGACAAATGGGACTTCATAAAATTGTAAAAGTTTCTGTGAGGCAAAGGACACTGTCAATAGGACAAAATGGCAAACAACAGATTGGGAAAAGGTCTTTACCAATCCTACATTGGATAGAGGGCTAATATCCAATATATACGAAGACTCTAGACAACCAAATAACCCTATTAAAAAATGGGATATAGAGCTTAACAAAGAATTCTCAACGAGAAAACTCGAATTGCCAAGAAGCACCTAAAGAAATGTTCAGCATCCTTAGTCATCAGGGAAATGCAAATCAAAACAAACTTGAGATTCCATCTCACACCAGTCAGAATGGCTAAGATCAAAAACTCAGGTGATAGTAGATGCTGGCCAGGATGTGGAGAAAGAGGAACACTCCTCCATTTTGTTGGGATTACAAGATGGTGCAACCACTCTGGAAATCAGTCTAGCGGTTCCTCAGAAAATTGGACATAGCATTACCTGAGGACCCAGATATACCACTCCTGAGCATATACCCAGAAGATGCTCTAACATATAACAAGGACATATGTTCCACTATGTTCATAGCAGCCTTATTTATAATAGCCAGAAGCTGGAAAGAACCCAGATGTCCTTCAACAGAGGAATCGATACAAAAAAATGTGGTACATTTACACAATGGAGTATTACTCAGCTATTAAAAACAATGAATTTGAGAAATTCTTAGGAAAATGGATGGAACTAGAAAATATCATACTGAATGAGGTAACCCAATCACAAAAAAATACGGGGCATTCACTCACTGATTATTGGATATTATCCCAGAAGCTTGAAATACCCAAGACTCAACTCACAGACCACATGACACTCATGAAGAAGGAAGACCAAGTGGGGGTGCTTCGGTCCTTCTTAAAAGGAGTACGAAAATACTCAAGGGAACAAATATGGAGACAAAGTGAGGGACAGAAACTTGAAGAAGGGGCCATCTGAAGACCATTCCACCTGAGTATCCATTCCATGTGCAGTCACCAAAAGTAGACACTGATGTGGAAGTCAGGAAGTACATGCTGACAGGAGCCTGATACAGCTGTGTCCTTAGAGGTCTGCCAGAGTCTGACATATTCAGAGGTGGATGCTCACAGCTAACCGTTGAACTGATCATGGGGTTCCCAATGGAGGAGTCAGAGTGAAGACTGAAGGAGCTGAAAGTGTTTGTGGCCCCTGAGGGGAGCAACAATACCAACCAACCAAAGCTCCCAGGGTCTAAACCACCAGCCTGGGAACACATAGGGAGGTATCCATGGCTCCAGCTGTATATGTAAGGGAGGATGGCCCTGTTGGGCATAGTGAGAGAGGAGATCCTTGGTCCCATGAAGCCTGGACGCCATGTGTGGGGGAATTTGAGGATGGGGATGTGGGAGTGTAGGGGTATGTAGGGGCACAACCACAGAGAATCAGGAGGAGGGACAATGGGATAGAGGATTCCTGGGCAAGGAGGTGAGGGGATGGGTTAAGGGGATAACATCTGAAATGTAAATAAAGTATCCAATAATAAAAAAGAAAGAAAGAAATGCTTGTTGGAAATTTTTCAAAGAATGGTATTAAAATTCTCTACATTTGAAAGAATTTTTAAATATTGTTTTGGAGGAAAGGAATCTGCTATTTATTTGAGACAATGGTTCAAAGTCTTTTCCAAAGCCTGAGAGATGAAACCTGGTTTCGGAAAATGAGTGATCTTTTCATAACCAAAAAGAAATGGAATGAGAAATACCCCAAGATAACAGATGTCTCACATGAACAAAGCAGCACCTCATATCTGTCAATCAACTCAAGAACCTGGTGAGGGAAGGTGGCCTTGTCAGACATCAGTGGACGTGGAGGGCCATGGTTCCCGAAAGTGTGGATTCCCTAGTGTTGGGGAATTCAAGAGCTGGGAAATAGGACTGGGAGGTTGTTTTGAGCACACCCTCATAAAAATAGGAGGAGAGAGTATGGGATAAGGGGCTTTGGGGGAGAAAGGAGGGGAGATAACATTGAAAGGTAAATACGTAAAATATCCAATTTAAAAAAAAACAGATAATGGGTCTGGAAAAAAGATAGTTTACTTATTTAAAATTATTTTCAAAAGTTTCTAGGAGATGCTAATTGGCTAAGATCTTATTTTATACTCTCCACAAAAGAATTTAAGTCTCTGTTTAATATTCTCAAGAGAGATGTAAATCCTACTTTCCCTCAACAATTAATTGACAAAAGAGAAGTAATCTCACAAAAAGTAGAAGAAGCTATTATTTATTGATATATTATATAGTCTGATTAGTTGTTGGCTGTTCTATAACAGTCCTTTGATAAAAGAGATTATCAATATAGATTTATATTTCTTTAAATAGTGTCTTCATGACTCTCTTGAGTGTGGAAGGAGCGGCTGCTGGTACATCTGCCCTGATTTTATAAGAACTCTGAAACATTAGCTTTAAAAACAAAAGAGGTGGAACGATACCCCCCCCCCCAGAAGGAGTCCCCTGAAATACTCTCCATCATGCCTTGTTCACTTTTAACTCTCTAAACATGAAAGCTCATGGCAAATCTGCTGCTGACAGCCTCTGGCATCACCAAGATCAATAAAAACTATGCCACAGCTATGTGGAAGGACCCTCTTACCCTTAAAGAGAATAGCTCAGACCAGTTCTCTTATGGGGCCGAGGATTAATATGCCTGTTTGATACCACAGAAGGCACAGCTAAATGGCTACCAAAAAGACTAATAAAATAAATAGATACCCCACAAAGCCAGGCCCAACCATAAATAAGATGGATAACAATTGACTTCCAGGGAAGAGAAATCTCCCTGAGAACTCCCTTCCTTTTCCTTTCCAGGAAAAAAGGAATCATCCATGATGTCTGCTGTTAGAAGTTCTAATCTAGATGCTGGCTTCCGACCTTATACTACCCAGACCTTCGACGGGCCATTGACAAGAACATCAAACACCTAGAGATTGACATCACTAATCTGAAGAAATTCCTCATTTTGCTGTCTGAAAATACCTCCAAAAGTTTCAAAGGACTTTATTGGACTTGATTTACTCTTTTACAATAGAACAGACTGTGTACAGCTCTTGACTGTGTATGACCCTTAAAGAAGAATGTTGCCTTTACATAGACAAGACAGGGATGGTTAAAGAGAGCATGAAAAAGGTCAGAGAAGGCCCTGAGAAAAGACAAAGAGAGAAAGAGAAAGATGAGAGCTGGTACAAGAATTGGCTTCCAACCTCTCCATGGTTGTTAACTCTACTTCCTCCCATCTTGGGACCATTGATTGGGTTATTTTTGCTTATTTCTTTTGGTCCCTGGGCCTTAAGTAGGCTGACTAACTTTGTGAGACAACAGATAAATAATTTGGTAGCAAAACCTATTCAGATACATTATCATGTTAGCTATGGAGGACCACCAGACTCAAGATGAGGTTGTTACTCTATACAAGGTGTTCTCAAAACCCATCTCCACCCAACCTAAAAGCGGGAACTTTCCCCACTAGACCAAGCAGAGAGGGGCCACCCAGAACCCCCTCTGACTGGCAATCTGAATTCTTGCTGAGGCTGTGAGGCTAAGCACTTCAAGGGAATATAAATAAAAGTTAAAAATATCTGTCTGGGTTCCCTGAGGGACAAGCCTGACTGGATAGTGGTTGATGTCAAAAGCATCCCCTCTCTAGGAAAAAGACATCTGAATGGGTATGGCCCTCATGCCTCACTGGACAACAACAGGGGGACCGGAGCCATTACAAAGTCCCTTTCAATTACTGGAGGTCAGGCCTCTATCCCCGCCTTCGAAAGTTTAGAATTGCCACAGCCCTTCTATACTTAGAGAAGGGAGGGGATGTCAGGGGTAGCCCTGCTTATACACTGAAGGCCTAAAATCAGCCATAGGTCTAAAATCAGCAATAGGCCTATCATACATGTATACTAACACCAAGTCTTGGGTCTCTGTGGAAAAACATTGAAACAGAGGGCTATAAGCTATTATAAACAGGCAGCTTTTGTGGAAATTTACCAGCCTGAGTAGTCATAGACCTTGTAAATAGGTAGCCTTGGTGGATAGTACCAACTTAAATAAGGACAAGTGAATCATAGGCAGAGTCATAGTGACCTGTCCCCTGAAGCTTCACCCAGCTGATACCCTGTTCTGAAAGATATCTGTACTTCCCCTGAACACCCATGTCATCCCCTTCCCTACATTCTGCCTTTTTGTGTTTATAACCCCTGTGTGAATAAGTAAAAATTATGATTTAATTTAAAAAAATAAAAAAAAAAGAACCTGGTGAGGTTTACATGGAGTTACAGGGAGGTAACATAGGGCTGCTATGCAAGAACAAGAACAGCTCAGAAGCTTTTTTATTGTCTTAGAGACATAAGATAGCTCATAGATAGGAAATAATTTTGTGTACTGTGGAGGTGGCTAAGTTGGTAGAAGAGCCTGTTATGCAAGAGTGGGGACCTGAGGCATACAAACATGAGGACTTCAGAACCACATTCAGCCTGCCGTGTCAATACACATGGGCAATCCAAGTACTCATGTGGCAAGATACAGAGTGGAGACAAAGCAGCTCCCAGAAGTTCATATACCCAATAACAAAAACAACAAAGAGACACTGCCTCAAACAAGGCAGAGGCAAGGATTACCACCTGAATCTGTGCTCTATATCCACAGGTGCTCAGTGATATACATACCTGCAGTTATATATCACATACCACACACACTCGCATGCACACACACATGCACACACACACACGCACATGCACATATTCAAACACACATTCCCATGCACACATACACACACACATATGCACACAGAAAGATGGTAAAGGAAAAGAGTTAGTCTTTCTCTTATTTCTTTTTGCTATCTTGTTGGGTTGAAATTAAGCAATGTGGAGGGGGGAAATATTACTGAAAGTTGCCATAAAGCAAACACCAAAAGACTGATATATATTTTAGGCCTTCAGCTGTCTTCTTTCAACATAGAAACTGAAAATAGCAACCATGGTTGTATTACTTGAAGGGGTGGCACTGAACGGTTCTGGCGATGTTGCTAGCCAACATAGCTGTCCAACATCAAACCAAAGCTCAGGTCTCTAAGACAATGAGTCTGATAAAACAGTTGTGCAGATCTCCTCTACAAAGAACTCCCTGTTACACACACTAGGTGATTTCAGGTTTTGGTAGGCAAACATCTTAGACATAAGGTCATGTTTAAATTAAATGCAAAAATGAAAGGAAGCCCAAAGCAGAGGAAGGAATATCATGAGAGATAACTAAACTAGAGAACTTTTGAAAAGCAATATATAAACCTACCACTGTAAAAGCTTCCTAAAATATGTTCTTATAAAAGAAATGTACATGTTGCCATATAATAGGAGAGACAACAATCCAAATGGACATTGTACACTACCAAATAAAATCCCTAAATGGGTTTTTGAGTCATTGCTTCAAAAGATCTCATAGGCTCACCCCAAATATTATGGGCTATATACCAATGCTATTAACTACCCACCACAACTAAATAGTTAGATTCTAGTACTGAAAATACCACATTCATATGTCATTAAATGTCAAGATACTGAGCTGGTACTCAGAATCTTGTTGGAGCTTCACCTCTACTGACTAGCATTCATAGTTCTGAAATGTACTATATAGCAACCAGAGGCAGGGGAATAATCATCAAACTCACCCAGCCATAAACACTTCCCTCTGCAATAGTGACCTGCCAACACACACACACACACAAACACACACACACACACACACACACACACACACACACACTGGGGCAATAGTGGCACAAATGTTATGGTAGTAACCAATATTTTTTTTTTTAAATTTAAGGCCAGCTTCATGAAATTGAACCTACACCTGAAATGATTAATGAAGACAAGAACCTAGAAGTAGATAGGTCATGGGTCTTAGGGGAAAAAAAGCTATTGCTATTATTATGTTAAATGAGTATAGCAATAAATTGAATCCTAATGGCATACTGTTATACATATACATCAGTACATCACTTAGCTCTCCACTTAGCCCTCATCAGAAAAGCTGCTTCTTGCAGTAGGTGCTAATTAACACAGAAACTCACAAGTGGACAATGTGTAGAGAGTGAAGGACTTTGGAGCACTCAACCCCTAATGGGATGTCTTTATGAATCCCCTCCTCTCAAGCCAGGTTCAAGGATACAAGTCTAGCTAGACTGTAAGAGGCAGAGGTGTTGAATGACTCCAAGGTAATAGTAATTTGATGACATAACAGAGCTGATATACACATGAATCACAGAGGCTGTGACAATGTGCACAAGACTTGCTCACATCTGTGCCAGGTAAAAATCCCAACATCAGGAAGGGGAAAATAGACACAAAGTCTCACCTCTAACCAAGAAGCTATTTGAAAATGAGAGTGGCTAAGAGAGGGAAATTCCATTTTCTTGAAGAGGTTGGCAGTGGATATAACAACCACAATACTCGGCAGGGCTCATGCTCAGAAGTAGTTGGTGTGAATGGGAACAGATTTTATTTGTTTGCTTGTTGGTTTAGTGTGTGTGTGTGTGTTTACATGTAATTTTGCTTTGTTGTTTCAAGAGAAAAAGAACATGAAGTTGGGTGGGTAAGATTGGAAGGAGATATGGGAGAAGATGGGGTAGGAGAAAGAATATGATCAGGATATATTGTATAAGAATATTTAAAAATAAGTCAGGTGGTGGTCCCTCATGCCTTTAATCTGAGTACTCAGAAGACAGGGGCAGGGAAATCTCTGTGAGTTCAAGGCCAGCCTGATCTACCTAGTGAATTCCAGGACAGCCAGGACTACACAGAGAAACCCTGTCTTGAAAAACAAAACAAAAACGTTTTTGAAGCATTTCAAAACACAGATTTCTCCATTCATCTCAAAGCATAAATGGATTTTTAAGATGACTGTTGACTGTTCACAGTGGGCTCCTATGAGCAACCTACATGTTTCCTTCTAATATATGTAAAAGGGTTCCATAAATAGTTTGATCCCAATAATTGCAGTGAATGAAAAACAAATAAAAATGAGAATCTGCTCTATTTTCACAATTTATCAGTAAGAAGTCATAATAAATGTAACTGATTTAGCTCTCAGCAGCTCCTACCCTGTGCCAATGCAAAAAATAAAAAAATGCCAGGAGGATATGTTCACATCTCAGTAATGTTTGAAAGAAAAGTAGCAACTTTACAGTCTTCCTTCAGTTTTGACATGGTGTTAGTTTATAAAAAGGTGCCCGGGGAAAAGAGTGTGGCCTCTTTGTATGAGATGAAAGCTAGATGCTTAAAAGTTGCTTGTGTCAGCTCCTTGACATGCATTTCAAGAGCTAACGCGATTCCAACTTTGTCCCTGCAGGCTTTGTCTGTTCTAAGTGTGGGAAAACATTCACACGCCAGAATACAATGGCAAGACATGCAGATAACTGTGCTGGTCCCGATGGTGTAGAAGGGGAAAATGGAGGAGACACAAAGAAGAGCAAAAGAGGAAGAAAAAGAAAGATGCGGTCTAAAAAAGAAGACTCCTCTGATAGTGAAAATGCTGAGCCGGATATCGATGACAATGAGGAGGAGGAGGAGCCTGCTGTAGAAATTGAACCTGAGCCAGAGCCTCAGCCTCAGCCTCAGCCTCAGCCTCCACCTCAGCCTGCAGCCCCAGCCCCACCACCTGCCAAGAAGAGAAGAGGGCGACCTCCTGGAAGAACCAACCAGCCCAAACAGAACCAGCCAACAGCCATCATTCAGGTTGAAGATCAGAATACAGGTGCAATTGAGAACATTATAGTTGAAGTCAAAAAAGAGCCAGATGCCGAGCCTGCGGAGGAGGAAGAAGAAGAGGCTCAGGCAGCCACCACAGACGCCCCCAACGGAGACCTCACGCCTGAGATGATTCTCAGCATGATGGACCGGTGATGACGGGGGCTTTGCTCGTCACCAGGACTATTGAACTTTGTTTAAACGGCCCAAATCTTATTTTTTTTTCTTTCTTTGGCTTTGGGAACGGCATAATTTTACACCATTTTACCAAACATGCTGAGAACGAAAACTTCAAAGATGATGTTAGAATAATGTGATTTAACTAGAACTTGTTTGATGTTAGCAAATCATGGAATGTTGTAAGTCTCTGAGGGTTTACTGAAGTGCTGAGGACAGCGTCGATGCCTGACTAGTTTTCTTAGATGGAAACAGAGACATTGAGCCCTCTCTCTTGATTTAGTAAACCACTCCAGAATGGCCACTGGTTTCCCAGAGTTCTATGGTCTTCCCAAGAGAGTTTTTAATTGTAAATGCAGACTTGGGAAAGACTTAGACTTTTAACCTGGTTTTGCTTTTGCTTTTCCTGATTCCCTTTGCTCAGAGTCAGTTTCACACCAGTAGGATGGCATGCTACGATCAGTTTCTGTCCTGAAAGCTTTGCCTCTTTCTTGGCAAAGTTTCTGGTATGGTCAAGCTTGTAAATAACCTTTTTTACATTTTAATCTTTTCCATTAATTAAGAGGTTGAAAAGAAGTGCAGTGTAAGAAAACCCAGCATTTTAATTATTTGCAAATTAAGGTGCCACAGATACAGACTTAGTGGTCTGTAAATGGGGAATCGGATCACAATCATGTAGCAGTAAGCACTGGGCCTGCTGCCTGCCAGTCACGGACACCCGTGTGAAAAATCCTGATTTCCAGCTCATGGAGCCAGCATTTGAACCTTGAACAAATAATTTTCATTTATGATTTCCTCATCAACATTTTCTTTGCTCTGTTTGTAGCTGAATGTTACATTTTTTTAAATCTCTGTTAAAGCCAGAAGAGTTGATTATGAATGGGCCACAGTAACCCTGCCAAGCTGGGCCAAGAAATTTCAGTAGGTCAGTAATTTAAACTTCAAATCTGGAAAAAGAATTATTAATAATGTGAAGCAAACCAACTTAAAAAGTGATTGTTGCACATGAATTGTCACATGTTGATATGTGTTTTTTAAAGATCCTCAGTCTGACTGATTTCAAACACTTTTTTTCTTCTGTGTATTGCTTTTAAGAGAGCCATCAGTTAGCTATCAGAATCTAGGTTGATGCATTTTTGTACTTAGCTGTACTGTGTGATATTTTTCATTATTTTAGGATGCCAACATGAGACCTGTAATAAACTATGTAATGGGGTTGAAAGCTGGGGAGGAGGATCTACTGCTGTACAGCTAATAAATCATAACGGATTAACAGGCAAAAAAAAAACAAAAACAAAAAAAGTAGTTGCTTGTGTAAGACATCATGGAAAAATCTTTTAGAGAAATTAGAGATGATCTCATTTCTGTTATGTCAAGATGGGAAGCTGGATGCATTTCCCCCAGGAAGAGTGTTAAACAGACAGACAGAGCCTAATAGCAGCACTTTCAGAGGGCCAGAGACATCTCAGGGATTTTCTGCTTGGCTGACTGCTAGGGGATTGCAGTGTAGTATATACACATATCTGGGAGTCACTGAAGATTGGCCCACTCCAACAGACCAGAACCACCATGGTCCACTACAGATGTAATTTGTGATATGAGGACATGCTTCCTGGAATAACTACATTGAAAGTTTCCCATACATTATGGAAGTTATGGAAAACTTTACTTTTAACTTTATCTTAATCGTTTTATTCTATTTAGCAAACTGGCCCAATAACCATAACAAAATGCATTACTTCTCGTGCAGTAGATGGAAACTAACACAGAGACCCATAACAAGACAATGTACAGAGTGAGAGATGTTTCGAACACTCAGTCCTAAATGGGATGTCTTTATTAAATTATGTCCCAACCAGAACTCAAGGAACTGTCTGGAAGAGGAAGCAGAGAAATTATAAGAGCCACTGGGGATGGATAACAAGAAAGAAACAATGTCTTTTAGACACAGTAGGTTTGGTGCACATAAAACTCACAAGAACAGTGGCATGCACAGGGCCTACACAAGTTCAAGCCAGACAGGCTCCCAGTAATGATACAGGGAAGCAGACATGGGTTTCTACCTCCAGACAACCAGGAAGTTGTCTTCAAAACTCACAATGTCTTGGGAATGAAAACTTAGTTTTCTCCTATGGAGTTTCATTTGAGTTTATTAATTACACTTCAGGGGAAGCCCTATGCTCAGTGGCAGATGGCCAACATCAAATAAACTAAGTGGTGTTTTTGTAGACTTTTGTCTCCCATTGCTGGTTTGGGGCATATTTTTGTTTTTGCTGGTCTTTTTCTTATGTATGATGGTTTCTGATTTAGTGCTTTTGTGGGTGTTGCTATTGTTTTGTGCATAAAAGAGAGTTTCTTACACTTTGGAGAGGGTAGGTTTTATTGTTTGTTTGTTTTCTAAAGAGAGTGAAAAAGAAAGGTCATGGAGGAAGGTGAGTGGGGATGTTCTGAACAAGTGACAGGAACTGGAGAAAGTCGAAGTATGATTAGAATACATTGTATTAAAAATTATTTTCAATTAAAAGTAATTAAATACAAATGCATTGCTCATCTCTCTACATATTAGAATGCAACCAAAGCAACAATGATACTCTGGGGAAATATCAGTAACTCACTTCCAAGTGTGAGGGCAGACTAAGTGTGAAATTTTTTTCACCCATACGGTGCAAAAAAACAAAAGTGAAGAGAATGTAGGTAACTATAGTCTCTTTCAGAGTGTGTTATTTTATTTGTTATTTCAGAGTTTGTTCATTTAGCAGAATAGTTGATATATTGCTATACTCATGGATAAGTACATCCCTCAACCTTTTCTGCGGAAGCTTGCTCTTGTAGTTGGTGGTAGTTAACATAGAGACTCAGGCCTGAGTATGCAGAGAATGAGAGAGCACTTAGCCCTTAGTGGAATGTCTTTATCACACCCTTCCTCTCAAGGATTAGGGAATGTGTGAAGAGGCAAGAGAAAGAGTGTAAGAGCCTGAGGTGGGATTCTGAGAAACAATACTTCCCAGACACAGCAGGGCAGATGCATTCGTGAATTCAAAGACTTTGACAGTGGGCACAGGATCTCGCAAGTTTAACTCAGTCAAAAGCCTGGCACAGAGACAGAGAAACAGGCACAAAATCCCACCCCTAACTAAGAAGCTACTTGGCATTGATGGCTACTTGGAGAGGGAAGTCTGTTTTCTTCAAGGGAATGACACTAGATATAATAATCACACTCTAGGGCAGGCCTCATGCTCAGGGGTAGTTGGCCAACACAAAACTATGGTTTTAATTTTGGTTTGGGCTCTGTGTGGGGGGGTCTGGTGTAATGTATTTGTATGTATGTGAGATGTGATGTGTGTATGTGTGTGTGTGTATGTGTGTGTTCTAGTGTGCATTTTAGATGTGTGAGTTATGTGTAGTGTGCTGTGTATGTGATGTGTGTGATATGTGTGTGATACGGTGTGTTTGGAATGCTGTGTATATCTGTGGGTGTGAGTTTGTGTGTGAGGGTTGGAGTGTGGTGTTCTGTATTTCTGTAGTGTGTGTGTGCATGTATGTTAGTGTGGTCTGGTGCGTGTGTGACAGTATGTGTGTTGTGATTTTTTAGTTTGGGTTGTATTTGTCTGTTTTAAGAGAGAGAAAATACAAAATTTGGTGGATAGAGAGGAAGTATATGTGAGAGGAGTTGGGGATGGAAAATAATAGTGTTTCTTATACACTACATATTAAACAATTGAAATAAGCCAGGCAGTTGTGGCTCATGCCTTTAATCCTAGCACTTGAGAGGCAAGTGGATCTCTGTGAGTTTGAGGTGAGGCTGGTCTATAGAACAAGTGGCAGAACAACCAAGGCTCTTATATAGAGAAAGCCTGTCTCAAAACAAAACAAAATAAAACATTAAATACTTTTAGAGTTTGAGGCTTATTCTGGTATGTCATTTAGAATTAAGGAAAATCTCACTGAGAACATAATGGCGGCAAGGGGCTAAGTCAGGGTGTTTCTGTTACATCACAGAAAGCCAGGAAGGAGCAAATCTGGAATCTAAACTCAGGCAACAAAACTCTGGAGTCCACGTTCATTCATTAATATACCCAGAGATATTTTCCTATGTTTCCTCTACTGGAGACTGATGGATAATGGAAAGGCTCTCCTGTTTTGTGACTGTAAGTTGAGTTAAACCAGCTAGGATCTTAATATACTATAGAGTAAATGGTAAACTCAATATAAGTGACTGCTTAACAGCAATAAATCAGATCTATGTGGCATCACACAGAGAGCACACATTAACACCAGGACTCAAACAAGTAGCTACACCCTGAGTGATATGCCTCATAGCATAGAATCATGCCCCCTTAGTGGCATTGGTGTAGAATCAGCTTAAGTTGCATCATGAAACATAAAATTTATGTGAACATTCAACGAAAAGCTAATTTATCAAGATAACTGACTTTTAAATATCAGGAGCATTCTCAGTCAACCATTGAGAATGAGAATGAGAATGAGAATGAGAATTGTTAGCAACTGAAATACTAACATTTTTATATGGATGGGAAGAAACACATTCTAGAAGAAATGTTTAAATCAATGTTTTAAGAACAGCAAACCTGAGGAAGAAAATTGTAACTTTTTTTTTTACCCAGGGTCACACCAATTAACCATTGCTGTCTTGAACTCACTATATAGACCAGGCTGGCCTTGAGCTCACAGTGATCTGCTTGCCTCTGATTCCTGAGTGCTGGGATTAAGGCTGTGGATTTTCATGATGGGCAAAAATTGTGATCCTTAAAAGCAGTCTGCAAGTGTGTGCACACATATGCAAAGAGAGATGGGGATAGAGAGGGCTGGAGGGAGAGAAAGAGAAAGGGAGGAAGGGAAAGAGGGAGAAAAGGGGAGAGAGAGAACACATTTTCAATCATCACTCATCCTTAACCATAATGAAAGAGTTGGCAACCTTTACTATAGATATAAAATGAAGAAAAAATAAATTTAGGGGTTTTTCCTCCCTAGTTTGTCCTGACTGGGAAGCAAAAAGAAATAGAAAAAAACAGTGGAATTCTTACTGGTCCTCCACCCTGTATCTCCCTATGTTGTGTTTGTTACTTGTGTTTCATCAGCTCATTATAAATATCCTTCCTCCTGCTGCAGCCAAGCTAGGAAAAACTAGCCTTTGAGAAAAATGGCCAGCACTTTTTAACTTAGATCTTGTTGCATGAAAATATACTGGAAGATGGAACCAAAAGGGTTGAGTGGTTGTTTTAGGACATATTCCATTTTCTCTTCATGTGGTTGACCCTACGAGACCCAATCTTGCCAATTAGCAGGACCTATGTAAAGCACCCCACATCAGGAATCCTAGCTACTCAGCTTTCTACCCCAAAGTCCAAAACTCAAATGTGGCTCCAATCTTTCACCACTTGTTGGTTTCTTAAATAACTCCAACCACGTGAGAGATTTGCTGTCTGTCTGTGGTGATCTTGTTTACTGCCCATATGCAGCACAAGCCATGGCCTTCTGGGGTGGCCTTCGTCTTTAATTGGTTTTGCTGACCAGATACCCATGGTTGGTTATTCAAACAAATGTTGTAGAGCCCAATAATAGTGATCAGGTTCCAAAAGACACAGACATGCAGAGCAAATTACTGTGACGAGGGGTCAGTCAAGTCCAAACAACAAAGTTGACACATTGAAAATACTGAAACTTTGTAGCTGATGTGCAGCTTGGTCTTCCTGTGGGTCCATTAGCAATTGGAACCAGGCTGTCTCTGAGTGTTGCCTGTCTTTGGATCCCCTTCCCCTAGCTGGACCGCCTTGGCCTTGTCTGGCCTCAGTGGGAGAGAATGCTCTTACTCTTGGTGTGACTTGATGTCCCATGGGCCGGGGGGTTCGGGGAGGGCTTCGCTTCTGAGGAAAAGGGGAGGAGTAACGAGGGAGGAGCTTGTGAGGATGGGACTTAGAAAAGAGGAAGGAGAGGAGCTGCAATCAAGATGTAAAGTGAATGAATAAATTAATTAATGAAAAACTATTCATGAAGAGGAACATTTATAATTGTAAGTTAAAGCAAATACTGATGACATCTATTAATAAAACATTTTGAGCAAGTTCTTAAAAAAAGAAAATACTGAAACGTACGCATAAGCATAGATTTCACACACCTACCATGGTTTTTCTGCAGTCTCTACCCTTAGAAATTAGCTTGAAGGCAGATACATCATAGTATCTCAAGCCTACCCTTTCCAAAACAATATCAGAAATACAGAAAATGTATCCAGTTGGCATTCAAACTGCACCTAAAAGATTCCCTTAAATTCTCACCCAAGCTACAAAATCAGGCACAGCTGACTCAGTGTAAACTGGTTCTATATTCAGATCTTTTTTCCCAATAAGTAAATATCAACTATAATATAGGCTCACCAGTGTGTTATGCTGGTTAGAATTTCAGTATCAAACTTTCCAGAGGTGGGTTAGAAGGATTCCTGAATGGCATTGTTTCTGAGTCCCATGGTGTGACTACTCCCATCTTGAACAATTTATGTCTAGTTCCTAATCTGAACATAAAATTAGAAGAGCTTTGCGGTGATATCATACATGTTTCAATGGATGAAAATGATAATCAAGAACCCAAGAGCAGGTCAGGAAAAATCAATAGTGACAATATATACTTATTACCTCTGTTTCTAACGGGATTATTTCATTCCAAATCTCCATAATGTAATTGTTCCTAATGACTGAAATTACCAAAGAGCTTTTTTTTTTTTTTACTCAGAATATTTTAATTGGAATATTTAGACAATTTATATTTTAGTTGTTTTATTGATTCATACACCATAAAACCGGCCCATTTAAAGTACACAATTCAGTGGGTTTTATTATATTCACAGACTTGTTCGATCATCACCACAATCAATGTTTGAACAAACTCATCCTTCCCTAGAAAGACATACCCATTAGTATGCATACCCCATTTCTCTTCCTCAGCACCTTGGCAGCCCTAGGCAACCAATAATTTGCTTACTGCTTCTAGCTTTGTCTATTAGAGACATTCCACATAAATAGAATCATACTATATGCATTCATTTATGACTAGTTTTTAAAATAATACAGCCTAAGATCTTCAACATTGATTCCTGTTGCAGCATGATCCAGTGAGCCATTCACTTTTATGAATGGGTAATTTTCCATTTTATGATTATATTTGTTCATCTGTCATCCTACACTTCATTGTTTCAATTTGAATGCTGATATGAATGATGATTCTATTCAGAAACATGCACAAGGTTTATGTGAATTTTATATCATATGTATATCTACATATATAATACGCACACACATATATAATAGAATTGCTGTGTTCATATTATAATCCTATGATTAACAATGTGAGAAACTGCTACAATATTTTCTGAGGTGAATGCAGCATTTTGTGTTCTTCTTAGTCATGTATGAAGGTTGTAGTTTCTCTTACCATAGATAGTAGGTGATGCGACCTGTCTTTTTGATAATAGATATCCTGACAGGAGAAAGTGACATGTTGCTGTGGTTTCATTTTACCTTTGCCTGACGAGTTATGCTCAGTATCTGTCAATGTCCTTCTTAGCCATCTGAGGAACTTGTTTGGAGAACCATCTACTCAGATACTTTGCATATTTCAAAATTGAGTTATTGTACATTAGCTGTGACCACAAAGAACACGTAATTGCTCTACTCCTTTATCAAATGTGTCATTTGCAAATGTTTCCCCCACTGTACTACTCATTTGTTATTTTCTTTTTTTTTTTAATTTCTTTTTTTTTTTGAACATGAAATGCTTTTTTATAGCATGTTTTACAAGGGGAGGGGGTAAGAGGGTCCAGGTGGTGGAAAAGTACAAAATCTTCTTGGCCTGTGCCTTGAAACATGTCATGGTCTATATGGTACACTGCCTTGAATTATGATCTACCTGCAGTTCTTCAGAAGATATGGTACACTGCTTGAGTTATGGTCTCCCTGCTATTCTTAAGAAGACATGGTACTCTGCTTTGAGTCTATCTGCAGTTGCTAAGCAGGATCTTGCAGCTGCCAAGCTTCCCAAAGAGCTTTTGAGATGCCTGAAAATGTGGTAGTTGACCTGCACAAGCTAACACATTGCTCCAGATCACACCCAGTTCACTGTCAGCAGGTGCTGCATCTTTGACATCTTTCTGTGTTACCCGGTCTTTAGAACAGCTTTCCTGGCAGCAGCTGGGTGCTAGTATACCACAAGGATTCAGATTCTACATTTAACAGAATCCCTAGGAATATTCTTAAGTAACTGAATATCTGCGAAGTGGTGAACTTCTGAGCCACTTGAATTAGGCTAATTATTTCCAAGTATTTATAAATCTTCTTTTTGAAGTTCTTAAGTCAAATGGATTTTAACATATAGCATCTAATAGTCATGATGTTTCAAAGCAGTGGGAAAGGACAGTTGTAAAATCCATAATGCCTGGAAGTTCTGTTCAGAGATTTTTAAATAAAAAGCATGTAGGCATCCTGGGGTATAAGGGATGGAGATTCTGGAATTAAGTCTTGTGGGTTCAAATCCAAGGTCTTTAGGAAATTAACTACCAGAGGTATAGTATACACTCTGCATGCTTCCCAGGATGTCTGCAATAACAAAAGACACAGCTGAGAATCTCACCCAAATACCCATGACACCTGGGACACCCACACAGCCCAGCTGATGTGGGACCTTCCGCCTTACACCAGCCTGAAGCTCCCATCTTTCTTCCAGCCTGCTTCTTCATCGTTGGCCAATTGAGTGGCCTGATACCTGTCCAAATCCAGGCTGCAAGTTTCCCACGAGGTCCAGAGTAAACAAGGGCACAGGAGGCCTGCTCTAACCAGAGACACAGGAGGCCCACCCTAACCAGAGACAACACTGCTGGCCTCCAAGGAGACCAGCTCTAACTCAGGTCACAGAGCTCTACCTGCCTCCAAGGAGGCTGGTTCTAGTCAGAGTCACCCAGGGAAGTTAACACCAGAGAGAACCAGATGGACAGAGGCAAGCACAAGAGCATATGCGACAGAACCCAATGCAATTTGGCACAATCAGAACCCAATTCTCCTCCCACAGCAAGTCCTGGATACCCTAACATGCCTGAAAAGCAAGATAATGACCTAAAATCCCATTTCGTGAAGATAATAGAGATCTTTAAGGAAGATATAAATAACTCAAAGAAATACAGGAAAATACAACCAAGCAGGTGAAGGAATTGAATACAACAGTCCAAGAACTAAAAATAGAAATAGAAACAATAAAGAAAACACAAAGGGAGGCGACCCTGGAGATAAACAACTTAGGAAAGAGATCAGGAACTACAAATGCAAACATCACCAACAGAAGAGAAGAGAAGAGAAGAGAAGAGAAGAGAAGAGAAGAGAAGAGAAGAGAAGAGAAGAGAAGAGAAGAGAAGAGAAGAGAAGAGAAGAGAAGAGAAGAGAAGAGAGAATCTTGTGCATAGAAGATACCATAGAAGATATTGATACATCAGGAACTAACAATCAAATGTCTTTATTATCTCTCAATATCAATGGACTCAATTCCCCAGTAAAAAGACTCAGGCTAACAGACTGAACATGTAAACAGGATCTAGTATTTTGCTGCATTCAAGAAACATACCTCAGTGACAAAGCCAAACACTACCTCAGAGTAAAAAGCTGGAAAAATGTTTTCCAAGCAAATGGTCCCAAGAAAGAAGCTGGAGTTGCCATCCTAATATCCAATAAAATAGACTTTCAACTAAAAGTTATCAAATGAGATGGAAAAGGACACTTCACATTCATCAAAGGAAAAATCCACCAAGATGAACTCTCAATTCTGAATATCTATGCCTCTCATGCAAGAGCATCCACATTCATAAAAGAAACTCTACTAAAGCTCAAACATACATTGAACCTCACACAATAATAGTGGGAGACTTCAATACCCCACTCTCAACAATGGACAGATCATTGAAATAGAAACTAAACACAGATACAGTAAAACTAACAGAAGTTATGAACCAAATGGATTTGACAGATATCTACAGAACATTTCACACCAAAACAAGAGAATACACCTTCTTCTCAGCACCTCATGGAACCTTCTCCAAAATCAACCATATAATTGGAAATAAAACAAGACTTAACAGATACAAGAAGATTGGAATAATCCCATGCATTCTATCAGATCACCATAGACTAGACTTTAATAACAACAAAAACAACAGAAACCCCCATACTCGTGGAAACTGAACAACTCTCTGCTCAATGATAACTTTGTCAGGGAAGAAATAAAGAAAGAAATCAAAGAATTTGCAGAATTCAATAAAAGTGAAGACATATCATACACAAACTTATGGGACACAATGAAATCAGTGTTAAGAGGAAAATTCGTAGCCCTAAGTGCCGTCAAAAAGAAATTGGAGAGATCCCATACACGCAACTTAACAGCACACCTGAAAGCTCTAGAACAGAAAAAAAAAAAAAAGCAAACACACCCAAAAGGAGTAGACAATAGGAAATAGTGAAACTCAGGGCTGAAATCAACTAGTTAGAAACAATGACAATGATACAAAGAATCAATAAAATCAAGAGCCGGTTCTTTGAGATAATCAACAAGATAGATAAACCCTTAGCCAAACTAACTAAAGGACACAGAGACAGTATCCAAATTAATAAAATCAAAAATGAAAATGGAGACATAACAACAGAAACTGAGGAAATTTAAAAAAGCATCAGATCTTAGTACAAAAGCCTAAACATTACAAAACTGGAAAAATCTAGATGAAATGGATGACTTTCTATACATTATCATGTACCAAAATTAAATCAAGATCAGATAAACTATCTAAACAGTCTCATAACCCCTAAGGAAATAGAAATAGTCATCAAAAGCCCTCCCAACCAAAAACAAAACAAAACTAAACAAAACCCAGCGCCAGATGATTTAAGTGCAGAATTCTACCAGACCTTCAAAGAAGAGCCAATACCAATACTCCTCAAACTACTTCACAAAATAGAAATGGAAGGAGCACTGCTTAATTCTTTCTAAGAAACCACAATTGCTCTGATACCTAAACTACACAAAGATCCAACAAAGAAGAGAACTTTAGATTAATCTCACTTATGAATATCGATGCAGAAATATGCAATAAAATTCTCAAAAACCGAATCCAAGGACATATCAAAACTACCATGATCAAGTAGGCTTCATCCCAGGAATACAGGGATAGTTCACTATATGAAAATCCATTAATGTAATACACTATATAAACAAATTCAAGGAAAAAAAACACATGGTCATCTCATTAGATGATGAAAAAGCCTTTGAAAAAATATAACACCCCTTCTTGTTGAAAGCCCCGGAGAGATCAGGAATTAATGGCATGTACTGGGATATATTCAGGACAAGAAAAGGTTGCCCACTCTCTTCCTATCTATTCAATATAGTAATCAAAGTTCTAGCTAAAACAAATAGACAACAAAAGGATATCAAGGGGATACAAATTGGAAAGAAGTTGAAGTATCACTCTTTGAGGAAGATATGATAGTATACATAAGTAAACCCCAAAATTCCACCAGAGAACTCCTACAGCTGATAAACAACTTCAGCAAAGTGACTGAATATAAACTTAAACAAATCAGTAGGCTTCCTTTTTACAAATGATAAACAGACTGAGAAAGAAATTAGAGAAACAAGACCCTTATCAATAGCCACAAATAGTATAAAATAGCTTGGTGTAACTCTTATCAAGCAAGTGAAAGATCTGTACAAAAGAACTTCAAATCCCTGAAAAAAGAAATCAAAGATCTCAGAAGATGGAAAGATCTCTCTGGCTCATGGATCGGAAGGACTAACATGGTGAAAATGGCCATCTTACCAAAATTAATCTACAGATTCAATGCAATCCTCATCAAAATTCCAACTCATTTCTTCACTGACATGGAAAGAGCAATTCTCAACTTCATATGGGAAAACAAAAAACCCAGGATAGCCAAAACAATCTCAACAAAGAACATTCCTGACCTCAAAGCTGCACTACAGAGCAATAGTGATTTAAAACTGCATGGTATTGGTACAGAGACAGACAGGTCCATCAGTGGAATAGAATCAAAATCCCAGAAGTAAACCCATACCTATGGACACTTGATCTTCAACAAAGAAGCCAACCTACAGTAGAAAAAAGAAGGCATCTTCAATAAATGGTGCTGGTCTAATTGGCAGTCTGTATGTAGGAGAATGAAATTAGATCCACATTTGTCACCTTGCACAAGGTCAAGTCCATTTGAATCAAGGACCTCAAGATAAAACCAGATACACTGAATCAAATAGAAGAGAAAGTGGAGAAGCGCCTTGAACTCATTGGAACAGGGGAGAATTTCCTGAACAGAACTCCAATGGCTCAGGCTCTAAGATCAACAATTGATGAAACAATAATTCTGTTGCTGCTGCAGAAACATGAAGAAATATTAAAGTGGCTGGAGAGATGATTCAGCGGTTGAGAGCACTTGGTGCTATTCCAGAGCACTTGAGTTAGGTTTCCAGCACTCATATTGGGCTGCTCAAAATCGTCTGTAACTCCAGTGCCAGGGAATCCATCTCCTTATGCACTCCCCTCACACCTGTAATAAAAAATTAAAATAAAAACCAAGAAAAATAAAAAAAAGATCAAGAATTGATAATGGGACCTCATGAAACTGAAAAGCTTTTGTAAGGCAAAAGATACCATCAATAGAACAAATCGGCAACCTACAGATTGGGAAAAAAAAAAAACTTCTCTAACCCTATATCTGACAAAGGGCTAATATCCAAAATATATAAAGATCTCAAGAAGTTAATCTTCAGAAAACCAAATAACTCAACTTCAAAAAGGAGTACAAAGCTAAACAGAATCCACAACAGAAAAATCTTGAAAGACCAAAAAGCACTTAAAGAAATGTTCAAAATCCTTAGTCAGAGAAATGCAAATCAAAATGATCCTGAGATTCCACCTCACACCAGTCAGAAATGGCTAAGATCAAAAACTCAAATGACAGCACATGCTGATGAGGATGTGGAGAAAGAGGAACACTGCTCCATTGCTGGTAAGATTGCAAACTGGTACGACCACTCTTGAAAACAATCTAGTGGTTCCTCAGAAAATTGGAAATAGTTCTACCTGAAGACACAGCTATACCACTCTTGAGCATATAGCCAAAAGATGCCCCACTATACCACAAGGACACGTGTTCCACCATGCCCATAGCAGCCTTTTTTACAAATAGCCAGAAGGTAGAAACAACCCAGATATCCCTCAACCGAAGAATGGATACACAATGGAATACCATTCATCTATGAAAAATGAAGATATCATGAATTTTGCAGGCAAATGGATGGAACTAGAAAATATCATCCTGAGTGAGGTAACTCAGACCCAAATGGACATGCATGCTATGTACTCACTAACAAGTGAATATTAGTCAAAAAGTACAAAATACCAATGATACAACTTACAGACTGTAAGAAGTGTAAGAAGCAGAAATGCCCAAGAAAGGAGGCTACAATCCCACTTAGAAGGGGGAAGGAATTAATCATGGGAGGCAGAAGGAGGGAGGAACCTAGGTAGAAGAGGATAAGTAGGGTGGAAAGGGGAACAGGATCAGATATGGGGGAATGGTAGGAAAGAAACCCAGGGACCAAGGGAATGAACGGAAATAAGCAGTGCTGAATACTGGGGAGAGGAAACTCCAAGAGTTCATCTCTAGTAGACGGACTGGGCCCCGAGTAGAGGGACAAAGTTACTAACCTACAGTCTTTCTGACCCAGAAGAGCCATGAGCTCTTGCATTATCAGAGTGAGATGGCTTGGCACAAGTCTAGCTGGGAACGTTGCTGTATGACAAAGTAAGTTGCTCTTCATGTTTAAATTGGATGAGTCCAGTCTTCTGCTGCTGGCAGGACTATATCCAACCTCACGCAGCTTTCATTGCAGTCATGCTAGGGTCAACATTCGAGAATGACTTGATCCACTTGAGCCACTTGCAGCAGAGCTAGCAGAGCCAGTGTTCACAGTATCCATGACTCATGGTAGCCTTTTCTTATTTCTATCTTCTCCTTAATTTTTCTTGACTCATTCCTAGTAAAAGCTCAATTTCAAATCTTGTAGACAGCAGCACTATGCCGTCCATTTTTACATGCAGTATGTCAGGTTACCACCTTGTGGAAGCCAAATTGTCCCTGAAAAGTTGTAGACATCCAAGTAAGCACACGACTATGGATTCTGTGCTTTGAATAGACTTTTTCTCAGCAGCTATTGGAGAGACAGCAATTGTGGGATAATATTACAGCAACATGAATCCAAAAATTTACTCAATTAGAACGATAAATGAATCTGCTAAACTGTTTAGTATCACAGTGAGGGCAAAGACATACGTTTTCACTTTTGCAATATGCAGGCATTATTTTTTTTTTATTTTAGCTTCCTTTCAACGCCTCCCCCAGAAATTTCTAGCCCTGAGAAATTTTATTCAATGGGTACTTTTAAAAGTAAGTCCTAATTTAAAAAAAAGTTTCATGTAATTTTAATACAAGACACTGTTTACATAGTTGAGAAAGAAATCGAGAAACCAAGCTTTAATAAAGAAGTTCAGGGCCTAATAACAAAAAGAAGCCATTGCCTCAAGTGATAAGGGAAGAAGATGCTGTGTAGAAGGCAATGTACAGGATCACTCAGAAGGTGACATGGCAGGTGTGGATGGAAGGGCTGGACAAATGGAGGAGACAACGTCACTCCAGAAAGTGCCACTTACACAGAAGGAAGGACTGAAAACATCTCCTCTCCTCTGTTGTCCAGTTCTCTAACCTCTCAGCACTGTTGCCCTTAGCCAAACCCATCAGAGGCCAGCTGACTGCAGTGCCTGGGAGTTACCTGCTAGGATCAAATCAGTGTGAGCTCTGAGGAGCACTTTACTGATTCAAGTAATCCCACATTTCCTCCCACCTCTCTTGAAAACGCTACAGTGTAACATGTAATTCAAGGTGTTTTCATTCTGCCTTGGAGGCTTCCAATCAGGAAGCTCAAGACTTTACCTAGAACAGGGTAAACATGAACTCTAGTCAGAAAATAAGATTGCAACATATAAAGAAGATTCACCAATGAGACTGTTTCAAAGAGACATCAAGATGGGGTAATGAGTGGATGTTCCACACATAACACAATAGGGGCAGACACATTACATAACTGACGCAATGCATCTTTTCTCCCTTTCTGTAATCACTCACATTCAACTGAAGATGGTACAGATGTGCAGAGAGTGACAGACCTTGGAACATGCATCCTAAATGGGATGCCTTCATCAGGCCCCTCCCCTCAGGACTCAGGGAGCTGTGCAGAAGAGGAGACAGACTATAAGAGCCAGATGGGATGGAGGACACCAAGGAAACTGTGTCTATAAGACACAACAGGACAGATTGACATATGATGACCTCACAGAGACTGTGACTGCACACAGAGGACCTGCATAGGTTCAAGCTAGACAGGGTCCCAGCATGATGGGGAAGGGGTGGGGGTGAAAGAAAAGAGTGGACATGAGCTCCCATCCCTAACAATGAAGCTATCTCCAATTGATAACTGCTTGCAAAAGAAAAAAATCAGTTTTCTTAATAAAATCTCACTGGATATATAAATCATACTTAAGAGCAGGTCCCATGCCTGCCAGTAAATAGCCAACACAATAGAACCCAATCACAGTTTTGTGAAGTTTTATCTCATGTTTCTGTGTTTGAGCATTGTTTTGTTTTTCCTGCTCTTTTGTTTGCGAAGTATATGTTTTTATGGTGTGTGTGTGTGTGTGTGTACATTTATTGTGCTTTTTAATGTTAATGTTATTATTTACTTTCTATTTGCTTGTTTCTTTTCTAAAGAAAGAAAAATGCATGAAGGTAGGAAAGAAATGAGGCAGGGGAAACCAAGATCAGATTTTATTCTATGAAAGTTTCTATAAGAGCATTTATAACTGCTGTAAGGTCAAAACACAGACATAAGTAACAATCTCTAACTCTGAAAATTCACATCTTTCCAGACTTTTGGTTTCTGAAAGTAACATTAATTTTCTTTAATCTGACTATATCACTATTAACCAAAATGAAGTACATGGCCGTGTAGTTTGTCTTTATACATCTGAGAGATTGTGAGTATCTTTCCCAAACTTACCCATTTTATTTTTCTTAAAGCTTAGCAAAGTATTTTCTGAATATGGGCTTGTTTGGATTTTTTATTCCACACAAGTTTTTCTGTCTTTCAGAATAAGCTTGGTGGTTCACAGCCCTAGGCAAAAAGACAAAGCCTACTCTTATTCTCAATTCAGACTGTAAGGAGAAAAGTCAGATTTTAATTGAGGCCAAATTCCCCCAATTATTTTACAAGAGCATTTTCTCAACAGATTCCTTGGAAGGTTATCTTTCTCAAAGCTATAGAACTAGGAAATGAAACGGATCATCAAGAAATTCCTTTAGTCTTTTCCATCGCTCATCTCAGAGCTGGCTAGCTCATATATCAATTTTCTTTTCGCTCTTTCTTTTCTCATTTTGTATTAAGTGATTTTTATCTACAAAATAAGATGACCCAGGGCACTTCAAAATGACTTGTAAGTTGATACAGAAAGTAGGAAAGAGGAGGAAATGTAAAGAAGATGAATGTAGGAGGCTGAATACCAATTATTTGAACAAAGATAAAAACATCACTGTTGTGTTAATTGTGTATGTGTATATATATATATATATATATATATATATATAGAGAGAGAGAGAGAGAGAGATCAAATATTTCATGTGTGTTTCTAAATGAAATGAGAACATTAAACTTTATAGTGTTTGGTTGGTTGCCTTAGGTGGGTACCACTATTTCATAACATGGATTGATGAAACACCTTCACTGCTGTCAGAGCTCAATACAACAGTTCTCATCTAGCAAGGAACATTGTACAAGCATTGCTTAGCAGGAATTTCATATCAGTAGAAATTATGCCTTAGGGTGTGTGTGTGTGTGTGTGTGTGTGTGTGTGTGTATGTGTGTATGTGTGTGTGAGAGTGTACAAAATGTATTAACTTCATAATAATGAAGTTAATAATCTACCTTGAGAAGATTCTCAAAACATGAATATTAAGCCATATGAGTGTTCAGGAGATATTAATATGTTGATATCAAAAGCAACAAGAAGTAATGAACGGCCTCTTGGAATACTCTAAGCTGTTTCCTAGAACTGCACATGCTTTAATTATCCTGTCTGTATCCTCCACAAATGTTAACTTCCCTCAAATGGAGGGTTTGTATCTTTTTTCTCTATTCTAGACCTAGCATACTACAAAGTACAGTCACTGTTTTTAAATAGTAAGATGACTAAGTAGTATTGTGTTCATGTACACTAAAACATTTCATACATATCATGAAAAAGAAGTAACATTTCAAAGGTGAAGTGAAACATAAGGTAGTATCTACACTTGTCAGAGTTAGGCAGTTTTTACAACAGTATTGATACTAGCCAGGCACCTGGAAATAATATGTAAGATTTGCTTTCTCAGTAGAGCACTGGTTGCTCTTGAAAAGGACTCACATGGACTCACAGATATCCATAAGACAATTTTAGGAAATTCTATACACATTGCTATCCTCCATGGGCACCAGGCACACACATAGTGCACACATATGCATGATGTGTGCACACGTGCACGAACACACATACACACACACACACACACACACAAACATAACTTAAAACAAATATTTTTTAATTGTGTTAGCTTTATTCAAGCAAAGGATTACATACACTTATGAAGTGAGAGTCTCACTTAAATTCCTATCCTGGTTTGTGAATCAGTAAGATTTGTAGCTTAGAATAAAATGTGTGAAGCCACTTGGTAATAGTGTGGGTCAATGCAGTTATTGCCATTTAGAATTTATGAAAAACTAAAACTTCTCAAAAGGTACAACGTGTATAATTTAATCTTGTGACAAATTTGTATTTATAAGATTCAGACTACAGTGTTTAAATTGAAATCTTAAATAATATTCTTCTCTATTCTACTTTAATTTTGTAAAGTTTTGCACTAATTTTTTTGAAGCAAAATGTATCATATTAGCAGATGGTTCACGTCTTTGGTCCCAATGTTTAGGACACATTAACAGGGTATGAAGGCCCACATCTTTGGTCCTACTGGTCAGAAGGCAGAGGTAGGCAAATATCTGTGAGGTTTGAAGCTAGCCTGGTCTATATAGTGAGTTACACAACAGCCAGAACTACATATTCAGGCCCTATTTTTAAAGGGGGGAAAGGTATCATATTACACATACTTAGATGAGTTTCTGAGTGGCTTTTAATGCCCAGCCAATTCAATAGATTGGGCACACTTCTACATTTCAAATTGGAATAAAGTGGGCTTTCTTCCTAAATTAACTTTTGTTGTTGTTGTTTCTGGATTTTCCAGTGTTACTTATTTACAAAGACCAAATTCTGATACTTTTCCCCACTAGCATCTACAATAGTTGTATCAATAATCAAATGAATCCTGTAGTGTGTAGCATTACCCCAATTAGCCCAAGTAAATTGTATGGCATGAGCATTTGAGCCAAAGACAGCCAACCCCATAGGCAACAACATCTGACACCACCTAGATACAAACAGAAGCTGGAGGAGAAGGAGGGATCATGGTTCATTCTGATTTCTTTCACAGTGATTTTTTTTTAAAGGAGAAATACACAGGAAACAGCAAGATCATAAACCATTTAATATAAATGCTGAAATGGTACTCTGAGAATATAAATCATGAATGCCAGAGCAATATAAGCTACAGTAATGGCGGAACAAACATATTAACAGGAAACATAAAAAGAGTAGACACCCAGCAGAGCAGAGAAGGTTCATGGCATGATATAGAGGTCGCAGGAACTCTAAGGAAGCATGAGGAATCAGCTCTTTCCCAGGACCAGTTCACTCAGTCTAGCTCCTGTATACCCTCCCATTGGCTTCCCAAGAAGAAAAGCTTTCCTGCTTTTCAAAATAATAAATACTTTTAAATCAAAAAAGAACAAACAAACAGGTATTTGCTGAGTAGCCATGCTGACTTTTCTTTAGGAATATGTTAATATTTACAAACATGTTTTCATAACAGGTGTGTCGCTTGTATTTTGTGACTCACATGTCACGAGCATTTCCATACTCATTAATGTCATTCACAGCAATGTTTCAAGCATCGCATCTTCCATTTTATCATATACTACAATATCTACTAGGAACACCTTGGTGATGAATATTTATATCATTTCAAATGTAATTTAAATTAGAAATGTAACCCATGGATTTTTGTATTTGAATATTTGGTATCCAGTTGATGGCATTGCTTGGGAAGGTTAGGTAAGTTTTGGAACGTGGAACTTTGCTGGAAGAAGTGTGTGACTAGGGGTAGACTGTGAGGGTTAACAGCCTCAGTCCATTTACTGCTCACTTTCTTTTGTTCTGTGTGTGACAATATCAACCATCACAGATAGTATCCCAAAGTCAATTATTTAATAAATTACATGAAGCATAAAAGATGGTCAGTAATTGATTATTCTGAGTTCTGCTTGTCATAGAATTAGGACAAATAATTACCATGAATTTTATGCTGCAAAATAGGAAGCAGAAATCTAGGTTGCTAGCATCTGTTGTGCAAAGTTAAGCTTCAACAGTTAAGCAACTAGACAACTCACAGAATGTAAACAAACAGGTTCTTGAGGAATGTTCTGCTGAGGCAGAGGTTATCCACAGTAGAAAGAGCACATGCTGGGGAGGAGAAAGAGGAGTAGCATACAGGGCTGCTTCCGTTGCTCCATGAGGCAGAACACAAAGCACGCACACACTTGATGCAGAAATTACAAATACCTAGGTGGCATTTTAGGTACCTTACTGAAAATAGGTATGTAAGAGTGTAGGTAAAAGGATAATGAGCAAAGCACTTGATATCTTCTGTGGCACTATTTGTAACTGATGAATACGAGTACATATATTTTCTGAGGGCACAGATTGACTACACCTAAGAGCTATATCAAGAAAACCAATCAATGAGCCATTCTCAGAGAGTAAGAAGACCTTTGGAAGATAAGTAAAAATTATTAGATACCCATCCATTCATTTATTCATTCATGAATCCACCCAACATTGACTCTCTTTTTTCAGTTTAGTTTTGGCGCTCAGTGGTTAAGAGCAATTCTTGCACTTGCAGAAGACCTGAGTTCTATTTCCGGTACATACATGGTGGTTCATGACTATCAATAACCTCAGTTCCAGGAGGTCCAACACACTCTTCTGATCTCTGAAGGCACCAGACATGGTGTATATACATGCATTCAGGCAAAGCATTCATGCATGAAAAATAAATTAATCTAAAAAAAATTTAAGAGAAAATTATATTATCCTTCTTTACTCATGAGAAAAGAGAATAGAAAGAATCTTAGAATTCTGGTCAAGATAAATATCAAATACATTATTATTTTTTAGTAAATCTTTTTGAGGAGGAGGGTGCTCAGCCAAACCATGACCACAAAATATCTAAAGTATAGTATTTTTTCGTTGTGACCACAGATTTACTAGTGAAAAAGCAAAAAGGCAGAAGTAATAAACAAGTGCCAATTTTTGTCTTTGTGGGTAATTTCCTATTTTAGTAAACTCATTGTAATCAATGGGTTATCACTGATGTCAGATTGTAAGCATTTAAACCCCCACCGTGCACCAACTCAGTGCACCATCTGGGTAATTCTAAGTGTTGCAGTCACCTTACTTGTCAGTTCTGAAGTTCTGTTCATAAAAAGAACTGCAGTTGGTATCACATTGCACAAGTTCCTGGAGCCTGGGTGAGAATACTGACATGAATCAAAAATGCTATCTGGGAAATAGTTTAGAATAAAATATTACAGAAGGGCACGAACATCACTGAGGGTGAGGGGTAGGGTACTTCAAGCTCTGATTAAATATGGCTGCCTCAGCTCTCTTCCATGCAGTGACAGATGGGGACAGAGTACTTATTTTGGAGTTTGATGCATTTTTCTGAACTAGAGTTACTAGGGTAATATCAAGATGCAGACTTCTGTTGCTCGCAGGCTCTCTGGATGCCAACATTGCACATACAAGCAAAGAACCTTGTTTCAGAAGGGCCAACCATATCTTGCAGGAAGTTTTCCAACATTGATTTTTCTCAAAGCCCCAGTATAAAAGAAATTAATTAAAAAAAGTACATAATGCTGACCTTCCTTTTATTCAGTTCCCATGCTCCAAAGAAAACAGAGAAAAGGGAGTTCATTTACTCAAGATAACAAAAATATTCTAGTGTACAAGCGATTAACAAAATTGTCCAAATAGAAATTACCACTAAGAGACTATGTAGGTAAAAATCAGCTTTAAATAATAACTGATTCATGAAAAAGAAATAGTTTACACTATCATAAATGAACAATTTATTCTTTTTATATTTCTTCTTTGTGTGAGCTACTGAGGCTTGAAAACATTTTGTGACACCCATATTATACATACATACATACATACATACATACATACACACAGACACACACACACACAGATATCATCTATATCTATATCTATCTATATACATTCCATCTAATATGTATACCTCCATCCCATCTAATTTCTCTATAAACTTATTGTAGCACTTAGTTTAAAAGTTCAACATTATTTATTCTACTAATCCTTTCATAGAGGCAAAGTAAGCAAACAAATAAATAAAACACATTTTATCCCTGAAATTAAAAGTGGGTAGCAGAGACACAGAGGTATTTACTTTTGGTACGATGGACACTGAGAGAGAGTGGTTGTGTCCCTGGATACCCTGTGTCTGGAGAGAGGTCCAACAATGCTTACTGCCTACTCAGCTCTGGTATATGTTTGATTGAAACCATTAGCACAATGTAATGAATTCCATATGTCAGTCTTACTTGGTTTTGTTTAAGATAGAATTTTTTGAACATGAAGTTGTGATAAATCCACTCTGGGTAAATTATATATTTCTTTTATCACCCCACCACCACTGAAATTCTTTCTACCTATTATTTGAAGTGGTTGAATGGGTATTTGCAGATCAGTGCCTAGGCTAACTGGGCTCAATAAATTCACACTATCAGCGACTTTTCACAATATCTTTCTCCTTGAGAATTACAGAAGCATCTAGGAAAGGTTTCACTTTTTCAGACCACTGATGCCTAAAGGCTTTTTGTTGACAACTATCCACACTCTTCATCTGTCTGGGGGTCCTACAGTCTGTAAGAAACCAGTATCTGAAGCTCCATTTATTTAAATGGAAAAAATAATAATGCACCGCATAATAACCCCAAATTACCAACTGAATTATTAAGACATAGTAAGATTCCTATAGATGAGTACCAAACAGTAAGTCCAAATAGAAAAGACCTAAAATGTCAATTCTCAGTTACCCAACAGCTAATGCACAGAAAACATGCAGCTGTTCTGAGTAGAATAAGGTGGCTTCTTTTAATACAAACAGTTTCTACATAGAATTCTGATAGAACTATAGTATAACAATAGCCTTTTCCTATATATTGGTGAGCTCGGAAGAACATTTTTCCCCTTTAAAAAAAAATCAGATAAATGATGTTGTACCAAGAATGTATGCCTGTTAAGTTACTGAAACCAAAGTAACCATTCTCCTGGAAAATCTTTAACTTGAGATATCTTCAACAGAGTGAGTTTCCTTGCCAGTGTCACCTGGAAACTCTAGCAGTGTTTTGAAACTACGCCATTGGTCTTTGGGGACCAGCTAATCCCCAAAGCTGGATAACCATGTGGTCACAATAGCACACAGCTGTTGCCATCCATGAATTACTTTCCTGTGTCTCCCAGTGCAAACCAGAATGAATCTGATAGCTTAAAACAACAGAAATTCATCCTATGGCAGTTGAGGAAGCCGGAAGTTCAACATCAAGGTGTCCTTGGTATTCCAGAGGCAGAATTTGACTCACTTAGCTTCTTGAAGCTGCTAACAACACTCCATGTCCCTGTCTTGCAGGCACATGTTCCACCCTTCATGTCTTCACATCCCTGCTGTCTGTCTTCTCCCTTCGACTCTAATCAAGGTAAGAGCCCACCTTGACCTTAATGTGCTTTTTCCAAATTTTTAGATAGATCACATCTGCGAAGACTCTTCTCTAATTCAACTCCCTTGCAAAGCTTTGAATGGGTATGTCTTTGGAAGTGAGCTGGCACATTCAACCTGTTGAATCAAGTTTGATTTCACCTGCTAACATCAATTCTAGAAAACAGACCTACAGAGGCAAGGAAGCCATGTGTCTCCTTCCTCACTTTGGCAACATAATTATCAATTCTTACATTCAATTTTCGTTTAATTTTGGAAAACAATGGAGGACAGTGATTTTTGTTTGAGTAGGTTGGGAAATAGGGGTCCCCTGACTGAAGTATAGCTAATCCTTAATGGTTTCTTGAAAGTACCAAAGCCTATAGGTCTAAAAGCCATCTAAGAGCAGGGACCTGGTGATCTCCAGATCCTGGGGCAGGTGACTCTCAGGGTCTCTCTGGAGCTACATCAAGAGCTTTGTGGAGTTTCTGATTTCTGTTCCTTTTAGATTGCTTCTGAAGTAGTTCCATAAAAGCTGACAATAGAAAGCATTCCAAGTGAGATAATGCATAAAAAAAGCAAAGGGTGACTCTCTAGACTGTCCTATCTGAGGGTTCTCTAGACTTCATGACTTGGATAGAAAGCACAGTACTTGTAGATAATTCACCAAGGAACTGAGCTCACAAATTTGACCCAGTTTTTTTTATTAATAATGAATAAAACAAAGGTACTGGCCAGTGTTTACAAACTAAATACTGATGCGTTTTCATTAGCATAAACATCCATTTACACACTGTATGTATAACCAGTTAGCACTCAATGATATCCCTGCAGAAGCATTTTTTTTTTCTGTTATCAAGAGACTTTGCCCTTTTGAGGTTCCCCTGACTTTCCCCCACTCCTTTAATTGCCTCTTTAAGAAAAAATATATTTTTTTAAATAAAGTTTTCTTTCAAGCCCTCTACTGTTACAGTGTTTCAGCCATCAAAGTCCCCTCCTGGCCATTTTCATTTACCTTGTGACTCTGACCCTTTGTGAAGCTGAGCATTTTCAGAGTAAGCTGATCCTGCCAGTCCCCAAGGATGTTATTCTCATTTATTCTCTCAGCCCTTTGAATGGAACAGTCTGCCCTTGGCAGCAGTTCAGCGGGCCCACATTCAAAGAGCAGACAAGTCCTTTCTCTTCCAGAGGCCCTTCAAAAGGCGGCCCAGGGTTTTTCCAAGGGTTCTAATGGATGTCAGTCATTGAGTATGCTACATTTCATTCATGGCTGCCAGCAAACGTGATGAGTCCAGAAGTAGAAAAAGAAAACCAGCAGGGTTAAAGGATAATTTTCCCAGCCTGTGTGACATGGTGTTCCGGCAGGAGTGGGTCTGGGGGACTTACAACACTGGAGATGAAACCCAGGAGTTAGCTTGCCTTAAGTCTCGCCGAAGTCTCCTAGACAACCTCAGAGGCAAAATCTCATGAAACTGAGCATTTTATCAGAAAGGCTGGTGCACTGGAGGGAACAGAGCAGCGACACAACAGTTCCTGTTTCTCCTTACCCGGGCATAAGTGAAGCCATACAAACCCGCCTCTTTGCTTTCTGCATGGTCACCTCTGGCAGTTAGCTCTACTTTCCCAAAATCCAAATGCTTGGGATTTTGGAGCCTCTAGCAAGGGGATGTCTGGTGAAGCTCAGAGACAGTTCCAGGAGTACAAATGGGGGATGGGGACAAAGACTTGGCTGAGACCTCTCTACCTGCCAACTAGTGTGTCACAGAGAGGCTAAAATTACTGGCTGGCCAATTATCTGATTAAAGAGAACCTTTCATTTGAGGCTTAAAAAAAATCCAGACTGAAATCAAAACCTTCTAGTAAGTTACCTAAACTACATTAAAAAAAAGTCTATATGAAGGAGGAGTGATTTTAAAAAGAAAAAGAAAAAAAGGGGAAAGAAAAAAGGAGGTTAGAAAAGAAAAGGAAAAAAGAACGGAATAGACAAAGAAAAAGGGTGCAGAAAGACACACTTCTTTCTAGAATTTTCTCTTTTTCTTTCTTTTCTGGCTTTGTTTTGGAGTAGGGGTTTCATAGCAATATTACAAAATAGAAACTTCTAGTATCAGATTTATTCTTAGATATCTACACACACACACTCACACACACACAAGAAGAACTCAAAATTATAATTTTAAATTAGTTGAGTCAATTGATTAAATAAGGTGCTGGTGATTCCCCCAAACGATTCATATTTTCTTAGCTTTACAGTTTCACTGGAATCCTCCTGAATTATGCCTCTGTCAGGCTGCATTGGAACTGTATTTTATGGGTCCTGGATTCCACAGAGGCTGTTGTGGTTTGAAAATAGCTGAACAATGTGCTGCTGCTGCCCCAACCAGTTAATGGCCTGCACCGTAGCTAAAGGCCCCAAACCACAGAAGGCAAGGGGGCTGAGCCTGCCTGAAATGTGTGACAAGCGGAAAGGGACCCTCGTCTTGCCTTTCAATATGTACCGAGTTGGTGTCATCTTAAAATCTTACTAATTTCACTATAGTGTATTATGCTGCCTTGTCTGCTTTAATGAGAGAGAGAGAGAGAGAGAGAGAGAGAGAGAGAGAGAGAGAGAGAGAGAAAGGGAGACAAAGGGAGACAAAGGGAGACAAAGGGAGACAAAGGGAGACAAAGGGAGAGAGAGATTGCAAATTGTGGAGTCAGCAAATAGCAATGTCAGAACTTATTTGTAAAAAATAAAATTCTTAGTCTAGAATAAAGACTTCGAGTTTTTGAGGGCACAAAATAACTATGTGCTGGTGTTTGAGTTACATTAGCTTAAATTTAAACTTACAGTATGTTTTCTATTCAGTAACAGATCTGATATCTATTCTTTTTGCAAGAAACTGATTATCTGAGAAACTAGGATGGTGAGAGTATGCATGAGCAAACTGCCTGCTATGAATGCATGAAAGCCATGCTGGGGTCAGGACTGGGAAACACAAAGATTCTTGAAGCTCTTTGGGCCAACAAACCTACCATAACTGGTAAGCTCCATGTTGGAGGAAAGACCTTATCTCAAAATCTAACATGGAAAAAAGTAAGAAAAAACACCTGACACTGACCTCTGGCTTCTACATGCACACATACTGACTGAATATGTGTGCACAAATACACATACAAACTCAAACTGATTGCTTGAATCTAATATTTTATCCTACCAAACTTCAACTTGTTTCAAGTATTCTATGTAGCTCATGAGATATTTTAAGGTTCTATTTTTTGCCAGTTGTTAGCTAATCCTCTGGATTTTGTTTTGATGAAACAAAAGACTATTGATTAAATAAGACTTTGTTCACTGAACAAAAGAGGGAATAAGTCAATTAGAGGTTCAGTGGGATACCTTGGCATCCAGCATGTAATGAATGTCTGTGGTCACCATCATTAAAACACTTCGGAGACCTTCCTGCTCTATCTCAATAACTTATAAAGTCTTTCAAAAGGAAAGAAAATTCAAGAGATATAAATAAAAGAGAAAAAGAGAAACATGAAAATATGCCTCTAGGGTTGTGTTGGAGCTCAGTGGGAAACTGAGCTTGATTCTCAATACTGTCAAAAAAATAAGAGGGTAGCATGGAGGACCTGTAAATCATTTGCCCCTCAGATGGCCAGACTCAAGGCCTGGTAGCTGAGATGGAGGAAGGATAAATCTGACCCACCTCAGGTCCTCAATATTCTCTTAGAAATGGGCTCACATTAGCTCCTTCTTTTCCTTTTCTATTGTTTTAATAAATGCAAAGAAAAGTAAGTAGACATCAAAGCCAAATATGTTTGTTGTCTTTCAATTGATCATAATTTCTATTCTAATAAAACAGTGACTAGAAATACACTTTAGAAGAGTCATTGTTTATGGTTTAGGAAAAGAACAGTATTTTTCTTGTGATATGGCAGTGTAATACAGTTGACCCTGATGCTTCTGGCTCTATCAATAGGCAAGAGCATGAAGAAAAGTCCCTTCACTGAAATATACAAATAGGTCAATATTGGGCATTTTAAAATATAGTTCCTGGTACCGGAAGCGCTCTCCTTGTTGCCAAGGCAACACCTCCCTCCCTGTCTTCTTGTGTCACTACCCCTCTGCCGCCCCATCCTCCTCCCCACCACAAGAACTAGGTCTATTGTTGCCCACCGCCCAAGATCTTCAAGCTACGTGCCCCCGAGTTCCCATTTGGAATTTTGCAATCAGAGATTACAGCAACAGCCTCAAAATGGAGGGCTACTTCATCTTGGTATTGTCACCCAGTATATGCAAGATACTGGCAGCATTATTATTATGCAACGCTTTGGATGCGAAGCCACCAGAAAGCCTACAGAAAGCTCAGGGATTCCTATTTCACTTCCCCATGGTTCTTCCCTCATGGAGTTCTTCCCTGGAACTCTCTTGCTTATGAGGCTTGGCATCCTTGGAACTCTCAAGGCCAGTACATGGCACGGCAGGAGTCTCCCTACAATGTTTCCTGTCTCAAAAGCCCTGGGCAGCCTCTGCATAACAGGAATAGAAACCAGACATCCACAAGAGAAAACGAAGCACTGTGTGAAGAGGAAGAGTTGGAGTCAGATTCAGATGATGAAGTGGAGTGCGACCTGAGCAATATGGAAATCCCCGAGGAGCTCCGCCAGTACTTTGAACAGACTGAGAAGCACAGAGAAGAGAGACAGCGACAGCAGCAGCTGGATGCGGAGCGCCTGAATGACTATATGAATGCGGAACACAGCCTGTACTTCAACCACCACAGGTCAGTGGAGGCCCCCACCCCACCCCCACCCCCACCCACGTCTGAGAAGCCCTGGGAGCGGCGCCAAGCAGAGATGAAGCGCTTGTATGGGAACAGTCCTGCCAAGATCCTGGCCATGGAGGCTGCTATGCAGATGAGCTTTGACAAGCACTGTGACAGAAAGCAGGCGAAGTACTGGCCTGTCATTCCCCTAAAGTTCTGAGTCCTGGGCACCGGGACCCTAGGCAATGTCTCACAGTTCCTAGCCTTTCCCTCTTTATCTCTCCTGGACATTTTTCAGAGAAAAAGGCCTGTATACTGATATGGTGGATACAGTCTGTCAGCCACTTATAATTCTGTCAACAATACTGCTGCCACCACAAGGAATGTTCACTTGACATAAAGTGATAATTGTATGTATTGGACTGGCTCTCGATTTTCTCTGTAACAGTCCAGTTCATTGAAATTATTGCCTAGCGATACTTTCTATTGTTTTGCATTTTTAATTTCCTTCTTCATGCTGTCCTGAATGTCATAAAAGCCTTAAGCCACATGTCATTTGTTGCTACATTTTTTAGACCAGTTTTTATACAGCACATGCTAGCTACAAATTCTTAAATCTCCCTGCTTCCACCTCCCAAATGCTAACTTATAGGTTTGCACTGCCCACACTGGGCTTCTGTCCACATATTTTCTCAGACTGTAGATCTTTGGATCCCTTTGAAAACAATGCAAGTGAACAGTAAGACAAGTGGCACTTGTTACTCAGCTAGGTGTCAGCCCATATGCTCTATAAAAAACCTGAGAGTAAATATTCTGGGCTTGGCAGTACATGTTGTCTGTGTCATAACTGCTTGACCCTGTCTTCATAGCATAAATACAGCCATTGTTACTGAATAAACAAATGAATGTGACTGTGTTTCAATAAAACTTTATTTGTAAAAAATAAATAAATATAGTTCCTAATTATATTCTGAAAAACTAACAAAAGTAGTTTTGATATCTGGTAGCTGTTGCAACATTTTTATTATATGACTATTTCTATGTATCTACATTTGTCCTTTATTTGCAAAGTCTTTATAACACATGCTTCTAATGTATATGAAATAATTCTAAATAAATGAGATTTTTATAAATCAACATTCTATGTCATTTTTAAATTTATTTATTTATTTTTATTTTATGTACATTGGTGTTTTGCAAGCATATCTATGTGAGAGCATCAGATCCCCTGGAGTTGGAGTTACAGTTGTGAGCTGCCGTGTGGGTGCTGACAGTTGAATAGGGTCCTGTAGAAAAGCAGCCAGTGCTCCCAACTGGTAAGCCACATCTCCAGCCCCCGTATCTCTTCTAGTCTGTGTTTCCTGACTGTTCATTTGTGCTCTGAACAAAGGTAACCATTATTTTCAGAAAAACTGGGTTCATAATATAAAAGGAATATAGATTTTCAAATAAACTTTAGACCTTTAGAATAAATAGATGGTTTGTACTTAAATGAAAGCGATTGAGAACCCAAATGAGTGAGAAGAAGAAGACATTATTTTGAGCATCTGTAAGGACCACAGCAGAGACTTTTGGATAACAAATGTGTAGAACAGGACTGGATAAATTAAGTCATGAACGAATCAATTCCTTTTATTTTGCAAAGAAAATGTAAAACAATTATTCAGAAAGTATTTTTATTATGTGAAAATACTGCTAGAGGGAGCTGAAGAAATAACTCATCACTGGGGCTGGAGGAGGTTTGTGCTTAAGCAGAGCTAACAAAAGCTTGTCTCCCTTCATGAAGAGGTTTGCAGTACCAAACCAATCCCGAGTGTATTGAGATTCCCTTAAAGCTGTTCTCTTTGACAGGTATCTTAGCTTGCAAGAATTTCTTGCTTACTCTTCTTCAGTCACTGATTTTTGGGTAAGAATTAAAACCATCAGATGTCAACTAATATACAGTTAATATTTTAAAATGTTCAATAACTAACTAAACTCATACAAAGTTACTGATTGAAAGCAGAAGTTGTACAGTGCAGGTACTCCATGTCAAAGGTGGCCCCAGAGGATGTTGTCCCGAAGCAGGACTTTGGTTAATGGGATCATGTTCTCCATTCATTTCCATTCCCTGTGGTCACTGTAGGCCCTCAGTTGATGAGCCAAGATGGCAACTCATCAGTACTTAACTTCAAACCTCAGTGAAAGTGTGGCTGTTCATAGACTGTTAAGGATGAGCAGAAAATGGAATTTCAGACCATTTGAAAGTGGCAAGTTCCACTAAGACATTGTGCTCTTATGCATTGTTATATGTGAACCATTAAATAGCTTAAAATAAAGGGTAATTACAGGGAAAATTGAAGTAAAAGCTATAAAGTATATTCTACAGCACATTACAGTAGCCTTCTGTTGTTCACTGATTTAATGTAGACCTCAAAAACAGCAATGAGCCTAACTGTTTGAATATTCAGTTTCTGATCATTAAAGAAGATATTCACTGACTATAACAATAACAAAGTCTAAAGCCATGTCGGCTTAGTATTAGCAAGACACTCTTGTCACTGTGGCAGAGTAAAGGTGCTATTTAAAGCAATAGGTTCTCTGAAAACTATTTATGTCCCTGAGTATGAATTAGTGGGAAGAAGGGATTATAGAGTCAGAAGTATTCTGAATCTACCCATTGCTATATTGAGGGTAACACACCCAAAGGCTTCTCAGAGAATATCTTCAACTTATATATCAATACATAAAAATAAATAAATAAATAAATAAATAAAATTTAAAATAAAAATTAAAAAAAACAGTCCCTGAGTAGCTTGTCCAAGAAAATACAGACAGCAAATGGCTGAGCCAGACCCCAAACCAGAGCCTTGGATCTTGGGACTCATGTTCTTTCCCACTGCACCAGGCTTATATAAAAATCCAAAACACACATTTTAAACAGAATGTACAATTTGGAAAACTTAGAATTATAACCTTGTGCCCTGATTATTTCCATCATTTCATTATTTTTTAATCCTACACTTTTCCTAGGGTTCTCATTTTTGGATCATTGTTATCTGATTTTCTTAAATGTTTATCTTCTTCTTTTTCTACATAATTTCTTGTCAGTTTTAGGCCTTTTCTCTCCTTCTATTTTCATTCTGACTTTATTGAGGGGGGGGGAGGAGAAGTTTGAGAAAAGGTCTCACTACATAGCTGTCCTAGAACTCACTATGTATACAAGGCCAGCCCAGAATTCACAGAGATCCACCTACCTCTGCCTCTTGTGCGCTAGGATTAAAGGCATGTACTCCACCACTACACCTTTTTATTTGTATGTTTTCTGAAATCCCAAGAGAGACACTGTTATGGTTACAAAAATTCCTGAAGGGCATAACATTATCATTAAAAACTTGGATGCATCATAATGTTTAAATTTTACCTTTCTATGTTTCTGGTTATCTAAAGGTCCTTTATCACTTTGAATGATTTAAGATTTGCTTTTAAGGTTATGAGAATTTTTTTAATGGTATGAATGTGGCTAGAATCAGGAACAAGACTGTAGCATGTAATCAGTAGCAATTTAGCAGAGAAGCAAAATTTCCAATTGATGTATTGGTTTTAATCATATTATGCATTGTCCAGTTCAGGAAGCTAGAGTCTTCCAAAATGTTTGAAGTGTTCTCTGGAGGAGAGTTGCAAGCTTTAAGAACAAAACACAAGCCATGGTTTATGGTGTTACAGCATCCCAGGGCTTTGTCTTCTGAGGAACAGGAACAAGCATTTTGAAGAAAAGGGCTGAACACTGCATGTGTAGTGAATAGATTACTACTGGCAGTCTCACAGCAAATAGTTTCAACTTTTCTATGTTTACACACAGTAAAATGGGAAGTCATTGGGAATTTTCTAAGAGAAACCTAAGTTCAAATTCTAGCCTCTTAGACTTGTAGCTTTGGGGGACTTATTCTATTTCTGGAGCAAAAAACGCACTATTAATCATCTGGGAAAAGTTTTCCCCTTAGAGATGACGAACAGAAGTATAAGTCTGTGATGTTTATACTTGGTCTCTAAGAATGTTATAGAACTTTGCAGAATTAAAAAAAAAATTGTTCTGAAATAACCTTATTTTGCAGTATGTGATTAAGAGATCATAGAATTGATTTTTTAATTCACTAAAGTTAGCTGTAAATGTAAATGAGGTAGCTAATTCCCCCTAAGAGAAATATGCTTCAAAATACGTTTTTTTTTTGTGGTATTTGCAATATTTCATCCAAGGGCAGCAGTTCTCAATCTTTGGGGGTCAAATGACCCTTTCACAGAGGTCACATATCAGATATCCTACATATTAGATATTTATTTACATTATTATTCGTAGTAGTAGAGAATTACAGTTATGAAGTAGCAACAAAAAATAATTGTATGCCTCGGGGGATACAACATGAGGAGCTGTATTAAAGGGTCACAACATTAGGAAAGTTGAGTGCCTTTGTCCTAGGGTAATGTAATTGGAAACAGGAGATCTTCTGTGAGGAAAGTAGATATCACGAGCATGACCACATAAGGGCCCTAATGCCTCAGACACACGGACATGGCAAAGACTTCCCAGTTAAGTCTCTTCGATATGGCAAAGCCTTCTGTAGTCCAAGACCAAATGTTGAGTCATGGCTGTGTTTTAAGTAAAACAAGCATCCACTGCAGCTTCCTCCTCCCCTGAGAGAGCTACCCTACAGAGACATCCTACCAAGACTTGATAGCCCCTCCTCCTTGTGCTGTCCTAAATAAGCAAGCTGAGTTCCTGATCTTGTAGAAGGTGCCTTCACCCAGAACCAACACAGCCCACCCATCCTAGCTTTTCTGTACGAGTGTCTGTCATTCTTTGGTGTCTGTCTATCTGTCATTTCTTCATTCCCATGTCATTGCACTTAGGCTTCTAGGACCTTGCTGTATAGGAAGAATCAGCTTCCTGGTAGGAAATGACACTTGTGCTATGCTAAGGCCTATAGATAAATGTCAACCCAGACAATTGTTAATAAATGTTTAGGTTAGTATGCAAAGAAATGGGTCTCATTATAGCTTTCCATACATCCGAGGCCTTTTACTTTCTTCTCAATCACGCCCTTTCTCTGAAGTAATTTTATGAATGAAGACAAAGAAAAGAAAAGAAACTCTTTAGCCCAAGCAAGATTCTCAAAGGTTGCAACTGGTCCTTGTTTTATTTTGTATAGTTTTCAGCACAAATAAGCTGTCTCACTGTATGCTAGGATATTTCAGTCACTGGAAAAGGGCATACTGGCTGTCATGGCTGGTGATACAAACATCTTATGCCTCTCCCTGGCTCCACACAGCAAGGCCCCCGCAGTGGCTGATGCTGGAAAGAACACCACATGTTCTTCCTTCTTGCTTGTTAAACCTAATGTTATTTATTCCTATGTTTTGAAATTTAGTTCTCATTTTAAGACTTTAAAACATTCTGTGAGTGACACCAAAATTCCTAAAAGCAAGGAGTAAACCCAAACACTCTGCTGTTGACTGGAGTAAGGAACATTGTACTGTAGCTCCCTCACATGGGTCTTAAGTGTTGAATAACAGCCTTCAGATAATGATTTCCTCCATCCCACACTCTGCTTCTTTTGCTCCTATTAATATCTGATAACATGTCTTGTTGGGCAATGTAGACTAATACCTTCCAAGCCCTGTAATCTTGCCCCTCCACAGTTGAAGGCTCTGTGCCCAGCACGTCTTATCCTTTGGGAAACCCTCAGAGCCTCAGGAGCCAAAAGTTAAGCTACTTCTACCTCATCCAAGCCGACATGAAGATTATTTGAAATTCCTGTGTGCTGACTGCCTGCTGAACTGACACAATCCAAAAATATTTAAGAAAATACAAACATAAAGTGTGCTCTGAAGGCCAGATGTCTTCTTGAAGCTACTTTTACTGGCCATTATGTTTGACACACTCACAGAGATCATGTTATGGCAATTAATTTATGTTTGCCTGTGCTACAAAAGTGAGAAAATGATGTTGTATTTTGTCTGTAGGAGATAGATATCTAAACTAATTTGCATATTCTTTTCCAGGTATTTTGATTTTAGGTATAAATTGCATTTTCTCCCTTCTTTATATTCATTCAGTTACTATTTTAAATATTTTAAAGCCCTATTTTAAAGATTTAAAACCTGAGATTAAGGGGCTACCAAGACTTCACAGTGGGTACCGGTACTTATTACCAAACCTGAAAACAGATAGAAATGTTGGAAAGAGAGAACCAAGTCCTACCAGTTCTCCAGTGATCTCTACAGTGGTGGGCACACATGTGCTCACAGACACACACACACACAGACATGCAGACACACATAGAGACACACAGAGGCACACAGACACATTTAAAATGTAATAAAAAATGAGTTTCTTGAACATTCAACTGCTCAAGTTTTAAAAAGACTGAGAAAAATAATCACATTAAAAGTAATCCCACTTAAAACACAGTATTGCTTTGCTGTTAATGATGTTTAAATGTTGTCTCTGAGGATGCCTCAAATAATTTAATAAAATCTTTTCAATTGTCAATAATTTCTCATAAATAATAAGTAAATAAAGACCACATTGTTGAATTCTCATGGAAAATGTAGGGATGGGAAATGACAATGGAGTGTTGTTTTCTCTATCAAAGCAGCTGCACCAATGAAAGGAAGATGAAATATCTGTCTTTTTCTTATATGCTAATGGGTGTGTGATAATCTTTATATGCAAATAGGTATGAGATAATCTTTATATGCAAATAGGTATGAGATAATCTTTATATGCAAATGGATATGTGAAGGTCTTTATATGCAAATAGGTATTAATCTTAATATGTAAATAGGTATGTAATAAACTTAGATGCAAATTGATATGTGATGATATTTATATTCCAATAGGTATTAATCTTTATATGCAAATGGGTGATAGTCTTTTTTTTCTCTTCCAACTTTTTTTTTAATTGGATATTTTATTTATATTTCAGATGTTATCCCCTTACCCCATTTCATCCCCCTTTACCCAGGAACCTCCTATCCCATCCTCCCTCCTCCTGCTCTATGAGGATGTACCCACATATACTTCCCCTCCCTCCCACCTCCCCACCATCAAATTCCCCCATACTCAACATCCAGCCTTCATGGGACCAAGGATCTCCTCTCCCACTTATGCCCAACAAGGCCATCCTACCCTACATATACAGCTGAAGCCATGGGTCCCTCCCTATGTGCTCTCAGACTGGTGGTTTAGACCCTGAGAGCTCTGGTTGGTTGCTATTGTTGCCCTCCCCATGGGGCCACAAACACTTTCAGCTCCTTCAGTCTTCACTCTAACTCCTCCATTGGGAACCCCTTGATCAGTTCAATGGCTAGCTGTGAACATCCACCTCTGTATATGTCAGGTTCTGGTAGACCTATAAGGAGACAGCTATATCAGGCTCCTGTCAGCATGCACTTCCTGGCATCCACATCAGCATCTACCTTTGGTGACTGCACATGGGATAGATACTCAAGTGGAACAGTCTCTGAACAACCTCTCCTTCAGTTTCTGTCCCACACTTTGTCTCCATATTTACTCCCCTGAGTTTTTTGTTACTCCTTCAAAGAAGGACCAAAGCACCCACACTTTGGTCTTCCTTCTTCATGAGCTTCATGTAGTCTGTGAGTTGTATATTGAGTATTGCAAGCATTTGGGGTAATATCCACTTATCAGTGAGTGCATACCATGTGTGCTCTTTTCTGATTGGGTTAGCTCACTCAGGATGATATTTTTTAGCTCCATCCATTTGCCTAAGAATTTCATAAATTTGTTGTTTTTAATAGCTGAGTAATACTCCATTGTGTAAATGTACCACATTTTCTGTATCCATTCCTCTGTTGAAGGACATCTGGGTTCTTTCCAGCTTCTGGCTATTATAAATGAGGTTGTTATGAACATAGTGGAGCATGTGTCCTTGTTATATGTTGGAGCATCTTTTGGGTATATATCCAGGAGCGGTATAGCTGGGTCCTCAGGTAATGCTATGTCCAATTTTCTGAGGAACCACCAGACTGATTTCCAGAATGGTTGTACCAGCTTGCAATCCCACCAACAATGAAGGAGTGTTCCTCTTTCTCCACATCCTCTCCAGCATCTGCTATCACTTGAATTTTTGAGCTTAGCCATTCTGACTGATGTGAGGTGGAATCTCAGGGTTATTTTGATTTGCATTTCCCTGATGACTAAGGATGCTGAACATTTCTTTAGGTGCTTCATGGCCATTCGAGTTTCCTCAGTTGAGAATTCTTTGCTTAGCTCTGTACCCCATTTTTAATAGGGTTATTTGGTTGTCTGGAGTCTAATTACTTGAGTTCTTTGTATATATTGAATATTAGCCCTCTATCAGATGTAGGATTGATAAAGATCTTTTCCCAATCTGTTGGTTGCTGTTTTGTCCTATTGACAGTGTGCTTTGCTTTACAAAAGCTAGGCTCTTTCTAAATGTGATGCTTTATATGCAAATAGTATATGACAATCTTTACTTGCAAATCTGTATGTGATGATCTTTATATGCGAATTGGTATTCATATCTAAATAAATATATAATAGCCTTTATATGCAAATAGGTATGTGATAATTATGTGGTTGCATTAAGTGTAATTGGAACAACAACATAGTTTCTTACACAGTTTTCCAATCACCAAAATGACTCCAATTTTACCCACCCACTCTGTCTATCCCCCTAATATAGTATGCCTCCCAAGCACACTTCTCACATTTGTATAAATCAAATAATAATCACTACTGTATTGTAAGCAAATTTCAAAGAAGCAGATTCCCCAGTGTTGTGATTAACTATTTTCTAACATAGGAAGGTGAGAATATTAAGACACTAGTGTACCAAGGTTTGCCCTAATATGAGACCTGTGTGCACTCGCTTATGGTCAAGTTCATGATGCTCAGGTCTTAGACACAATAAGGCCAGGAGCCACTCAGAAAGCTCCTCAAAGGACTTCACAACTGAAGAAAAGGTTCCTGGTCATGAATTTGAAGCAGCTGAGAGATATGCAGGCACCAGACAACCAGAAGGGGAATGTGAAGAAGGCCTGTATTAAGATTCATTGAGAGTCCTGAACAATTCAGAAACAGTTCGTTCAAACAATCTATTCTATTTCAGTAGAAATTACTGGTGGACCGTATGATAAAGATCAACAGTAAATTATCTCGGGTAAGAAATAACTTTTTAAGGTTTCTCTAGACTATTGAGATTTTTAGATGCTCATAAATTTTGTTTACTTCCAATTTAACTCAAGAAATATAAACATCTTATCTCCCAGATGACATAGGTACTAATTAGTTCTCTAGTAAAACAGAAAATAATAGAGGTGACAGGAAAAGGTTTTGTTAGGACTGGACAGATGGCTCAGTCAGTATAGTGGCTGCCATGAAAGTATGGGGACTTGAATTTGGATCCAAGAACCTATAACCCAAGCATCTGAGAACCACAGATAGGTCTCTTAAATGCATTGGCTAACCAGGCTGGCTGCAGCAGCGAGCTCCAGGTTCAGTGTGAGACTCCATCTCACAAAAACAGGTGGAGAGCTATAGTGGAAGATACCTGATGCTGACTTCTGGTCACCATGCACATATGTGTGCACACATAACCACATGTATATGTGGACACACCCGTATAAACATACATATAACTCTCCCCACATACACACACACAAACATACAAACACAATTCCTGATAGAAGCCTGTACAAAGTGTTGATACCCCATATTGTGCTTTTCTTCAGGATATGACAAGCAATAAGAGCCAACATGAGGGCTGGAAAGATGGCTCAGCAGTTAAGAGCACTGATTGCTCTTCCAGAGTTCAATTCCCAGCAACCACATGGTGGCTCACAACCATCTGTAATGGGATCTGATGCTCTCTCCTGGTGTGACTAAAGACAGGTACAGTGTACTCATATAAAATACATAAATCTTTAACAAAAAAAAGAGCCAACATGATTATGGTATGGATGGGAAGTGCTGAAACTTAGGTTTGCAAAAGAAGATCCATGAAGGTGACAAAGAGATTAGTTAGTGGCCCACTTTCCTTTTCTGATCCTGAACTCTAACCTCTGAGGAAAAGCCTTTGCAATTGGTGTCCCAAAGGGTTGCTTAATTCTTCCCTCCAGTTTAGATGGCTCATGGGTCAGCAAATGACCCTAGAATAAGCAATCGCCTCCAGAGCAGCAGGCTGGGCAAGGGGCCACATTCCATGATGCTTTGCCAGAGCAAAGGGACACAGGAAGAGGGCAGAAAGCACAAGTTACTTCTCCACAATAACCAAACAATTCTGTCTGCAGGTGAGACCATCTGAAAGCCAGTGTGCTTTTCTAGTTAGAGAAAAACTATCAAGAGTGCCTATAAAATAAATACAAGCTTTGAGATTCCCAGATGCCCTTGCAAAGTGAGAACTTTGCATTTCTGGGGTCAGTACGCTGCATTTGATGTGCTAGTTAATTAATTATCCTTCAACTTTTCATTCAGAAGCGCAGTCTGCTTAAAAAACGATTTCAAGGCCTAAACAACACAGGATTTCCAACTTTATTGCACGTTGTTTGTAACTCAGAAAAAAATGGACAAAGCCTGAAGCTTTCTGCTGGGAGCACTTTTGTTTCTCCTCCTTTGTTTTATTAACCTTTCCACAGCTGGTGCAGTTGAAAACACTCTTTCATCACATGCTTAGCAGAAGTTCAAGTGGCGCAGAGAGCACTACCAAGAATCTGACTGTGAGATTCACCGTCAAAATGTCATGTTTCATGTCGAATCCTTCTCCTATCTGGTACAGCCGACGGAAACAAAGGAAATGTGCATCAGGAAACGTTCTCCCCAAACCATCACCCACTGATTAGTCCCCAGTCAGAGCAACAGACCAGCGATATTTTCACATTCACACAGGAATTCAGAGCTGTCAGCTTACCAAGCAGCACGGCATTTTTTAAAATGCTATTTGAAATAGATAAAATATTTAAACCAGTATCAATGCTTGCTAGATCCCTTGTTTCTGTCTCTTTTTTATAGGCATTTTATATCTGTAAGCTATCTATTAATATCTTTTGTAGTCTATATGTTACTTTTGATGGTTTCTAAATATTCAGATTAATATGTACATCTACTATTGCCACAAGTGACACTGTCTAATGGAGTACTTACCATAAAGTTGGATGATCATTCAGGTTATTTTTCTTGGAAAAAAAATACATTGGAGGGGGGCAGAATTTCTCAAGTATATGGGATGGGGGAAAAACTATCTTTGTTATAAAAGAAGAACTTGTTTTCTTTGCTGTACAGAATTTTGACATACTCTTTTAGTGAATTTTCAGTGGAATCATCTCCCAGTTGTAGGAGCACATGGTACTTTCTATTCTATGGCATTCAATTCATAAATAGTTCAAGAGAAACTACTTCTGATGGTTGGTCTTTATTGTTAACTTGGCTAAATTTAGACTTGTCTAAGAGACATACCACTGGCCTTCGGCCCCTGCCTGGTCCCTGGGACTGGAGCAGACACAGAGTCGGTCTGCTCCTGTCCTGTGGAGAAA
>NW_021604721.1:2559136-2598663 GCF_004785775.1 Grammomys surdaster
ACATCTGGGAGCCAGGGACATCTAGGGCACAGCAGCTACCCAAACCCCGCCCCTCCGGAATTCCACTTCCCTTCGGCCCCTGCCTGGTCCCTGGGACTGGAGCAGGCACAGAGTAGGTCTGCTCCTGTCCTGTGGAGAAACTGAATCCTGAGTCATCGAGAAGCCACTACACTCAGAGCAGCTGAAACTGAATTCTGAGTCATCAGGGACCCACTGCACTCAGAGCAGCTGGAGCCACTGCACTCAGAGCAGCTGACACAGAGTTGGTCTGCTCCTGTCCTGTGGAGAATCCTGAGTCATCTAGGAGCCACTGCACTCAGAGCAGCTGAAACTGAATCCTGAGTCATCGAGAACCCACTGCACTCAGAGCAGCCGAGGAGCCACTGCACTCAGAACAGAAGGATTACCAGATCCAAGAGGTGGCCTGAGTCCCAGGAGTTCTTCCACCCGGGAGATTAGGGGCATAAGACCACAGAGACCTCTGGACTCCGAGGAGCTCTGCAATAAGCAAGATAACTGGAAATACAGATTCCAATCTTACACAGAGAGGGCAGGTACCACTAGAGTTACCCAGATGGCGAAAGGCAAGCGCAAGAACATAAGCAACAGAAACCAAAGTTTCTTGGCATCATCAGTGCCCAGTTCTCCCAATATAGCAAGCCCTGAACACCCCTTCACACCTGAAAAGCAGGATTCAGAATTAAAATCACTTCTCATGATGATGATAGAGGATTATAAAAAGGAATTAAGTAACTCCCTTAAAGAAATACAGGAGAGTACAAGTAAACAGATAGAAGCCTTTAAAGAGGAATCACAGAAATCCCTTAAAGAAATGCAAGAAAACACAAAGAAGGAATTAAACAAAAACATTCAGGATCTGAAACTGGAAATAGAAACAATAAAGAAAGTTCAAAGGGAGACAACCATGGAGATAGAAAACCTAAGAAAGAGATCAGGAGTCACAGACGCAAGCATCACCAACCGAATACAAGAGATAGAAGAGAGAATCTCAAATGCAGAAGATATGGTGGAAAATATTGACACAGTTGTCAAAGAAAATGAAAAAAGCAAAAAACTCCTAACTCAAAACATCCAGGAAATCCAGGACACAATGAGAAGACCAAACCTAAGGATAATAGGTATAGATGAGAATGAAGATTCCCAACTTAAAGGGCCAGTAAATATCTTCAACAAAATCATTGAGGAAAATTTCCCTAACCTAAAGAACAAGATGCCCATAAACATACAAGAAGCCTACAGAACACCAAATAGACTAGACCAGAAAAGAAATACCTCCCGTCACATAATAATCAAAACATCAGATGCACAAAACAAAGAAAAAATACTAAAAGCAGTAAGGGAAAAAGGTCAAGTAACATATAAAGGCAGACCTATAAGAATTACACCAGACTTCTCACCAGAGACTATAAAAGCCAGAAGAGCCTGGACGGACATCATACAGACCCTAAGAGAACACAATTGCCAGCCCAGATTACTATACCCAGCAAAACTCTCAATCAATATAGATGGTGAAACCAAGATATTCCATGACAAAACCAAATTTGCACAATATCTTCCCACAAACCCAGCACTTCAAAGGATAATGGATGGAAAACGCCAACACAAAGAGGGAAACTACAACCTAGAAAAAGCAAGGAAGTAATCTTCCAACAACCCCAAAAGAAGATAACTATACAAACATAACTTTACCTCTAATAACAAAAATAACAGGAAGCCACAATCATTTTTCCTTAATATCTCTTAACATCAATGGTCTCAATTCCCCAATAAAAAGACGCAGACTAGCAGACTGGATACACAAACAAGACCCAGAATTTTGCTGCATACAAGAAACACACCTCAGTGACAAAGACAGACACTACCTCAGAATAAAAGGGTGGAAAACAATTTTCCAAGCCAATGGTCCCAAGAAACAAGCTGGAGTAGCCATTCTAATATCAAATAAAATCGACTTCCATCCAAAATTAATCAAAAAAGATAAGGAAGGACACTTCATACTCATCAAAGGAAAAAGCTACCAAGGTGAACTCTCAATTCTGAACATCTATGCCCCAAATGCAAGGGCACCTACATACATAAAAGAAACTTTACTAAAGCTCAAAACACACATTACACCTCACACAATAATAGTGGGGGATTTCAACACCCCACTCTCAGCAATGGACAGATCATGGAAACAGAAACTAAACCGAGACACTTTGACATTAACAGAAGTTATGAACCGAATGGACTTAAGAGACATCTATAGAACATTTCATCCTAAAACAAAAGAATATACCTTTTTCTCAGCACATCATGGTACCTTCTCCAAAATAGACCATATAATTGGTCACAAAACAAGCCTCTACAGATACAAAAAGATTGAAATAATCCCTTGCCTCTTATCAGATCACCATGGAATAAGACTGGTCTTTAATAATGACAAAACCAATGGAAAACCCATGTGCACATGGAAACTGAACAACTCTCTACTCAATGATGACTTGGTCAAGGAAGAAATAAAGAAAGAAATTAAAGACTTTTTAGATTTCAATGAAAATGAGGACACATCATACCAAAACTTGTGGGACTCCATGAAGGCAGTGCTAAGAGGAAAACTCATAGCTCTAAGTGCCTACAAAAAGAAACTGGAAAGAGCACACACTAACAAGTTGACTGCACAACTAAAAGCTCTAGAACAAAAAGAAGCAAATACACCCAGGAGGAGTAGAAGGCAGGAAATAATCAAACTCAGGGCTGAAATCAACCAAATAGAAACTGAAAGAACAATACAAAATATCAATAAAACCAGGAGTTGGTTCTTTGAGAAAATCAACAAGATAGATAAACCGTTAGCCAGATTAACCAGAGGGCACAGAGACAGTATCCAAATTAATAAAATCAGAACTGAAAAGGGAGACATAACAACAGAAACGGAAGAAATTAAAAAAATCATCAGATCCTACTACAAAGGCCTATACTCAACAAAACTGGAAAACCTGGATGAAATGGACAATTTCCTAGACAGATACCAGGTACCAAAATTAAACCAGGAGCAGATAAACCACCTAAATAGTCCCATAACCCCTCAGGAAATAGCAGCAGTCATTAAAAGTCTCCCCACTAAAAAAAGCCCAGGACCAGATGGTTTTAGTGCTGAATTCTATCAGACCTTCAAGGAAGACCTAATACCAATTCTCTTCAAACTATTCCACAAAATAGAGACAGAAGGAACACTACCCAATTCGTTGTATGAAGCTACAATTACACTCATTCCCAAACCCCACAAGGACCCAACAAAGAAAGAGAACTTCAGACCAATCTCCCTTATGAACATCGATGCAAAAATACTCAATAAAATTCTAGCAAACCGAATCCAAGACCACATCAAAACAATCATCCATCATGATCAAGTAGGTTTTATCCCAGGAATGCAGGGTTGGTTCAATATTCGGAAATCCATCAATGTAATCCACTATATAAACAAACTTAAAGAAAAAAACCATATGATTATCTCACTAGATGCTGAGAAAGCATTTGACAAAATTCAACATCCCTTCATGATAAAAGTCTTGGAAAGATCAGGAATTCAAGGCCCCTACCTAAACATAGTAAAAGCAATTTACAGCAAACCAGTAGCCAACATCAAGCTAAATGGAGAGAAACTTGAAGCAATCCCACTAAGATCAGGGACTAGACAAGGCTGCCCACTCTCCCCCTACCTATTCAATATAGTACTGGAAGTCTTAGCCAGAGCAATTAGACAACAAAAAGAAGTCAAAGGGATACAAATAGGAAAGGAAGAAGTCAAAATATCGCTATTTGCAGATGATATGATAGTATACTTAAGTGACCCCCAAACTTCCACCAGAGAACTCCTAAACCTGATAAACAACTTCAGCAAAGTGGCTGGTTATAAAATCAACCTAAACAAATCAGTAGCCTTCCTCTACATGAAAGATAAACAGACTGAAAAAGAAATTAGGGAAATGACACCCTTCACAATAGTTGCAAATAATATAAAATACCTTGGTGTGAATCTAACCAAGCAAGTGAAAGACCTGTATGACAAGAACTTCAAGTCTCTGAAGAAAGAAATTGAAGAAGATCTCAGAAGATGGAAAGATCTCCCATGCTCATGGATTGGCAGGATTAATATAATAAAAATGGCCATCTTGCCAAAAGCAATCTACAGATTCAATGCAATCCCCATTAAAATCCCAACTCAATTCTTCACAGAGTTAGAAAAGGAAATTCTCAAATTCATATGGAATAACAAAAAACCTAGGATAGCGAAAACTATTCTCAACAATAAAAGAACTTCGGGAGGAATCACCATCCCTGACCTCAAGCTGTACTACAGAGCAATAGTGATAAAAACTACCTGGTATTGGTACAGAGACAGGCAGGAAGATCAATGGAATAGAATTGAAGACCCAGAAATGAACCCACACTCCTATGGTCACTTGATCTTTGACAAAGGAGCTAAAACTGTCCAGTGGAAAAAGGACAGCATTTTCAACAAATGGTGCTGGTTCAACTGGAGGACAACATGTAGAAGAATGAAAATTGATCCATTCTTATCCCCTTGTACAAAGCTCAAATCTAAGTGGATAAAGGACCTCCACATAAAACCAGATACACTGAAACTAATAGAAGAGAAGGTGGGGAAAAGCCTCGAATACTTGGGCACAGGGGAAAAGTTCCTGAACAGAACTCCAATGGCATATGCTCTAAGATCGAGAATTGACAAATGGGACTTCATAAAATTACAAAGTTTCTGTAAGGCAAAGGACACTGTCAATAGGACAAAACGACAACCAACAAATTGGGAAAAGATCTTTACCAATCCTTCATCTGATAGAGGGCTAATATCCAATATATACAAAGAACTCAAGAAATTAGACTCCAGGCAACCAAATTACCCTATTAAAAAATGGGGTATAGAGCTTAACAAAGAATTTTCAACAGAAGAAACTCGAATGGCCGAGAAGCACCTAAAGAAATGCTCGGCATCCTTAGTCGTCAGGGAAATGCAAATCAAAACAACCCTGAGATTCCATCTCACACCAGTCAGAATGGCTAAGATTAAAAACTCAGGTGATAGTAGATGCTGGCGAGGGTGTGGAGAAAGAGGAACACTCCTCCATTGTTGGTGGGACTGCAAGATGGTGCAACCACTTTGGAAATGAGTGTGGCGGTTCCTCAGAAAATTGGACATAGCATTACCCGAGGATCCAGCTATACCACTCCTAGGCATATACCCAGCAGGTGCTCGAACATATAATAAGGACATATGCTCAACTATGTTCATAGCAGCCTTATTTATAATAGCCAGGAGCTGGAAAGAACCCAGATGTCCTTCAACTGAGGAATGGATTAAAAAAATGTGGTATATTTACACAATGGAGTATTACTCAGCTATTAAAAACAATGAATTTGAGAGGTTCCTAGGTAAATGGATGGAACTAGAAATTATCATACTGAGTGAGGTAAGCCAATCACAAAAGAACACACATGGTATTCACTCACTGATTATTGGATATTAGCCCAGAACCTTAAAATGCCCAAGATGCAACTCACAGGCCACATGAAGTCCATAAAGAATGAAGACCAAGTGGGGGTGATTCGGTCCTTCTTAGAAGGAGCAACAAAATACTCAAGGGAGCAAATATGGAGACAAAGCGAGGGACAAAAACTGAAGGAGGGGCCGTCTGAAGACCTTTCCACCTGAGTATCCATCCCATGTGCAGTCACCAAAGGTCGATGCTGATGTGGAAGTCAGGAAGTGCATGCTGATAAGAGCCTGATATGGATGTCTCCTCAGAGGTCTTCAAGAGTCTGACATATTCAGAGGCAGATGCTCACAACTAGCCATTGAAGTGATCATGGGGTTCTCAATGGAGGAGTTAGAGTGAAGACTGAAGGAGCTGAAAGGATTTGTGGCCACATGAGGAGAGCAACAATACCAACCAACCAGAGCTCCCAGGGTCTAAACCACCAGCCTGGGAGCACTTATGGAGGGATCCAGGGCCTTAGCTGAATATATAAGAGTGAAGGGCCCTGCTGGGCACAGGTGGAAGATGAGATCCTTGACCTCATGAAGGCTGGACGCCCCAGGTGGTGGGAGTTTTGAGGGTGGGGAGGTGGGAGTGGGGGGGTAGATAGAGGTTACATCCACAAAGAAGAAGGAGGAGGTGTGAGGGGATTGGGGGTTCCTGGGTGGGTGGGGGATGGGGTAAGGGGACAACATATGAAATGTAAATAAAACATCCAATAAAAAAATTAAAAAAAAAAAAAAAAAAGAGACATACCACTGGGTGTATCTTGGTTGTGGGGGAAAAGGATTTTGGAGAGGGTGAACTGAGGAGAAACTTGCCTTTTCTGTGGCCAGCACTGTCCTATGGGTTGTGATTTAAGAGTGAATAAAAAGGAGAAAAAAAACTGAGACCCAACATTCATATCTCTCTGGTTCTTGACTATAGACACAATAGAATCAGCTACTGCATATCCCTGTCACCACAGCCAGAGTGACTCTTGGTACCATGTCTTCCCCTCTTTGGTCCTCTTAGACTATGAATCAAAAGAAACCTTTCCTTCCTTCCTTTCTACGTGTTCTGTGACAACAACTAGAATGATAACTAACTCAACCTCCTATCCATTGTGACAAGGCGGCACAGAGGCAAAGATTACTCAACATAACATCCAGTCATGCATGTATGCAGCTCATAACTCAATCAAAAGACAAGTGTTTATTTAACATCTACTCTGTGAACCTGGGCCTAAACAGACACACCTATAATCCTAGCACTTGAGAAGCCAGGGATTGGAAATCTCAGCTACATAGCAAGTTTGAGGTAATCTTGGGCAACATGTGATGTTGTAAAGAGCAGGAAGTTAGTACAGGCTTATTAGAAAAAGGGAGTGAAGAGGCTTTACCAGCAGCTGACTGAGACAGATGCAGATATTCATAGCCAAGCATTGAACTGAGGCCAGGGATCTCTATGAAAGAGTTAGGGGAAGGACTGAAGGAACTGAAGGGGATTGCAACCTTATAGGAAGACCTACAGTGTCAACTCACCTTGACCCCTGTGAGCTCTAAGAGACTAAGCCACTAACCAAACAGCATACACAGGCTGATCTGGGGCCTTGGCCTATATGTAGCTTGTCTGGCCTCACTGGGCAAGGATGTGCCTAATCCTATAAAGACTTGATGCCCCAGGGAAGGGGGAAGATGTGTGTGTGCAGGGTGGGAGGGAGTGGTGCAAGGGTCAGTGCAGTGATGAAGGGAACCCTCTCAGAGGTGGAAGAGGAAGGGGGAAAAAGAACTTCGAAGAGGGGACTGGAAGTGGGAGCAACATTTGGGGTGTAAATAAATAAAATAAGAAGAAGAAAGAAAAGGAGGTAAAGAAATCTTAGAGAGTACAGTTAAATATGTATGAGACAGAAGTAGAACGGTGTGATACTGAAATTTAAGGTTTAAGAGGTGATAGAGGTAGAAGATGAGGTGTAGAGGAGGAGAGTTAACCCAAATCAAGGACACATTGGGGGTGGGGAGAGTAACCCTATAAAAATCTTCCATTTTATAAGCTAACTTAAAATCTAATTGTCTTAGTTACTAAAGAATTTTGTATGTGCATATATGTTTTAATCAAGTTCACCCCTATTTTCTCCTTTCCAATTCCCCGCTAATCCTCCTTTCAAGATTCACTTCCATTTTCATGTGTTCCTATTTTGTTTTGTTTGTCTTGTTTTGTAACCCACTAAAACTGAGTTGTATTGACAGTATGTTTCTGAGTGTAGAGACATCTACTAGAGCATGAGTAGCCTCTCTGAAACTACATTCTTAATGAAAACTGACTTTCCCTCTCCGACAACTATCAGTTGTGAATAGTTCCACAGCTACCAGAGAGACTTCCTGACCCCTCACCCATTCACATTGGGGTTCTGTCTGGCTTGAACTTATATAGGTCTCATGATTGCTTTCACAGCTACTGTAAAACAATGTGTGTGATGGTCCTGTTGCTTCTTAAAAATGCTGTTGCCTTGTGATCAGCTACTGTTTATTAACCAATGGCCTCTGATAAAAGTAAGTCAGTTTTTATTATGTCCACTTAGCACAATAACAATAGCAGATTCTTTTCTAGGCCTATAGCCTATCCAGTTCTTGTATCTAATTATGGCAACAGGTATGTTCCTATCTTGTGAGCAGGCCTTAAAGCTGATCAGGAAGTGGTTGGTTACTGCCATAACATTCATGCCATTATTGTTCCAATTGTTGTAGCTGGCAGAGGTGCACATCTGGGCATGATTGATGATCACCTTTCTTCTCTGATAGCATAGAACCTTCTAGCACAAGGAAAGCCAGTGAGTAGTGACAAAGCTTCCAGGTTGATACTAGCTTGATGTCTCTAAGTTCTGTGATTCAAGTATGCAGCATCTTCAGCATAGGGTCTAACTATCAAATTTTGAAGGATAATCAATAACAATGGTGATAGCCTACAGTGTTTAAAGAGTCTATAGTACCCCATTGACAAAAAAATCTCCAAATATAATTTAAAAATAAAAGAGTCTTGAAAGATATGTCTTAAGTGGGTGAATAATGATACTCCCAGAAGTTAAGTTATTGAAAATCTTAGTGCTAGGGATAGGGTCAGGTTGGCCTAATGTTGCTTGTATTCAAATGTTAGTTTGGGGGCCCAAGACTGGTTACCCCACAGATGAGAGAGTCCACATGTAAGATACTAAGTGACCCTGCCCCCCAGTTAATTGTAGTTGGTAAATAAAGATGCCAACAGCTAATAGCTAGACAAAAGAGACATAGGTGAGGTTGAGGTTTCTCAGACTTGGAGGAGAGGAGCACAAACAGGAGGGATAAGGAGAAGCCTCCATGGTAGAAGAAGAATGTACAGAAAGCAGAAGGAGAGCAGCCATGGACTAAGGGCCAGCAGAACATGGCCCAGAGGGCTGCCCAATTGAAGATAAGAGCAGTTCAGATAAAACATAATAAATAGTAAGTGATAATTTGTGGTTATTGATCAGAAAGTAGATCCTAACAACATGGATGGTAGATAGCTGCCCAGCTATTGTGCTGCCTAAAACATATTACAAACATAAAGGCTTTCATCTGGGAACATAAATGAAGAAGCCCAGGCCAGAATTTTAATACTTTTCACTACATTTACCTCTCAAAAAATATATACAAAAGCTACTGTCATTGCTCTCAGTTGCCCACCATATAGCTAGATGATAAGACTCTATTGCTGAAAACACCACTCACTTTGATTATATATAGGACAAAGAATGTTTTTACTCAACTGTGAAACTTGTAATCTACAAGGGCAGTCTTTCAGATAAGATATGCTCACTGGTGCAATGGTGAATAACTGCTGTGAGAAAACCAACCACGTTCTGACTCGATATTATGCCCACTCCACAGGAAGAATCCAGTTATGATTGTGAACATGAGGTCAAAAGCCCATGGCAGAGGAGATCAGAGATCCTAGAGGGGAACCTCTTATCATTACTTTGTTAAGTGAACATGGTACCAAAATGCCTTCTAAATATTTTTTTTTATACCCACAGATTGATGCTGCTCTCAGCTATAGTCATAGAAACTTTTATTTGCAAAGGATAATGTAGACAAGTGCTGAAAAAAACTGATTCCTAAATACTAAGCCCTGAGCAGGACATCTATAACATCCTGGCCAAAGCCCAGGAAACATGCCAGAAGAGAGGGAAAAAAGCATAAGAGTCAGAATGGAAAGGAATGCCATACGAAATGCTATTTTCTGATACGGCTGATGCCCCCAAAGAACTCACAGTAACAATGGATTCTTGCATAAGAACTGCACAAGACTTGGCTCAGGAATACTCCACCATGGATGGGTAAGGCTCATAAAGCCCCACCTCTCTCTGAGGAAGTATTGTGTGTTCATGGTTGCTAGGGAGGGTTCAATCATATTTATTGGTGGTATAGTTCTGATAATTATACTTGCTTGAGTAAATAGTCCCCACCCACATTCACATAAACAAATCTAATTAAACACAGTGTGCTTCAAGAGGGTGAGGGAAGCCATGAAGGTAGAGGGAAAGAACAATGGGTTTGATGGGAGGAAAAAGAGAGGATAACAGGAGGAATATGATTAAGCTGTACAGATAGATTAGTAGATAGACAGACAGACTGGCAGAAAATTGAGAAAGAATAAATAAATTAAGCAAAAAACAAGAGCTTACTATGTGTCTGGCATGGTCGAACAATGTAGACAGCTTGTTCTACTTAATTTAATGGAGGAAATGAGACTTGAAATGAAAATACAAGCTCAACGGGTAACAATGAGTTCTGTGAAGAAACTTGAAGCAAGGTGACAGACTAAGCATGGCCAAACTGGTCCTTGAAATCAGAGAGCTAGAAGTCCCTCTGAAGGTGCTTATAGCTAAGTTCTCCCTAGAGAGAAAACAACCTTGTAAACATGTGACAAGATGTAAAGCCCATGGGGGAGTGATGAGACAAAAAAAAATATTATAGAGATGAACACCTTTGCAGCTCTTTAAGGGTAACAACATCCCCTTTGGATTTGTACTTCATAGTTATCTGCTGCACAGAGTCATAACATAAACTTCAGCTGTTAAATAATAGAGTACTTCCCTGACGACTGACGAGCAGCCTTTGCATTAAGTCTCCTGAATGCTCCCCATCCCCATCATTTCCCTCAATATCTCCAAGCCACTTCATGACACAGTGAATAGTTGACACAGTACAGCAAGGAACTCAGCAGGCAGCAGCAGCTTCACTGGCTACATGCTAAGCTTTTGAGCATTGCTGCTCTTATCACTAGACATGTGTATTGTATAATGGTATAGCAGATATGCTCCTCCATGTTGATGCTGCTATCTCCAAATGAATTAGACAAACCTATCTGGATGAAGAAGTACATGAGTCTAGGTATGGTTTATGGATGAAGTGATGAGGATTTCCCAGTGGAACTGGGGCTTAGAAAAAGAAAGGATTAAAAGAAGCCAGCTTTAGGCATACAGAAGGTGATAGGGTTGTTTATTTAGATAGAGAAAAGTGGGGAGCTGTGAGGTTTTGAAGAAGAACCTTTGTTCATGATTCAAACCTAACCTGGATTTACAGAAATATGTATGAGACAAAAGAAGAAAGGAGGAGGAGGAGGAGGAGGAGGAGGAGGAGGAGGAGGAGGAGGAGGAGGAGGAGGAAAAGAACACGGAATGATTCATCAGAGCCTTAGGACAATCCTTACCCCATTAACCTGTGGCATTAATAGCTACTGCCATACTTCACTGGTTGTCATAATACAACAAGGTAACAGATAGGAATCATTTTATTTTTGCCGGGAAAATGTGAGCCACTATCAGTGGTATGCCATTGACAGCATCATTCATACACATTCAGCCATCCTTGGTGCTTCCTAGTTCTCTGCAGACAGTGACACGAAAGGTAGATATCCTGACACTGTCCACGATAAACACATGGAGACATAGAAGATAATGGTAGCAAATAAACTCTCCTGGAGTAGGACAGTGTATCAATGGTGTGCATCTCATGTTTGCAGACAGTCTGTCAACTGGCCAGTTTTCTTAGCACTACCTGGACCAGTCCTGATATCTCTATGTTAGGTAAATAGAATTGACTACAATTACTGTCTTACCTGATAAGAGCTGGTGATCTAACTGACAACTGCCACATGCTTTTTGAATTTTCTTCTCATGTCTCTGGGCAGGTTGAGTCTGCATGTACAAAGCATGCATCATATTTGCAAGGCTCCCCTTATGGGGTTGAAGCAAGAATCAAATGAAATGACACATGAGAAGATGGTATTTAAAAGTGCTTTCTACCAATGAGATGTGTAGTAGACACTGTAGAAATTATTTACAAGCTACAAAGATGTTGGTATTTGTCTTGTATCTTATTACCACACCCCATGGCAACCACAGCATCTAATATTTATTCCAATGCATTTACCATCCTTTACTGGATTAAATGAATTACTATTGAAGACAGCAGATCACAAGAATATCATGTGTCTAATTTACTGTACCTAGAGCTTAAGTTCAAAGTTTTAGCATGATTCCTAAGGTACTTTACACCTTACCCACTCTATCAAACAACCTTTAAAAGTTTCAGTAGTTCAAATTCTTTGCCAATAACTTTCAGCTTTCTCTTCCCTACTTCCTTAAGGAATGAACAACATAGCTTCCTGAAGCTTAATAAAGGCTAAACAAAATTCTACAGTCATCATTTGGAGTAAAACTGCCAAGTTGGAAGCCAAGCTCTCTGGCTGACCTTGAGTAAGTTGGTTAACTGCTAGGTGCTCCTAAGAGAGGAGGAAATTGATGGTATCACCTCAAGGACTATCATTAGGAGGAAATAAGCCACCGTTGATCACATGAGGTGTAGAGGGCACTGTCAAGCACCATCTTACATATGATACAACCTGTTCACAATTCTATACTATTCCCCAAGTACCTTTAGTATTAGCACCTTTCTCACTCAGGTATAGATAAAATATAGAACTCTGCAGGTATAAACAAATAAATGGCCTTATTGAATTCTAACTGTTCACTCCCAACACAGTGTGAAATTCCTGATGACAGAGTCCAGATATGTTTGCTTTGAGTCCCTGCTGACCATATTCCATGGCACACGATATGCACCTCACAATTTCTATTTGTTTTTATGGTTCTCAGGATTGAACTCTGGCCTTCACACACATGCTAGCAAGCACTCTACTACAGATCTGCACTGCCATGGCCTCACAAATGTCTGTTTAATCAGTGCATTTTATATGAATACATTCTAACAGAGCAGCAGATCCCATTTGAATTAGAGACAAAGATCCTTTCAAATCACATATGCTTTAAAATATTCCTAACAAAATCTTGACTGGATAGCCCTCACTTCCTCCTTAATTCCTCCTTACTCAAATGTTTGGTAAATAATCACCTTATTCACCTTATTGCCTTCTTGTCTCCTCAACTAATCATCCTAAGTGCCTACCACTCCATAGACATGATTATGTTTTGGGTCATTCATTATATATACATAGAATTCCAACTCATGATGTTAGATTAATAATAACCCATCATTTCTACTCAAAAGTGCCACTGTCAGTTAATTTATAAAATATGGACACTGCCTGTCTTCTTTGCTTCACAGGTGTATTATAAACCAAAGCTACCGATGCAAACAAGTGCACTGAAAATAATCATTACCATGTGTTAAGACTTAGAATTTCCTGGCCTATGGAACAAGGTGTGAATTGTTATAGTTCTTACCAAACGCTACTGTAACTCAAAGAACAACTGTAAAATAATAGCTTGTTCACAGATATTTTCAAAATAAACAGGTAAAAGAATGAATGTCATCTGGTATATCTGTGGAGAATTTGGGCTGGATAGCTTCAACTATTGCAACATTAGGATCTAGAAGACAAGAAGAAAAATCACACTTTCTAGCAAAATACAGCAGTCTCTAAAATCATGTGTCACCCCTCAAAGCTGATAAGCCTATTGGTTTTTTAATGGCTGCACCTTCAAACATAGTCTTCTTGTCTAAATTTTCATGTGACTAAGAAGCCATCTCATGAATCACACTATGTGTGTGTGTGTGTGTGTGTGTGTGTGTGTGTGTGTGTGTGTAGAAGACATGGCTTTTATGCTTAGCCAGGATTTAGGCATGGAGACAAATCAATGACATCAGCTGCAATTTAACATAAGACACAGTAGACTCATCCTACAGTTTGTGGATAAGGAAAAGAAAGATGGACGTATGCTCTGTCCTCCTGCCAGAGTAAACCATGCAGCAAAGCACACAGATGTAAAGCTCATGACTCATCATCGAGTTCAACTCTCTTTACAATTATGAACAGATGTTCATTAATAATTGCCTTTTATTTTTTTGAGACAAGGTCTCTCTACATAGTCCTGACTATCCTGAAACTCATTATGTAAACCAGGCAGGATTTGAACACACAGAGGTCCACCTGCCTCTACCTCCTAATTATTACAAGTAAAGGCATGTGAAAACATGTCTAGCCACTGTTTTAATAATTATCATTTACTCAAGAAGATCTAATAGATGTATTTATGTATGTGCATCTATGGCTACTATCATTTTACCAGACACCCTAACTTGTTAATATACCATGAGGGAAATTGACCAAGTAGTAATAATGACATATGCCTAAAACAGAAATGTTGAAAAGATATTAGTAAAGAAAAAAAGCAGGACTTAGGATGGTGGCTCAAAGTATAGCTCAGAATTATAGTTCTTACATAGCGTGTGTGAGACCCTAGTTTGATCTGTAGCACAGCCAAAGAATAAGTAAAAATCAAGCTGTCATCTACTTGTAGATTAGAGAGACACACATATGTAGCCATTAGAAGGTAGTTTAGTGAATACATTCTTTCTTCTTAATATATATTTATATACTTTATGAACATACAAATTTTTTATAAAAGTTGGATAAATACACTTGAAGATCACTAAAAAAAGCTAAAATACAGGTTGTAAAGTGAAAATTATCTTAATAGCTTTAAATGTATTTTATAGAAAGGTTATAGTTTTAAATATATTTTATAGAAAAGTTACATTATTAAATAACATATTTATCTCATTCATTCTATGCACCAAATTGCATCGTTTAAATAGGAAGGTGAATAAAGGGAGGAAGGGAGAAGGGAAAGAAGGAGGAGTCAGTGTAATGCCACCCAATTCATGTGCCGCTGATTGAACTGAGATGAGCTCTGTTCTGATGTACCTTGGAACATGGCTGGCTATTGCTCTGTCTAGTTATCTTGTTGTTTCTCACAATTCATGTATAACTCTCCTTTTAACACCCTAAACCCTTGTTGGACATAAACAATACAAATACTAACCTGAAGACGTAATATTGTTATATAGCTCTAGTATTTCACAGCTCAGGGCAGTTTTGCCCCCAGAGTTTACATGGCAATGTCAACAGACATTGATATTTGTTCCAACTCTAGGGTAGGGTGAGTGGTTATCAAGAATCGTGCTAGTAGTCTGTTCAAAATGTTAGTAAGCGACAAGGTTGAGGAGCCATATGGTGCTATAGAGGAGGCATCTATAAACAAAAGGGACCTAGAACCTACAGGATGTGATGGCCAAGATCAACAGCTCAGCCTTCAAATTCAGATGGATAGCTCCTCCTGGACATCCTCACTCATGTGACTGTGGCTTAGGGCATGATGGTGCCTCATGGCAGATTTGTTGACTGATTCATCGAAGCATGCAATCATGCATGGACCCTATCAACCAGGATGTAGCAGATCACTTAATGTTTAAATGACTTGAAATCACATTTGAGTGATGGCTGAGAGATGGCATCTTGGGTGAACTGTTCTGGTATTTTGTGCCAGAAATTGTCACTGACATGAGGAGGAATTTGGAATCAAGCAAAGAATGCTGTGATGACTTATCAGTCTAAGTAACTTCAACTCACACAGTTATTATCACCATTTGTGTACACAATTGTCATTTTCCCCTCATCTGTGATGCATTTGGGAAATGAAGGAAAGCCAGTGACATCACTGTACTATTTGGAGGATCTTGTAACATTTGCACTACATGCCTTGTCATCAGGAGTTATTAATTGATTTCATCTTGACTCTGAATGAAGACAAATGACATGTGGGTACCTCAGCTTGAAAGATGTGTTTAGGAGTTTCTGCTAATGAGAATAATTTTGGAATTGCTAAAACATGGCCTGCCCCTCTCACTTGGAGCTTTTGCTATTCTGCTTTAGTCCTCTTAATTGAGATATGCCCTTCCTCCAACACTGAAAACCTTTTCCCAGTCTGTCCTGTGTCAGGAAGTTTGCATCTTCACAAGAAGGTATAGCAACCAGGTCTACCATTGTAAAACATTTCCTGCTGCATCACATTCTTTAAGTTGTTTCCACTGAATTGTGGGCATCTAAATAGAATCTACTGGTAAATGTGATACTGTGACCTGGTGTTTATAGGTGTGGCACATGGCAGGTGCCTATAAATGATCATGAGCTTATTTATTCAATTGTCCAGACTTAAATTGTATGGAAGGAAAATGATTTGAGCTAATTTTATATAAGGAGGTAAAATGACCAGCCTTTTAAAAGCCTGCATATGTTGCCCCAAAACCATATTTAATAGTACGGTTTTGGTCAGAGAGACAGTAGAATAGGAATCAGATTCTAGAATAAAAATACTTCCTAGGTTCCTCTGTTTATGACTCAAAGGTCAAAGTCATGACTTTTCCATGCCTTAGACCTCACTGCTCTGGGAAGAATAAAGCTGTGGCCGGTATGTTGTTTGGTACAGAAGTGGTAAAAGTGTTCTTGAAAATAGAAATGGGCTGGGCAGTGATGGTGCATGCCTTTAATCCCAGCACTTGGGAGGTAAAGGCAGGCAGATTTCTGAGTTCGAGTCCAGCCTGCTCTACAGAGTAAGTTCCAGGACAGCCAGGGCTACACAGAGAAACCCTGTCTCGAAAAACAAAAAACAAAACAACCCCCCCCCAAAAAAAGCTAAAAAGAAAATAGAAATAGCTTTCTTAGCGTATAGCTGAAACTGAATGTGGTAGTACACTCTTGAAACCCTACCACTTAGAAAGATGAGGCAGGAAGACCACAAGTTTGAGGCCGGCCTGGGCTAAATAGTAAAAACTCTGTCTTAAAAAGCAAATAAACAAAATGTAGCTGAATATATAAAATATATACCGGGCATGGTGGCACACCTTGATGCCAGGACTCTGGAGTCAGAGGCAGACAGATTTTTGTGAGTTCAAGGCCAGCCTGATCTCCAAGTTCCAGGACAGCCAAAGCTGTTATATAGAGAGAAACCTTGTGTCAAAACCAATAGATAGATAGATAGATAGATAGATAGATAGATAGATAGATAGATATAAGTAATAATGCCACAGCAGAGTGGAGTCCAGAAGGCTTTCCACACCAGCGGGTCCCACAAACAGGAGAAAAGTCTGGAGTTCTAAAGGCTGGAGGCTTTGGTGGTGACAGGCCCTAATGACACGAGAAAATCCTTTGTTCCAAATGGGTTTATTTTCTTGGCAGATGGTAGATGGATCTGGATGTACCCACCGTGAAACTCAGGGCAGACTTGAGTTAAAAAGGGAGAGAGAAAGTGGGGAGGGTCTGGGGAAGAATGCTTAATTGGCTCCACCCTCTGGCCTTCATTAGTATGTAAATCTCTCTAGTGCCTGAGGCCTGTAGTCACACCCTCTACCTGTGCACTTTGGGAGGGTCTTGTAATGGCCTACGTGACTGAAAAATGTAGGTCCATGAAGACTAGACTGCGTGTCAGGACCCTGTGTTCTGGGGACTTGGCCAAACACCTGTCGTTTCTCCCTTGGAGTCTCCAGGTTCCAGGCCCATACCCAGTCAAGAACCAAGATACCCTTACGCAGTCCCACAGACAGATAGATAGATAGATAGATAGATAGATAGATAGATAGATAGATGATAGATAGATACAATATTTAGTTGACTGTTAACAATACAGCACAATTTAGAATAAATACCTATTTTATTCCCACAAATTCATGTCTTATATTACCTGAACCTATTGTATTAGTCTCTTAGTGCCAGTTTCCAATTTTACTCTCCAGTATTTTCTGGTACTTTGTTCATTCTCTCTGAAGAAGAATAAAATTTAAGTTTGTGGCATATAAAAATGCCTTCCACACTTAGCAGAAAACAATCTTCCAATCCTGCAAACAAAACAAGCTGTGATATCACCCAACCTGTCTCTCCTCCACCTTCTACCCTGCTCCATATGCATCTTGCAGAGTTAGTCATCTGGAGTGCCATTCCCCCCCTGACTCACAGATATATCAGACAGAGAGGAATGAGTTTCCATAGAGTCTGAAGGACAAGACTTTCTCCCTCTCTGAAGCACAAGAGGCTTCCTGGGGTCCTCATATCATTACTTCAAACTCAAAGATCCCAGGTTGACTGTTCTCATGATTCCCGACTGTTGTTTCATACCCAGAAGAGGACAGGTCTTGAGCAGTCTCAGGTGGAGGTAAGAGGAGGAGCATGCACCCTGGGTGATGTTTCCATGCCACTATTATTCACTCCAAAACCAGACTTCTGAGATTCTGGAATACACAGCAATTATTCTGATTTACTTTAAACCTATCAAGTTTTGTTGCTTAAAGCTTACAGTATTCTAAACTGTCCAGGATCAAGCTGGTTGGAGTAAGAAACTCTCTGCTCCTCTGGTCCTCTCATCCTATCACTGGCATGACCCACATCATTCCCCACAATTTCCCCCAAAATTCCCAGATTCAAAGATAACAGTCAGAAGATACTTCCTTGCTCTTGGAGGAATCCATTTGAATTACTTTCAGAGCAATTACTACCTTGTATTTTCCCAAGACCAGAAAGGAAAACAAAACAAAAGAAAAAACAAAAACAAAAACAAAAACAAACAAACAAAAAAAGGTCTTCTATATTAAAGGAAGCAAATGGCATGAAGCCCAAAGACAAGCTGTTGTACTTTTTCCACTCCAAATGATGCTCAAATACCAGCTGGTTTCTTTTCAGCAGTTTGCCACAACATCTAATAATCTGAGTGCATGCTGTTCTGGTAGCTGCCTGAAGTCTAAATTGCCGTGAACACCCGTTCCTAATCAGGGAGATCTTGATTGGAACTAAATTTGTTCTCTGTGTAGAAATCACTCATGTTCCTAAAAGCAGTTTTTCCTCTGGTCAAATTAGCTGTATAAATATTGCAAATAAAAATATATGTAGGAGCAAGTGGCTTACAAATACAAAGACAAATACATTTCCTTATAAATGATCCATTTTACCCCAAATTCGCATAGATCTTGCAAATAAAGGGAGCCTGGGAAACATTAGTACACACAAACAACGGGTACCCATAAACTGCCCCAGAGTATAACCAAACTCTAACCAGTGGAGAGTTTGTTTTTAAAAAGAAAATGTATAGAAAAACATGGAAAAGAATAAAAGAAACTTGTAGGCATATGTTTAAATGCTAAAAAGGAAAAAATAAATTTTGAAAAATAAGGGTGATAGCACTGGAACAAGCGTGGATTAAGGGTCTCCTTGGCTTTTCCAAGTTCCATCTTTAACATGTTTCTGCCCTACTGTAAGCAGGTTACTCGTCCTTTCATAATTTCTAAGAAACTGTGATTTAAATCTGTGTGCTGCTTATATAGGGAATAGATAAAAAACGGCCAAGATCTCTTATTATTCTATGAAGCCTAAGAGGTTCTTCTCCAGTGGTGGTGCCTTCTCTCCTAAGGACACAGACTGTATTACAGGAGGTTCAAAGACATGCAGATGCACAATTATAAGATCAGGGCACTCTGGGGAAATCCCTTGCCTTCTCCACATCATCAGGACCATTAAACATAACTGAAATTTTGACTTATGTCCATACAAGGGAGAAGTCAGTGTTGAATTCAGTTGCTCACTTTCCCTGCCTCTCTCTCATTGTGACATTCACTCCAGATCTGCTCTTTTTATTTTTGTATAAGAAAGTTTGACATAAGGGTTGGAAAGATGGCTCAGTGGTTAAGAGTACTAGCTGCTCTTCTAGGGGATCATAAGTTCAATTCCCAGCACCTACATGGTGGTTCACGACCATCTATAACAGGATCTGATACCCCTTGTGGCATGAGTGTATATATGCAGACAGAAGACTCACATGAAATACGTAATGGAATTTTTTAAAAGAAAAACAAAAGGGGAAAGGAAATAATCACACTGAGTATCCAAACTGTTTCAGACCAGTTACACTTTGCTTATCCAGAGAAGGTCTCCCAGACAGAGGTGATTGTATTCTGATACTAAGAGTGACTAATGAAGACTCCAATCCCTCTTTGGGAAAAGGGGATTTTCAAGCAGCCAGTCTGATTACTGGTGTGAGGAAAAGGCCTATGTGATCATGTAATCACACTGAGAATTACTGACTGGTACCTGCTCCATCACAAGTCAACATATTTAATGTGCAAATTTTTCAAATAGAAAATAATAAGCAGCTATTTTTAATTATTTTCAGGTGCAGATTGGCAATAAAATTGATTGTGTTTTACTTAATTAAAAAAAAAGTCTAGTAAATTAAGCAGCCTAAATGTGTGTGTATTCATTTATAGAGATTTATGGTCTTCTTTGGGTAAGTACCAAAGTTATGCTACTTATGTATTTTTTTAAGTAATATTATTGCTCTAAACATCATTCGTTTTTTTGTTTCTTTTTTTATTGGATGTTTTAATTACATTTCATATGTTGTCCCCTTATCCCATCCCCCACCCACTCAGGAACCCCCTATCCCCTCACCCCTCCTCCTTCTTCTCTGCGGATGTAACCCCTGCCTACACCCCCCCACTCCCACCTCCCCACCCTCAAAATTCCCACCCCCTGGGGTGTCCAGCCTTCACAAAGTCAAGGATCTCTTCTTCCACCTATGCCCAGCAGGGCCTTCCACTCTTACGTATTCAGCTGAAGCCTTGGATCCCTCCCTAAATGCTCCCAGGCTGGTGGTTTAGACCCTGGAAGCTGTGGTTGGTTGGTATTGTTGCTCTCCTCATGGAGCCACAAACCCTTTCAGCTCCAATGGCCTTCACTCTAACTCCTCCATTGGGAACCCCATTATCAGTTCAATGGCTAGTTGTGAGCATCTGCCTCTGAATATGTCAGACTCTTGAAGACCTCTGAGGAGACATCCATATCAGGCTCTTATCAGCATACACTTCCTGACTTCCACATCAGCATCTACCTTTGGTGACTGCACATGGGATGGATACTCAGGTGGAATGGTCTTCAGACAGCCCCTCCTTCAGTTTCTGTCCCTCACTTTGTCTCCATATTTGCTCCCTTGAGTATTTTGTTGTTCCTTCTACGAAGGACTGAATCACCCCCGGTTGGTCTTCCTTCTTCATGAGCTTCATGTGGCCTGTGAGTTGCATCTTGGGCATTTCAAGTCTGAACATCATTCTAAGTGACAAGGAGTAAACTTGTAGTTCAGAATTAACCCTTCAAGATATAATAATACAGAAAGCTATTGTGCTTAAAACTCACCCCCAAATAATTGTTAGAGCTGTATAGCATTTAACTATAACAAAAAATAACATTTTGACATCCTAATCTATAGAAGTTCATCTCTTACCTGTTCTGAGTCTCAAGCATTAATATTACTTGCTGTTCTTCACAATACACCAGATGTACTGAGAGCAAGCTGACTGGTCATTCCATAGCATGTACATGTAAGCTACTAAGACTTGTGGTGTTTCTGCATTTGAATATAAGTATATTGATGAGCCACAAAATTTGAAAACCCTCTCTCTACTTGTTTTGCTTAATAATGCATGTAAAAGTGATCCATGGTCCATTTTTCATCAGGTTTTTTTTAACTAATGAAAGCAATTCTTTAAGAGAGACTAGGATCGTTTGCCATTAACTAGATGGGAAAGTTGGCTCTGTATCAGCACTTTGGAGAACTTTGAGTGTTGTTCTACAGCAGGGCTTCTCACATCCTAACACACATAAAAATAACTAGCAAAGCCTGTGCAAACACAGTTGGTCCCATATCCAGAGTTTCTAATGTGGTACATCTGGGGATGTTCCTGAGAATCTGCATTCTGACAGGTCTCCAACTGGTGCTGATGCTGTGGCTGCAGCCTGTGAAGACCATGTCTCTGTGGATTAGTTAGTGAGTTAAACTCTTTGCCTTCCCTGTTAAGTAACAAGGAGAATCATTTTCCTAGCTTGAAACCTGGAGATCTTTTTAGTCAAATGAAATTGAGATTAATATCTCAGTACCTACTCCATTCCTGAGTTATATTTTTATAAATTTATGGACCTTACTACAATCAAAATTTTTATACTTTTAAACATGTTTTGAGAATTTCATACATAAATGCTGTATTTATATCATGTCCATCTACGCTTTCTCCTTTTTGCTCCCTACCAAGTACTTACCAACCTTCCAAACATAAAAGTCATTGAAATAATAGGCTAAAAAGAAAAAAAAACTCTTGAAAAAATTAGCTTCATCTTCACCTTTTTCTTGCAAATATAAGTTCTCTTACAAATGTAAGTCATTAAACCCAAAGCACTCTCTCTGTAACATAAAGTTTTGACACAATCAGTGAAGAAGCAATCTTATTCCCAATGTATTGTAGCCCATTTATCTGGTGCAATAATTGGTGATTAACATGAAAATTGTGAATTATGTTCTAAGAAGGTTTTATGCTCCTAAAAGTTTGTTGATTCAGTACTTATGGGTGCCAGGTGTGCATAAGTTTCATACATAGTAGTTGCTCAAAGTAACATTTACAGGCCATGGCTCAATCAAAATGTCTCTTTCAAGGCTCATAAAGAACACAGTAGTCCATGGCATTCTTTACAAACACCATTTTAAACCTAACATGGTGGCCCATATCTTAATCCTAGCACTTGAGAGGCAGGTAGATCCTGAGTTGGAGACCAGCCTGGGCTACATAGCGAGATCTTGTTAAAACAATCACTTCAATAAGCAATCATTATAACTCAGTAACTTCCCATGACTGCTTCTCATTCTTTTCCATGATGCCTACTATGGACACAATGCCAATGCAGTAAGAGCAATTTACAATTAGATCAAAGTATACGGCTATTTGACAGACACTAGAGAAGCAACAGACGTACAAATGCTTCTGCTACTGCTCTACAGATAGTGTTTCTTGAGACAATAATTTATGCCAAGAATCAGGTAGCTAGAAATTAGCATAAGACACCCACTGAGACTGTGCAGACAGTATGCTGTTTCAGGCCTGCATGGGGAGCCCCAGCTGAGTACATGGTTAATTCTCTGCTTACTGTTAATACTGATTTCATCCTTCTGGGAGGGTTTATACTATGCAAACCCCATGGACCTGAAGTTAACAACAAAGTTATCTTGCAATGGCTGTTTAAGCCACTTCCAAATGCTTTCCATTTTGACCCTTACACGGAAGTCTACAGACTTTCTCTGAATACATTTGAATATGTCATATGTGCTCCAAGGAACACAGAAATGAATAGAAATACGGTACCCCACCACTGTTCATACACATTTAAATAGTTCAGTAGCTCTAGCTCAGTAGTAGAGGAACCTCCTAGCATAACGGTATGGTCCAAACAAAATGAAAGTTTGTATATATTACAGAATAGAGTGGCATGAGGAAGTACAAAAAGGGCAGTGTATCTTTGCAAACAAAATGCAAGTTTACTGGGAAGTTTCTATGGAGAGGGACTAAGGACAGGATACTGGCACATAGTGCATCATAAGGACAAAGGTACATTGCCTTTTCTCTGCCTTTTCAATCCTCTTTGTCAAATGTTTCTACAAGCATGGAACCTTCAGCAAATTAAACCTGAAGTCATCAAGAGTGCCAACCAGTCCTCTTACTGCACCTAAATAAAAGACTCAGTTGTCCCTAGTCAGTGTGTTAAGTGCTCCCTTCCTCTGGGACACTAACTACAATTTATTTGCAATCTGATTATTTTTCTGATTTCTATGTTCTTTTTTTTGCCATCAGTTATAATTCTTTTGTTAATAAAGAAAATTAAAACTAATTGAATAGAGAAAAAATAATTTATAAGAGACAAAGGATCTTTGTAAAAACACATACATAAGAATAGCAAGTAATATATATATATTACTGGAAACATTTTATTGATGAGACCCCACCAACTGTACATCCTGGAATCAAGCACCTTCCTCCTTGGCAATTGGCAATGCGATCTTTCTTGAATGGTCCCATGAATGCTTTCTTCTCCTCCATGGTCTGGAAACGACCATGGCCAAACTTGGAGGTGGTGTCATTGAACTTCAGGTCAATCTCCTCCAGAGCCCGACGTTTGGTCTGGATCAGCAAGGACTTATGCAGAGTAAGCAGGCAATTCTTGGTTCCCACCACACAGCCTTTGAGCATGATGAAGTCATTGGTCACCTCACCATAGTGAACAAAGCCACTCAGTGAGTTGATGCTTTTGTCAGACAGATCATAGTCAGTAGATGCACTGTTCTTGATCAGCCTACCATCATTGATTAGGAAGCCTTGACCAATCTTGTAAATCTTGTTAATCTCTGTTCGGTGATGGTAGCTCTTCTGCCCATCGCGAGCCACAGAGAAGGCTACACGGGCAGGGTGCCAAGCTCCAATACAGGCAACTTTGCACAGACCTCGATGGGTCTTTCGGGGCAGTTTCTTCGTATGCCAACGACTGGTCACCCCTTTGTACCCTTTGCCTTTTGTCACGCCAGTGACGTCAATCATCTCATCCTGCCCAAACACCTGATTCACAGGAACTTGCTGCTCCAGCCTTTCTCGGGCCCAGTCTAGCTTCTCAGCCACAGTTCCCCCATTCATCTGAATCTTCATCAAGTGTGCCTTCTTCTGGCGCAAAGGAAGCAGACGCATTTGAGTGTGGACAATTATGCGGATGACCTGACATTACTTCTTCATGCTGTTGAAGTCCTTCTCCAGCTGTTTCTTGCCTGTGTCATCCTGACGTTTCTTACAGTACTTGGTGAAAGCCTTCTTCTTAGATTTGTGCCAGTTCTTATAGAACCGCCTTTTACACGCATCACTGATATGTTCAGCAAATACAGCCTTGAAGGTTCGGAGGCCCCGAGGGGTTTCTACATATCCCACAATGCCAACAACCACTATGGGTGGGGTTTCCACAATGGTTACAGCCTCCATGACTTCTTTCTTATTCACCTTAGATCCTGGCCTGTCAACTTCCCGGACGATGTGAGTCATGCCAGCCTTGTACCCTAGAAAGACTGGGAAGTGAACAGGCTTGGAAGGGTCATCCTTCAGGAAGTTCTTCACTTTCCCACGGTGCCGGCTGCTGTGCTTCAGAGGCAAGAAGCCCAAGGAGCCATGCCTGGGAGCCGAGAATTTCCTGTTAGACAACTCGCAGCCACACGCCGCCATAGAGATCCGCCAGGAGCTTGTGTAGGCTATACAAAGCCACTTGATGGCTCCGCCAATGTGCTGCCGCAGTGAACGTCGGGTCCGTAGTAATATGTTAATAAAAGCTCAGCAGATAAATATAGATTGTGAAACACTAGAAAATTAGTTTCTCAGTGGGAGAAATGTAACCATGCAACTGTTTTTACAGTGAAGTTGATAAGATATTTGTATTGATTTTCAGATTCTTAATAGTCGGTCCTTCTATCTGGGATAATTAAGAAATAAGAGTTTCTTAAATTTTTTTATTCACGAATCAGTTTGAGTTTGATAGGTTTGGGTCAGATGTCTTCCAGCAGCTGCTCTGAAAAGACCAAGGAATAGATTGTCACCTCTTCAAATAACAATCTTAATAAATGCTGCTTTAGCCTAATAGGAAGAACACACACTCACAACACATACCTGCCTAGATGTGGAAAGTAGGTCCCTACTTAAGTGATTGGGCTTTTGTAGGTAAGGCTTTGGTTTGTCGCCTCACATCTCCTAGGCAAATGCTCCATCTGGGCTCCATCTCCAGCCTTTAAATTAATATTAAACATGATAATAGACAAGTTAATTCAAAGAAACTGAACTAAAATTAACTGAGAGGCAGAGGCAGGGTGATCTCTGTGAATTTTGGGCAGCCTTGTCTACAGAGCAAGTTCCAGGACAGCCAGGGCTACATAGAAGAACCCTGTCATAAAACAAAACATCAACTTCTAAAATGGCATATCACATTGGTCTACACATGTTGAGTTGTCAAGGTGTCAGAGCAGATAATAGGATATTTACTATTAAGTGTTACTTTGTGCAATGTTTTCCCTCTTAAATATTTCAAACAGAATCTCATTAATTCAAAATTCTGCTTTAGTAGCATAAATTTCCAAAAGTATGAAACTTGACCCACTCTTTTTTGCATCTTACAGGAAGAACAAAAGGTTTTGAACCTTCCTTACCCTGTGACCCTTTAATACAGTCCTTCATGTTGTGGTGATGCCCAGCAATAAAACTATTTTCTTGCTACTTTGTAACTGCAATTTTGCTACAGTTATGAGTTGTGAATATCTGATATGCAAGATGTCTGGGGTCATGACCAACAAGTTGAGAAACTACTAATTGAAACCCAAAGTGCCTGTAACTTATTACCAACTGAGCCATTTGTTCACTGTTGAAGCAAATTGGCTAAATTCTTTTTGCCTCAGCTTCTACCTTAAGTAATGATGGTGATAACAGTGCCAACTTCACAGATCAATCACCGCAAAATTGTACTGATTCATGTCAAAGAATTGGAAGAACACAGGGAGACACTCCACGCCACTCTCACTTACACACTTCCATCTCTTGGTGATGCATGTTGTGCAATTATTTCTTTAACTTAGCAGTCATCTCATTTAGCCACAGTTGTTTATTAGGTTTTAAACTGCTTTACTTAAATCAATTTAAGTATTAAAAATACTTCATTATTTAAAATCAAATCTTAAATATTTTTAAATGTGAGAAATGTGAGAAAGCCGTTGCTTTCCTCAACAGGTCAAAATAAAGTTTTGATCTTTAAGATGGACAGAGCCATATCTATTTGTGCCAACAAAGAAAGTAGAGGTGGATAAAATTTGACAATAATCTTGGTCACAATCACCAAATGCTCTTGAATTGGTTTCTGACCCATTGTATGGAGATACAATAAGTCAGACAGTGAAGGAATGGAAAATGAGAAGTACTTCCCATCATAGCTGCTACCTGCTTGTTACACCTTCATCCATCCCAATATTAGTGCTCCCTTGCTCCCCCAACTCCAAGGGCCAGGGGAGTTACCACCATGGGTACAAAATTGCTTCTGGCATTAATCCTCCAAGCTCAGATCAAGCAAATGGCTATCAGTAATCTCTTTTGGATTGGCTGCCACCATTCATTTTAGTACCAGGATGAAAACTCATGAAGAAACAAGACTCTCTGGCCGCTTTCAAAGAATCTCACCAAAGACCTAAAAAGAGTGAGAACCTCTGACTACTAAAATCCCAACCAACTTGATTAGAAAGCAGAGACAAGGCCTCTTAAGTTTAGAGGAAGTTATTCCCAGAGGAGTCCTGCCAGGAGGACTCCTAAAGTTATCAAACTTGGAATTTCCCCCTAATTCTTTTTTTTTTTTCCAGTTTGCTTCTTGTGGTTAACTCCATTACTAACTTATAGCGATAAACACCTGGAGTCTATCAAAAACAAAGAGAGGCTTATTCACCCTGAGCAGAAACAAACTACATAATGTAAAACGTGAGCAGGAATATGTTTTTTATGATGTGCCAGCGTAAGGGGGATCAAAGGCTAAAGCCAAATAAATAGCAACTGGGCACCAGAAGAGGAAACATAGTTAGACTTTAAAATAATCAAGAACAAACCCAAGAAGCACTAACACCCTCCGTGTTCAGCAGCCGTATTTTCTCTCTTTTGATACACAGCTTAAAACTATCGAGAGTTTTCAGAGTCAATCAATGGCATTAAAGAAGAGTCCCACCTTCCATGGAGGCTTGTAATATTAGCCGAAGGAATATGTCTGAATAGATCAGCCATTTCCCTTCCCTTGATACCACACAGCCTCTTCATGCCAACTCAGTGCCCCTTCCTCTAAAGGCTTATTATTGAATTTACGTTGGCCACGTTATGGAATTTGCAGTCTGACATTGACCCATTTATTGAGCTGACTCCCCCTTATCTAAAACATCTCTAGGCAAACTCAAACAATCTGTCTGCCATCCACTGATTGGCAGGGCAAATTTTTCCAGGTGGTAAAACTAGCTCCCCTCAAATGACTTGCCAACCTCATTTTTGCCTGGCAGGATGATTGAAAGAGGATGAGAGCCACCGGTCTTCACTACTGGGCTCAGTATCTGAAATTTATTAACATAAATAATTTTGAAAGATTAGTAGTATGGGGTGGGGGGGAGAGCTGAAGGGTGAGGAGCCCAGAGCCAAGAGGAGGCAGATATGAGAGCTGAGAATTGACAGGCTCAACCCTGAGGGCAGAGAAGCCCATCTGTATTTGATTTGTCAGGGATTTACATTAGTGAAACTTTAACTCTGCAGATAATACATAAGATTACACTCACAGAGCAAGCTTATGCAAATATAGTTTCAACTCCCTGGTATGTGGCCCAGACAGTGAATTTGGCAGATTTCATTGAGTCTGGTGGCTGGATCTAATAAATTCATTTACATGAAGGATTAGGACATCTGGAAAAGTAGCGTGGTGGTTTATTGAAACATAAATAACATTAATTGAGAGGTTACAGGTATGCAAAACACTTCATGCAGGCGACACAAAATGCTATAAAGTGGCTTTGCTACTCAAATAAAGCGAAAGAAGGGAAAAAGTCTTGCTAACATAAACAAAAAGGTAATTTCCAGGATCTAATTTAAATGTCACTTTAGACAGTAAGAGTGTGGGGGGGGTGACCCATGTCTTTATGGTGGGTGCCTTTGCAGCTTTGAGCTTTGCTGCCCTCTCGATATACATTTTACCTGCTAATTCACAGCAGTTAAGGTAGTAACATAATTAAATTTATTTCCAATTAGAAATCCCCAAACTGTCATGCCATTCTGCAGAGAGAAAAGCATGGTTGAGATCTCCGGCTAGTTCTTCCATGGGTTTATTTTACTGCTGTAATGGATACTTGTGGATGGCCAGTTAATGTCTGATGGAGTTGGTTACAATCAGCATAATAACAAATTATGCAGAGGAAAATGAGCAAAGATTGATATCATATGATTTAAAAGCCTAGAGAAAAGCTCACGAGGTTTCCAATCACTGGAGTACCTCAAGATTAATTTATAACTTGGTCGTGTATTCAAATTCTACTTCATCATTTCCCCCAAGTAAGGAGACGATTTAGTTGTTTAATCATCACAAATACTTCCTGTCTGAAGCAATAGCAAGCCTTCTCTTTCCAAAGGACCATTTCCATTTGTCCAGAGGCTGTCATTGAGAAGTTATACAAATGAGAAAGCAAAAGTCTGGCATCCTCTCAGGTGTGGAGACTCTGGGATCTCAACCCAGAGAACTGCAGTTGACACAGTCGAGTAAAGAGCTGTTTGATCAAAACTGAAAGAGAACTTTATATGTATGGTGTGTGTGTGTGTGTGTTATACATACATACATACATATATATGGATACTACATACATACATCTTACATACATACACACTCGCACACACACTAAACTGTAGAATTTGGCTTTTCTTAATAAGAAATTAGACAAAGGCCTGGAGATTGGCCTGCTACCACACAATGGAGGGTGGGAGGAGGAAGACATTCAGAGACTTGCTGGCTGCCACAGCAGTACAGGCAGGGGAGGTTATCCAAAGGCCTGCCAGCCATGTGGCCTGTCCGAAGCAGGAGCCAATACAGTGGAGCTGGCCCTGATGGTGAAGGCACAACTGAGCCAGCCCAGTGGATGTGAGGGCAGGAGAGCTGGTCCAACCCCTCACAGGCTACAACACATGAGTCTAGAACCATGACTGGGCAGCACAGTGGAACTGTCCCAGAGGGCATGAGAACAGAGCAATGGCAACATTGGGTGGCCTCATCAGAGCAGTACTGGAGAGCTCTCCCTGGTAGGTAGTGTGGATAAAAGAGAGCTGACAGACCGACTCTAAAGCCTTTATCATCCGTCAACTGTTGGTTTGTGTGGAAGGGCTGGTCCTGGTGATTTAAAGCTGCAGGGCCTCCATGACACAGGGCAACAACAGGATTATGGGGAGGAATCCCAATTGAGGATCCAATATTGATGATGTCACAGATGCCAAAGGTCTCAAACCAGACGAATGACTCATGGCAATGAACATTTGCAAGTGAAGATGTGTGGACAGAGGGACATACTGTGGGAGACAGAGACAGAATTTTAATGACCATTTACCTTTCAATTTTTGCCATCAGGAAAATAATCCATTGAATACGTAAAAATTTAAAACTGCCATTGATAGTCTCTTTCAGAAGTTAAACATAACTAGCAGCAGAAATCAGTCAAGTAAAATATATTGCCATTTGAAACCTTTCTTTCTTGATATGGATTTGTTAATGAGATGATAAAAAGACAAAGATTTTACACAAATAGCTAAATGATGATGGACATATTACAAAAATATCAAGTCATGTTTATTAATTCCTATGGCTCTCCAGAGATTAGAGAATTTAATATTTTCAAATTTTTACATGAAAACTCATTTGACCACAGTGATAGGCTCTGATATGCTTATCAGTGCATAGCTGACATTGATAGTCCCAATCTAGGAGGTGCATCCAACATGCTGTCTAATATCAGATACTTAAAACTTCTTTGCTGAAACTAAAAAACCAACCAAAATAACCTTTTTTAATGTATAGGATGTGATAAGGCAACAGTTTCCTGACATAGAGAATGCAGTTGTTCTGTTAGAGCCCAAACCTCAGTAGTCAGAGTAACATTTGGTCTAATCAGAGTGAGCCAAAAACAATCTGTCTATCCAATTAAATCTTTAGGATCATTTAAAAATAGTGTCTATCTGGGGCCTGGAGAGAAGGTTCAATGTTAAAAGCACTAGCTGCTCTTCCAGAAAACTGGGATTCAATTCCTATCACCCACATAGCTCACAACTGTCTGTGTGTGGCTTCTGTCCCAGAGGATCTGATACCCTCACCCAGACATTCATACAAATAAAACAGCAATGCATATAAAATAAATAAATCTTTAAAAAATAGTTTCTATTATATAGAAAGTTGCTTTTCTTAATCACTTGCAGAAAGACTAAAATTCAGTCTTACAAACCAAAATTAATTTGCTCATGTGTGCACACATGTTTCTGACCACTGGTAAGCTAGGACAGATATGAAAAGCTCATTGGTTTTCATGAAATCATTAGATGAGGCTCTGCCCGCTGAAAGCAGCTTAGCCACATGGACTTTGAGGAAGAAAAGCCATATGCTATAAGAGACAGTGTATGGAGTTCAACAGAGGTCCACCTCCAAGTTTACTTCCTATGGCAAATCAGCTACAGTATTTTCTTAAAGTCTAAATTATTTAAATTGTGTATGTGAGAGAGAAAAATACATGTGGGTGCAGTTACTAATGGGGGAAGGAAGCATAAGAGGGCACCATATCCCCCCGGAGCTTGAGTTACAGGCAGTTGTGAGGCATCTGATGTGGGTAGTCCTCTGAAAGAGTGGTATATGCTTCATGGCTGGGCCATCTTTCCAGCCTTCCACTATAGTCTTTTTAGAATTGATCCATGTTGGGCTGGAGAGATGGCTGAGTGGTTAAGAGCACTGACTGCTCTTCCAGAGGTCCTGAGGTCAATTCCCAGCAACCACATGGTGGCTCACAACCAATCTGTAATGGAATCTGATGCCACCTTCTGGTGTGTCTGAAGACAGTGAAGTATACCCACATACATGAAATAAATATATAAATAAATCTTTTTTTTAATAGAAGAAGAGGCTGGTATTCTAAAAAAAAAAAAGAGTTGACCTATGGTAAACAAGAATATTTAATTATTAAATACGTAGTCCAGATTACAGAAAAGCTGTCAAGGATCCTGAGTACTCAAATATGTTTCCATCTATTTGTAAGATAAAGGGGTTGAACACAAACTAGCTAGGGAGGGAGAGGATTGGCAAAAGGGCAGTGTTAGCTAGCGACACACATGATTCTACTTGACACTAGTTTTCTTACCTTGAGCGATGTGTTTCACTTCACACAGCTACAAAGTGAACAATTAACTAACGGGCCTGCCTGACAGGACTATATCAAGAAGTGAATGGCTCACTAAGCATATCACACACTGAGAATGCTGCCTGGCACCTGAGGAAGACTGTTGCCCTGCAGCTACTTCAGCAGCCAGAGAGCTCAGCAGATTACAGCTCTGGAAGGATATTGCTGATTGCTTCCATTATTTCTAGAAGCAGCTGGGAAAACAACAATAGCTACAGAGGATAACTCATCAAATTCCCAAACAAGAAAAAAAAACACATGCTGATGGCAGTGGGGAAAAAATATTTCCTAAACTGAACTCTTGAGATGACTTAGAGAGACTGATTTACCAGACATTCGGACTAAGGAAATGTTCAACGATAGACAGTAATCACAAAATTCAAAGGCAAAGAGATCATTAAAAGGAAAATGTTTGTCAAAGTGGCAAGAAAGTGAGTAAAGAACCCAGGAGAAATGAGAAGCATGGATAAAGACTATAAGTGACCATGCGGATAAAGACTCCAAACTGGCCTTTAGTGAAGTTTCAGTGAGAAATAATGATGCTTTGCCAAGTCTACTAGTCCATTTTAAACTTAGTTAAAGTCCAGAAGGATGTAATATGTGGGGTGTGTGTGTGTGTGTGTGTGTGTGTGGTATGACTGTGTGTGTCTGTGTCTGTGATGTTTGTATGGTGTGAGTATGTGTGGCAGGTGTGTATGTGTGTATATGTGTATGTGTGTGGTATGAGTGTGTGTATATGTGTGTGTCTGTGATATATATATCTCTGTCTGCGATGTATGTATGTGTGGTATGACTGTGTGTGTCTGTGATGTGTGTATGGTGTGAGTGTGTGTATGTATGTATGTATGTATGTATGTATGTATATGTGTGTGTATATGTGTGTGTGTGTGGTATGAATTTGTGTACTATGTGTATAATGTGAGTGTGTATGTGTGTGTGTATGTATGTTTCTGTGTGTCTCTGTGTATCTGTGACGTGATGCGTGTGTGTGCTCCCTGAGGTGAGGGTTGTAGGCATACAATTCCACAGTTGCTTGGCTTTTCATGTGGATGACAGGGCTCAACCTTAGGTCTTCAAATCTGTGTGACACACATTATCGTCTGAGCCATCACTCCAGCCCCAAGTTCAAGAAAGTTGTTTACTTCCGTGACTTCAGTGACTCCTAAATATTCACAAGTGTCATTTTGTTGCCTCCTGAAAAGCAACCCCATATTTTTCTATATGTACTTCAGACTCTTCAGCTATTGCTAATCCATGAAGGAACTCATCCCTTGCTGTTCACGGCTTTAAAATCTCTTTATTTCTTAGCTAATGGCATCATTATAACACCAAGCACTCAAATTCGGTGATATGATACGCCCTATTTCCTGTACACCTTCTTGGTCAATAAACACTAGTTCCCATTAACCCTCACAACCCTCATGTCTTTCCAGTCCATCATTGTAGCCACTGCCCAGTGTGACCATTTCATTCACCTGTTTAGTATCTGCCACGGGCTCTATTCTACCTGAAAGTTACAGTTATATGCTTGATACATCAAATGCAGCTCTTTTCCAATGATCTTGAGACAAGAAAGGAGGACACCTATTCAGGCAAATATCTTGCCAGTCAGTACTGGAGAATGCTTTTGTTCCACACAATTTTTCTTCTATGTCTAGGTCAGAAAAAAAAAAGGCCAGGACAAGAGAAAGAGAACCTCACCAGTAATATTGGTCCCTATTGAGTCAGTTCATTAAACTCTCCGTCACAAAACATGCCATGAATTTCTCATAACGTGCTCAAGCATGCTATTTCCTCTCTCTCTCTAACTGGTGGAGTACTACCCATCTATCAAGATTCAGCTCAAATGTCACCTGCTCTGTGCAGCCTTTCCTGACTTTGCATGGGCACATTTCCTTCCCTCCACAGAGGCCCCCTCCCCAGCACTTCTCTGACTCTCTGCAGACACACATTTTTCATTAAAATCTCAATAGCCAGAATCTCTAAAGCCAGACACAATTCTCAGAAGGTGTCTTAATAAATGTCTAATGAACAGTGGAATCCAAAGTGTCTAAAAATGACAGTTCCACCAGAAATAAGTCACTAAGCAAATATATCAATTAAAATAATACTGTAAAGACAGCTGAACAGAAATCTGTTAAGGGAGGAAAGGATTCCCAGCAGCTGTGGTCAGAGCAAGGCATGTTTTAAACTGTGCTGACAGCCTCTGAAGGAAAACAGCTAAGATCCCAAAGCATTGATGACTCTGGTTCTAACATTGAGAAAACATTAACTAAGTGTGTACCTTCACTTTGCAGGAACTTAATGTGTTTCATTGTCTGGAGTACACCAGCTGCCTCTCTCCCCAAAGACTCTCTGAGGCCTTTTCACAATATTATGCTTTGTCAAGTTTTCATATTTTCTTCCAAATCTCTTGTTTCTCCATTTATGAGCAAAGCAGAGAGCAGTGACTATTTGTATTGCCATAAAATAGAGAAAGATGTGAGTGACAGGCCTCTGACAGCCCAGGTAACCGAGGTGCTGCTGTGACCAGCAGTAATCTTGAGAGGACAGTTACAATCTTATTTCTATGAATGCATTCACCTAGTAGAAATGAGTTATGGTACCAGTTACTCACAAACAGCTTCACCGCCTCTGTCCTTTCTGCCGCAAACATTTTGGCAGAGCCCACTCACCCCAGAGAGTGAAGCAAGATGAAAAGAACACAACGTTAATCTTTAATATGATCACACTGATGCAGGACTCAGATATATAAACTACAGAGGACAATATGATCGCTGTAATCACAGAGACAAATGGTGCGGGGTGGGCATGATGCTGAGAGCATTCCTGCTCTACCAATGAGTAAAGCAACCTCACTTAGTTCATCATCAGAAACATAGTGGCTGAACAAATGAATTCCCATGAGTTACTGTTCAGTTTGGACTCTTAGTAACTCTTATCCAACTCTGCCTCAGTTTCTGTATCCACACAATAGAGATAATGTAATAATAATAGATTACTAATGTGGAAGTGATGAAGAAATAGCAAACAGCACAGTTAAAGTACTTAAATCATTAAAGACAGACTAGATACCTGTTGTATTGAAGTTGCCATGGAGTCAGACAGTGGTGGTGTGAGATTTTCTACAGTTTGAAAAGGAACAAACTCTTATATCTGCATATTGTTCTATCACACTAATCAAATAACATTATATGTCTTGTTTGGAAGTTTAACCAATGAAAATTTGTGAATAACTTTATTGACATTGTCCATTCTGTGTTTACACTCAATAGGAAAGTTAATAAATTGTTCATCTTTGCTTATAATTGATTAAAAAATATCTTGTAGATCTTAATGTTGATATTTTCTTGCATATTAGAAAAACAATATGCAAATAGAAAAATGTACAAACATAAGAATAAATGTGACAAAAAATCATAAACTCCATTTCACAATAAACTCTTCAAATTTAAGTCTATTGCTGTTTCTAATTGAGCCTAGGAATTATGTTGATTCTATTTGCGAACTCCACTGAGCCATGGGACTCTCAGATATTTGGATAGAGATTATTTCTAGGTATGTATTTGTATGTGTTACTGAAGAAAAGAGAATAGCACTTGAGATTATATTCTGAAAAAATAATCAGCCCTCCCCAATGCCAGTGAACATTTTTCAGTGTATTCTGGGCCCAGAACGAATCATTTTCATTCATTCATTCATTCTTCATTCATTCATTCATTCATTCATTCATTTTCTTTCTCTGTGTGTGTGTGTGTACGCCTGACTGTCCATCTGTCTGTCTAACAGTTTAAATTTAGACACTAGTGTCTTCTTGCTCCTAGACTGAAGCTTAACCCTTTCATGTCCCTGGTTCTCAGATCTTCAAATATAGGTTGGAAGACATCTCCTGTTTTCTAACTGTCCAGTTCATCCAGGGCAGATTGTGAGATATCACAGGCTCAAGCTTTCTGCCTCTCTCATTTCTCCATCTCCATAACTTCCTCCTCCTCCTTCCTTCCACTCTTCTTCCTCTTCCTCCTGTTCTCATTCTATAAATAGATGTGTATGCGTGTGTGTGTGTGTGTGTGTGTGTGTGTGTGTGTGTGCAGGCATGTAAATATCCATGAGTTCAGTGATATATATATATCGCCACTCCGGAGGCTGAGGCAGAAGGTCATAAGCTAGACCTTAACTTGGGCCATTATATAAGAAGTCTCAGGGCCAGACTTGTCTACACAGCAAGATCCTGTTTCTAAAAAGAGAGAGGGAAAAACGATGATATATTTGGGACTATGATGGCCGAAACTATACTAAATATGAATAAACTTTTTTCTTTTGTTATTCCCTAAATAATATAGAGTAACACTTACTTACATAACATTTACATGACCATAGATATTATAAGTGACCTAAAGAAGATGTGAGAAAATATATTGTGTTATAATTGTGTTATATTTGAATTCTACATAAGCCATTTTGTTGAGAGAGAGAGAGAGAGAGACAGAGAGAGACAGAGAGAGATGGGGACAGAGAAGCAGAGAGAGAGAGGAGCATCCTAGATCTGGATTTTCCTAGGGGTCTTGGAGACCAACCCCCATAGGGACCAACACACAGATTTCTATATCCCACTGTTTCTAAAAAAGAAGCCTGCCTAATATAGGGAATTCAAATATTTCCATAAGTTGAAAGTTTTAAGCATACCTAAGAATAAAGAGAACCCTAGACGATAGACTTGGTGGAACTTAAGCTCCTTTCCTTCCTTTCAGCAACCATCACTCTCTGATTGCTTATTCTGAATCCAACAGGTAAAATATAAAAGAATAAAGTTCCAAAGAGTTGTAGACACAAAGTTCAAAGAGACTGGGGCAGATCTGAAGCTCTTAAAAGCTTGTTCTCAAAATGAAATGTGTTCATTAAATGAGCCTTTATATAAGAAAGAATGTTTATTAAAAATAAAAAATGTAGTAATTTTAAGCATACACACTTAAAATACAGAAGTGCCTATATTCATTAGACAAGGAATGACAAAATTCTATTACTAATTTTGTTTAGAATTGCTTGTACATTATGATCATAAAAAGAATATTCATTAACAGTTGTTATTATTTTTATTTTCTAAAGGTTAATGGCTTATAAATTTTCACACAAATTATTTTAACTACCTCTTCCTGCAAACCTTAGTGACATAAGAGATGCTGAAATCAGTGCTGAGCCTTATGTAACAAAATTCCAACTACTCTTGAAAAATCATCCTTACAAGAAAAATCATCCTATCAATTGACTATCATCTTTATCTCTAGATATTTTCATTATATGATCACAAAATCACATCTGAATCACTAAAAGTGGGATATATGTTGAAATGCGCATTTGGAAAGGGTTGGTGTGGAATAACACAATTATATTACAAAGTCAGAGGACAGTGTGTAAGTGTAGTGACAAGATGAGACTGCCAAGGGAATCATTCTGATTAGAGAAGAATGTGCATCGATGTTGTAAGGTTATGCTAGATGCTTAAAATTAGCCATAATTGGACACCTGGAAAGCTAGAAGCAGAAGTCTGGGTCTTGTATGAAAGGAGTCACTATCTACAATGGAAATCTAAGCTGCAAAGGAGTCAACAGGGAGGAAAGAGTGGGATAAGGAAACACTCAAACAAGAAAGACAGAATAGGCCTGTTGTGTGAAAATTTAATCTCATTTGGGGATTGCTTCCCTGCCTTGATCATTTAGTTCCCAGAAAAAAGGCACACAACTTTTATATTTATAATAAGCCTTTAGTGAACTAGAGCTGGGCATATTAAAGCTCTAAGCTATTAAAATCTACTTCCCCATCAATAACTCTGAGTTATAACTTGCCATGTTCCATCTGAGAAGCTCTTAATTCTAACTGAACAGCCCTCATGGCCATATTTTCATGACTAACCTACTCCATGGTGTCTTTTCCTCTCTCTACTTTCTCTCTCTCTCTTTGTGGTTCCTGCCTTGGAATCCCAGCCTGGGATCTAAAACTCTGCCCCTATCTCTCTTCTGACCAGCTATAGGCTATCAGCATCTTTCCTCAACCAATAGTTTTAAATTAAGGAGCAAGGTTACAAAACATTACTTGATGCAGATTCTCTCATCCCTGAGGAAACCAGGATCATCATTTAGCATATGATACATATAGCAACAGACCAAATCTCAACATAGGCCTAGCAAGATGTGCTATGAATATGTCCTAAAACAGAGGATGTGAGAGGAGGGAGGAAATGTCCATGAGTGACACTGGAAGAGATTGATGACCAAAGGATGATAAGAAATAAAAGCAAGGGAAGGACAATAACCACATTTTGGAACCCAAGAAATCATGAAAATCGTAAATATCTAATTGAAATTAATCCAAGTCTTAAATGTTCTAAAATACTATACACTGAAGAAATTTATTGATAAAGGTTTAGTTATTACCCCTTCCTTCCCTGGAAGTGAAAAGATTGTAAGAGCCCGGGGTGGTGAATGAGTCCGAGGACACACAGTCTTCCAGACACAACAGAATAGATCCATACACGAACTCAGAATATGAGAACACACATAAGACCTGCACAAGTTCAAGCAGACAAAATCCAAGCACTGAGTAGGAGAGATGGACAAAAAGTCCCATCTGTGACCAAGAAGCTATTTGTAATTGATGGCTGCTAAGAAAAGAAAGTCAGCTTTCCTTAATAGAGTGACTGTGGGTATATCAAACACCCTCTAGGGCAGATACTCAGGAATAGTTGATCAATACAAAATGAAATTCATAGTTTGGCTTTGGGCTTTTTGTTGTTGGTGTTTGTTTTTGCAGGGTTGCTATTTTGCTGTTTTGGAATTTTGTTGTTTGTTTGTTTTAAGAGTGGAAGAAAAAACATGAAATTGGATGGGTAGGGAAAGGTGAAATCCTAAAGGTGTGGTAAAGGAAGACTGTAATCAAAATATTATTGTATGAAAACTTTCAAAATTAAAAAAATATTAATTAAAAGGAGATTTAGTTATCAAGCATCATATTTCTATCATTGTCCTAGATTAAATTTTATAATTTTTGTTCTTTGATTAAGTATTCAAATAAATGTAGGAAACCTCTTTGAACCTACTCAAGACAGAACATTTAGTAGACATAAATTATTATTTTTGTAAATAAGCATTAGGAGCAGTACATGTAGTTTATATCTATAATCGCAGCACTTGAGAGGAGGAAGCAGGAGGGTAAGGAGCTCAGAATCATCCTCATCCCCATGGCAAATTCAAAGCCAGCCTGACTTACATGAGGCTCTGTGTCAAATAACAAAACTCAATCAAAAATACAGTGGAGGAAAGCCACTAATGTGAAGGTGTAGAAGGGCAAATCAATGATGCTGTGAGAGAGCAAATCAAAGATGTATGTTAGTGATCAATTTATTCAAAAATTCAAGTGAGTGATCAATTCAAAGATTCACATACGTGATCAATTCAGTCAAAGATTTGTGTGACCAACTCAATAGCATTTTAAAATTTATTTATTTATTTATTTATAGTAATTATGTGCCATGGTACATATGTGGAAGTCAGAGGAAAAATTTGGGGTGTTGGTTCTCTCTTTTATCATATGAATTCTTAGGAGGTGACTCAGGCCATCAGTGCTGGTGGTAAGTGTCTTTATCTGGGGAGCCATCTCCTGTGTCCAGACCATCAAAGTATTATTCAACCCTCAATTTAGTAGACTTATAAGATCTTATAAGAGGAACATTCTCTTCTTTCTCTTTCTCTCTCTCTCTCTCTTTCTCTCTCTCTCTTTCTCTCTCTCTCTCTCTCTCTCTCTCTCTCTCT